>NW_003852609.1:1231081-1266362 GCF_000181295.1 Otolemur garnettii | reverse complement strand
GGTCATTGGGCCGGCGCGTCACGTGGCGCGGGCCCCGGGCGAGCCTCCCCGGCACGCGTAACCCTTTACCTGCGCGGTGGCGCCGGGGCTCGAACCACTGGAGCCAGATCACCGACCTCTCCCGACCCCGCTGCCATCCGGCGCGCGCTGAAGCAGAAAATCCAGGCGCTCAGCCTCCGAGCACGGACGCGCAGGTTGCATGCCAACCCCCTGATGTCCTGGGAAACTTTCTGGTGCCCGCTTTTCTGTCGTGCTATAGGCACTGAATTGGGGGATAAATAAATGCACCCCCGGCAGATAGATTGGTACCCCATGCCCCCGTGTACTGGGCGTTTTTCGGTGTCCTGACTTCGGCCATGAGTTGCTTACACTGGGGCGCGCACTGCCGCGTGCGCTGATGAGCCGCGAGAATAATCCCTGGGGAAGTCGCACAGACTCGCCTGCGCCCCACAGGCCACACTGGGAGTTCAGTGAACCCAGGGTTCCTCTTCCCCTACCTTTTTCCCTTTCTTTGTCTGAAGCCTTAAGATTTTAGCGGCTACACCCCACCCACCCAACCTGCTGCGCTCCACACTCGGAGGTGTTGGAATTGTATGCTTAAGGTGGGTGGAGAACGGCCTGCTTTACCTTAAAATACTGATTAAAGATTAGACTTTTTTTTTTTTCACCTGTGCTCCAGAGCCAATGCTGGGCTTGCCAGGAAAATGTGTTAAGCAGCTGCGCCATCTAGCTTACCCTCTTCCCTTTCCTTTCCTACTCCTCCCGGGAGAGTTAGGATAAAACAGGACGCTGGAGTGACGATTGGACAAAGTACTATTTAAAGATGGACAGGCTATTCTTAATTTTTCAATGTGTCTAATGATTCCGCCTGCCTTCATGCATTTTCCACGCTTTATGGAAGGAGACTCAACTTTTTTGATCTTCCCAGTCTGCAAAGTGGTAGATTTCCGAGGGAAGTTAGGTGTTTTATGTTATTTTCTGATAAGAACTCTGTGTCACGATGGAGGCCCTGGTGTCCGTCTTCTATGCACACTTTTGTAATATCCATAGGATATTCGTACATTTATCAGTTATTCTGTCCAGAAGACTTTTGGTATTTGTCTTGTGGTTTAAAGTGTGGATTCTAGACTAGCAGAATCAGCTTCATCTGGTAGAACTTAGTAAAAAGGCAAATTCTTGGGCCCCTTCTCCCGAGACATTTTAATTCAGAACCAGTGGAGGATGGGGAAGATGAAGACATTTGTGTTTTAACACACTTCAGTTTGAGAACCACTGTTCTGAGTGTGCTCAAGCAGCTGGCTAAGTTACTCTCATCTATTAAAGGCTGAGATTCTACAAAGCCAGAGGTGCTGTTGTTACTTGTAATGCCCAATTACCAGTATTTCATAATTTGTCATGTCAATACACTGAAACAACCCTCCATTGTCTACACAAAGTGTGATCTGTACTTTCCGCAGATCACTTGAAATGTCACATAGACCTGAGAAGGCCTTTGTAAAAACGTAGAAGAAACACCATGGTTTTTCTTGATGCAGGAATGAAAACTCCATGATTCACTTATTATTATTATTATTTTTAGGTGTGCTCATTGCCACATAACTTGTTCACAACCAGTGAGTCATGTAGGATAGGAAAGTTCCTGAGTGGATTTGTCCATATAGTTCCAAATTTGTCAAATAGTTTTGAAAAAACAAATTTTCTAAAAGTTAATGGTCTCTGTTCACATTATAACCCCACCCCCCAACGCCGTAACTAGGAATTGTACTAAGGGCTCAAGAGAAAGAAGTAACTGATTGGATTCTGTATCTCAGATATCTCCATGGAATGGATAGTGATTGCCTGCATGGATGTCTTAGCTTTATATTTTATGACTGCCCCCACTTTGATTTCCTAGTCACCTTACATTTGTAACTTTACTATCTAACCAGTATCAGTTGGAATTGTAGTTATGTGAGTTTTCCTTCCCGTCATCATCTACCTTTACCAGCTACCTCCCTGACATCAGTCTAGAATTGCCACTCTTGGCATTCTCACTGCTGCTGCCCTAAGATCAAGTTCTTACACTTTCTGTCTCAGATCACTGGGCCAGTCTGTACTGGAAGAAAGGGCATATATGGGCGGGCCCCTCTTGTTCCTACTCTCTCCCCTGGAGAGAATTTATGGACCATTCTTATGCCACCATCTTTCATGGCTCCATCCCATTCCAGAAGGCAGCACACTGGCCTTGCACTTACACACAGAGAACTTTATTTCTTATCTGTTTTCCTGTTAAGATCAAAATCCTGAAAGGCATGACCTATGTTATTTACTTTTGTGTTCCTGGCAAAATGCATGGCAGACAAATATTTCCTGAATGAATTCGTCAACTATTTTCACACCTGAAAAACTTCCAATAACCTTCAGAGCCTACCTGGTTTCCCATCTGTAAGTCAGACAATATCTTATATTGCCATTACCGCTCTCTAAATGCCTACTGGATACTGAGTTCTAGTTCTATTTTGATGGGCTGTGACAAAATTACAAAAAGACATTGAGAATGCAGTGAAGTCATTCTCCCTGGACCTTAGTTTCTAGGTTTCCTCATCTATAGATTTGGAATTCCAAGAGTAGTTACTTCTCAGGCTGGTGTGAGTATTAGAGGGCTTAGTATGTGCAAAGCACCAAGAGTGGTGGCGTGCCTGGTACACCATAAGCCCTCAGTGAGCGTGAACAATTATTATACTGACTGAAGATCTTAGACTGCCAAAGCTGAGGGAGAAAAAACCAACAGCACACAAATCTAAGTGGCTTCTCTTTTATTCATACAAACAATACATACACAAGACTGTATATTGTTTGAAGACTGAAATAATTTTCTAGTGTAACAACTCCGTAACAAAATTTAACTAAATGTAACATTTATGAAAATATAAATCTCTGATTGGGTAATTCTTCCCAACAATACAAAGTTTACATAAAAACATTCAATATGAGCTACCAGTTGCAAACAAGTTAGGAAAAAAATCATTCAAGTCACTGTTACACTCTATTGGCTTCTACATAGAACATTCACACACTACGTTTAGTCCATCTAGGCATTTAATTATTAGAAATGTGTGGCATAGAGGTTGACTTGATAATGAGAGGAGTAAGAATATGCCGCCTAAAGATCTCTAAAGCTCTGACCCGGCACCATCAACTTCACGTGATCTGTTTGTGGGTGGCCGACTCTGAGCTATCGCTTCCCTGACTGGTAGCTGGACCAGGAGGAACCATACTGCAAAATGTTTTTCACCCCAAAGTGGGGTGTTTATAACTGAATCACATCTTTGTAGGCTTACGTGTTAAACTGCTTTCCAAAGTGAAATACAATTGACTTGGATTCTCTGTGGTTTAGATCACTTTATTTTAACCATAAGCATCAATAATCAAGATGTCATAGTATTTTTTTCTCACATTGCTGTCCAATTTCCCTAGGAGGGCTATAGCAGTAGCTACTACTACCTATATTCTGAAATTGATGAAAAGGATACACGGGGGAGGTTGAAGATCTGTCTAGGGATGCATGGCGAGCTCATGGCGGAGCTGGACTGAACGACTGAGTGCAAGTCAGTTCTGCATGTGTTATTCTGACTACTAAAGCCAGTACTGCCACTTTCAAAGAAAACCAAACCATCCCCCGTGACACCTTCTGAAAAGCTGTCCAAGGACATGCCACGTGGAAGGTATGGAAGGAAGGACACTCGCTTTCACCTTTCCAGATGTAATATTTTCTTTTAAATAGGTGAAGTAGTTTTTAAAAAATATTGAAATACCATTTCACAGCTTCTGCTTTGAAACGGATTAATACTATAAAAGGCTCAGAGGAGTCCTCAGTCCGGGAGTGACAGATAAAGAATGTACATACGGTGTGGAGAAGTAAGAAATTGATTACAAACAGGGACAGTAAAGAACCTTTGAACACCCTTAAGATTTATAGACTATTTTAGCACAAAGACAGGCATAGTCAGTTTGTCCCAGAGTATTTGGTCATCTATCTGCATTTTACACAGGAAAGAGGAGGAATAAGAGTAAGGCAAATGTCACCAGCATCTCAGAGATGGCATGTTGAGAAAGCTTGCTTTCTATTAAGATTAACTGCAGGGATTTAGAAAATAATTTTCCATACAACTGACTGAGTAGTACAGACTTTTGTTGGTACAATGATAGAAGTGAACAGGTGTTTTGAGCAGATTCGTAATGCCCTTTCTGTCACTTTTTACACCCAGCACAAATATGCATTTCAAAAAGATGTGAAAAGATTGTGGCTTCTTAGTAAATGTGTCCTTTTGCAACCCAGGAAATGAATAGTTTAAAAATCATATATTCTGTTATGCAGAAACCTTTGCATGCAGTTGTTGCAACTGTATTTTAACAAAGACTGACCCTCCGTGATCAGTAGCCCTATGACAGTGGTGGTGACTTCCTGTCCCAATCTAGTTCATCATCTCATATTTCATGTCGTGTTTCTTAGGAAACTGGGAATGCATCTGGGCATTTTTGTTACGTTATTTTGCACCTTTAGACCTTTCTTCTGCAGACTAGATGGCACAGTTGTTGGGATTGTAAAATGGAAAGAGAGATTAAGGCTATGTTGACACATCACACAATCATCGGAAGCCAAACAGCTTGTTGTCTTCATGATTTCAGCAGATCCTGTAGAACTAATTCCAGTCCAAATGGTCGATATGGTATATAATTCCAGCCTCTTTCATCTGAACCAAATGGGACGAATCATACTGCTTCTTACCATAATGCGAATTAAAAACTTTTATCTTCTCTCTTCCAGGTGAGCTTGCTGATCAAATGCTACTAGAAATACTGTTATTCTTTCATTTCTGGAGACACTTTGACAAAAAGACTACACCCCAAATCAATTCCATATTTTTGTATGTTTCATGAGCATCTTAATAAAACTCTGAAATTCCATCATCTTTCCTGTCTTTTAAGAAATGGATATTTTTATTATTTGGGACACATCTTTTTTTTGTTTTCCCTTCTGTATGTGGGTCACATATTTCTGCTGAGCAGGACAAACAGTTTGTCAGTTATCAGGGGCATAGCTGTGGCCCCTGGATTCTAGGGCTGAGCACACGCGGTCGTAACAGGAGTTGTATTTCTTGGAGGGCGTGGCCTCACTGTTCTCTGTGCAGTCAGTCACTGTGATGGGGCTGTCCCTGGCAAAGACCTCAGTGGACTCTCTCCATAAACAATCCACAGACACTTTGAAACAGTAACTGTTAGTCTTTGGCCTGGATGTCTGTGTTGCATTGTTGAAAATCTGTCTGCTATTTGAGGTGGCGATTTTAATTTTCAGTGCAGCGTCCACGCGGTCTACTACTGTATAGATGCCTATGCTCCCATCGTCAAAGCCCACAATAATGTGCAGGTGCCTCTGAGAGAGTGCAAGGAAGGTTGGTGTTTTGTAAAGGGAACAAGCACCGATATTTTTGCCATCTGCCAGTCTCATCACTATTAAACTGGATATGGCACCATTTTCATCCTCTTCTTCCCCATTTCGGAAACAAATGTACACCAGGTAGCGACCATCTCGAGACAACCTCTGCCGCCAGATGGTGCCAGAGGCGTGAACCACCCGTAATTTACCACTATGCAAATCCAGCACGTTGATGTTTTCATCTCCCCTGGATATAATGCCCAGCTTTCCATTGGGAGAAATTTCAAAATCCTCCAGGTTTTTCAAGAAGTTGCTGGGAAGTTGCACGCGCCGACAGATCACTTCATCCGTCAGACTCCACAGGTTCACGGTCTCCGCTGACGTGATGAACACAACGATGTCGGGACAGTCGGGGATTAATTTAAAATTCACAATGGTGGTCCCGTCTTCACAGCAAAACTTCTTGGTGATACTTCCGGTCCAGAGACTGACTGCCAACACTTTGCTTTTCGTCATGCCCACGACAAAGGTGTTTGCAGACGTGATGAAGGCATTCTGTAGAGTGGTCAGAATGTTGCAGACCCTGTGGCCTGTGGCCAGTCTCCAAACCCTGGAGGCATTTTCCTCACAGAGAGAGACCACAAACTGGTCATTGTGTGTAATCAGCAGCTGAGATATTCTCTGCCCGTTAATTCTAAAGAGGTTTTCCCCGCTGCCAGTGTGCCAGACATACTGGCTGCTTTTGTCATCCGATGTCACCATTATGTCCCCGGCAGATGTTAAGACACAGTGTTCCACTATGCCTTCGTGCTTGAATACTGCTTCGATGAACCCGCTGCTGAAGTTCCACTTATGAACACAATCGGAGCCATCTAGGGAGTAAATGATTTCCCCTCTGGCAGGCAATACCAGACTCTGGATGGGTTTTCCAGTCTTATCTATGTTGGACATGGCTGTGATTATATCTATGTCCCAGATGGAGAGGACACCACTGGTTGATAAAGACAGTAGCATATTGTGGTGACTAGATTTCACCAACTTAACTATGGAACCTGAGATTTCCTGTAGGCTAGCCATACACTGCCCCGTGTCTCGCCTCCAAAAAAACACAGCTGAGGTATTTTCCATGGTCGCAATGATACAGTCTCCGTTTTTGGATAGCACGGCAGATATAAAGCGTTCATTGTGCTTGGCCCTGAACTTCTCAGCCACTTTCCACATGCCTGTGTCTAAGAGCTCGATGCTGAGAGCTTTACAGATCAGAATTGCACTTTGGTCCTCTGAAAGTTCAATGCTAACCACGTCACTGTCTTCTCTCCGGCAGTCAAAGTCATCAGTCAGCTGGGGGCTGGCAATGTCCTCAGTGTTCCAAACAGAAAGACTTCCCTCGCTATCTACCATAACCATTTCTTGAGCTGTGTCCAGGATAAGAAGAAACTTCACAAACCCACCTGAGAATTCTGATGCCACTGTACATAACTTTTCTCCACTTCCTAAATGGAATATGGTGGTCGTGTTTAGGTACTGTCCACAGAAAGCATACAAACCATCCAGAGAGCACTGGACACATGTCACTTCGTACCAGCAGTGGAACTGGTAAAGCGGCCAGCCATAAAGCAGGTCGATGACTGTGACATCTTTGCTGGCCTCCAGCCAGGCAAGGGCGTGCTTGACGGACAGTGTGAAGCCATTGATGTAGGTGGGGCTGCTTGCAAGCTTGGTCCCTTTGATTTCCACTTCTGACAAAAGACAAGAATTCACGTTGTCATAGATCAGCAGGGTGTTATTTGTCGTAGCCACCACCAGGTACTTTTCATCTCCAGTGAGTTTCATGCCCAGGATGACAGACTGGGCTGTGGTGATTTGCCTGAGCAGCTGGCGAGTCTCTACGTCCCACGTGCTGATGGAACCGTTTTCTAAAGCCGTGAGGACGGTACTGGGGTTACAAGTAGGCAGAATCTCCGTGACATGCAGGTGACTGGATGACAAGGGAAGGCGCTCGGGGCTGTACGTGACATCCATGGATGAATGCAGTGGTACAATGGAGCAGTATTTTGGCCCATCTTTGTCACATTCTAAAAGAAGGTGTCTCAGTTTGGGCAGAGAACTTATAACAGGCAGCAGTCTTTGTTGGAGCTCTGCAGAAAGGGAGCCAGGAAACGCAATGACCTTGTTTCTGATGCCACGGAGGGTGCTGGCCAGGAACTTCAGCTCTTTCTCTTGAGAGTAGTTGTAAGCCAGCTCGATGTCTGAAAGCACTTTGTCGAACTGGCCAATTTTGATCATGGTGTAAAGCCAGCTGAAGTTCATGATGATGCCGTAGAGCAGGTCGTCGGTTTTCCCACACCTCGTCAGGTGGTACAGCAGCTCAGACATTTTCCGATGATTGACAAAAAAGATATCGGGCTCCAATGGATTACACTGGAAGACCCAGGGTTGGTCTGGGGCCTGCCTGTCAAAGGAAGCTTGTTCCATGAAGTGCTTTTCTTCCTCCAGGAGGCTTCTGCTCTCCAAGTCCAGGCAGCCATTCAAGTAGGAGTCTTCAAGGCAGAAAGCTTTCCTCCTGCCCCCTGACCAGACGCCCAGAAAATAGTCTGCCAAGATGGTGTGCATTTCACGCAGGTGACTGTCGTCTTGCAGATAGAGCTTTTGGGCTATGAGCTGCAGGTGTCTGTTGGCCCAGACCAGGAGCGTGACATTCTTCACATGTCTTTCTATTAAGTATCCACTGAGACCCTCCTTGAGTCTCGCGATGTACAAATAAGGGACTCTCAGGGGGTTGCTGGGCCTGGTGTTCTCACTGAGCTCGTTCATTACACTGTTGTCCAGGGCTAACACATCTTCCAGCTCCATTTCACTCAAACCCATTTTGGCCATGGTGATGTACCCAAGAGCCCTGGAGACCAGCTTCTGACCACACTTCTTCTCCAAGGACCAGAACAACTGCTCTATACTTTCATGAACAGTGACGCAGAGGGAGGATTCATCGACATCTTTGTGAGATCTCCAGTGTCTCACCTCCCTGAAGGTAAGGTTCACAAACATTGGCAGCGTGCACTTGGAGAATGCGTTGTTCACATAAATCTGCTGGCCTGAAGTGACCTTTCTTTTGACTCGAAGCAGCTGATGCTTGAGGACCTGGCTGCACATCTTTCTGTCCCGGGGAATCAGCTCAATGTAGTTGTCTTCCTCATGGATAAGGCACCTTAGTTTCTGCAGGATCCCGTGTTTGTTGGGCAGTGTGGACAGAACTATTCGTACAAAGCGGGGAAGGTGAGCTGGGAGCCACCAGAGCTTCCTGGCTTCCTCGTTCTCTGACAGCTGCTCTAGGGCATCGAATATGATGACTAGAGGTCTCTGCAATGAAGACTCATTCAGAAGGTTTATAAATAAGTCACGGAGGTCGTGAATCTTCTTAGGGTAGCTTTGAACCAGACACCGATAGTTAATCGCCAATTGTTCACAAACACTCAGAAGGAGAGTCCTCAGGTCAGTACTCATGTCTGTTGTTCCTAGAAATCTCACGACTATTACTGGGTCAGATTCTGGTCCCGTGTCTTCATGTAACCAGCCATAAGCCTGCAACATAAAAATGGAGTATAGATAAACAGCTGCATGCCCACATGAGAGAAAAACACAATTAAATTCGATGAAGGGGGAGGGAGGAGAGGGAAAAGGGAAAGACAAGGAGGGAGGAGGAGTCATGTGCTCTCACCTAATGGGCACGATGTATATACCACACCCCCTGGGTGAATGGCTCAACTACAACTTGAACTTTACCTTACAAATGCAAACAAAGTAACCTCATCATTTGAACTCTCATATTAATCTGAAATTTAAAAAACAAAAGTGGAATTTACGATGCTAAAATGTATTTACATGGTCATGTACAATAACATTTCCTCTCTCCAGAGCTCAGACTTCTGGTAACCCCCACCATGCAGAAAGTAACCTACAACCAAGAAATGGGAAAATCTGAGAAGGCCACAGAATGGCCACAAAGTTTATTTACTCTAATCTATAGGTGAGATCTTCAGGATTATCCTTACTGAAGGTGGTAAAATAGTGGTAACAGTATTATTTGATTATAAGGAAACATTTAGCATATATTCTAAAAGATTCAAAACATTTTGTAAACTATAAATCCAAATATCTAGGGTGGTCAATTTGGCATCACTGAACTGAACGCCTATTTCCTGGCACAGCTACTGGCACATAGTAGGAGCTTTTTATTTATTTATTTTTGAGATAGAGTCTCACTCTGTTGCCCTGAGTAGAGTGCTGTGGCATCATAGCTCACAGCAATGTCAAACTCTTGGGCTCAAGCAATCCTCCCAAGTAGCTGGGACTACAGGTGCCTGCTAATTTTTAGAGATTAGGGGAGATTTTAATTTTTAGGGATCTTTTTTAGAGATTTTAATTTTTAGGGATCTCACTCTTGCTCAGGTTGGTCTTGAGCTCCTGAGCTCAAGCCATCTACCTGCCTCATCTTCTCAGAGTAGAAGCTTTTTAAAATGAAGGAATTGAGTAATGATTTACACATTATATTGAGTTAAAGATTTTCATTAATTGAAAGCATATAACACCATAAGTGGCTGACTAAATTTCCAATTCATTAGAATGCAATAAAAATATTCAGTACTAAAATTGTATTGAATATAATCTTTTATGTTTTAGAGAATTTTTACTTTATTGTGGTGTTAGAGAACCATAGTTATTATTATTTATCTTTGTCATAAAATATACATAATGCTGGTTAACAGTTTGGTTAAACGTTGTGTTTTATAAGAGATGGTTCATTATACATATAAATGTGCCATCCTCGGTGCTCACATGATCTTTCTAAAAACGGGGTTACAGTATCATTTAATAGAGGAGGAAATTGAGGCCCAGGCTGGATAAATAACTTGCTGAGAGAGCAGTGGTCACCAAGAGATGAAGTTGGGCTAGAAGACATATCTTTCTTTTTTGAGACAGAGCCTCAAGCTATCCCCCTGGGTAGAGTGCCGTGGCATCACAGCTCGCAGCAACCTCCAACTCCTGGGCTCAAGCGAGTCTCCTGCCTCCGCCTCCCAAGTAGCTGGGACCACAGGCGCCCGCCACAATGCCCTGGCTATTTTTTGGTTGCAGCCATCATTGTTGTTTGGTGGGCCCGGGCTGGATTTGAACCCGCCACCTTAGGCTGGAGCCTTAGCCACTTGAGCCACAGGCACTGAGCCAGAAGACATATCTTTCATGTTAAGTACTTTTTAATTTTTTGTTTAACTTGTGAAAAACTACAGAGATAAAATATATAAGAGGGCTATTAAGTTTAGTATTTTTCTGTCTGGAAAGGCAAGAATGAGGAGGAATATACTCAAAGTATAAAACGCAACAAAGAGTATTCTTACTTTTCCAGTAATCATTGAAATGTACCGAGGATACTCCTTAGAAAAGGAAGTTTTATTTTACACATTAGCAAGCAAGTTTATGAAATTTGCTTCTTCAAGAGATAGTTCAGGTTAAGGCATGAATAAGATTAGGAAAGATTTATGGATGTCAGTTTCATAACCAGCTATTAAGGAAAGTATTTTGTTGTTCTTTAGCTACAGTCTTTAAAACTGATTTCTAGGAAGATAATCTTGTCATTGAAGGCAAATCAGAAAACTCATTTGTCTCTTCTTACATCGATCACTTATGATGATTGTAAGCATGCTCCCCCCGCCTCCCAATCACACGTGGCGGATGGGTTGTCTGTAGAGAGCAGGCCTGTCATCAGGATGTCATGTTTGTGGGAAGGTTGAGTTACACAGGAGATGAACATGAGAGGTCTGGCTGCATGTGTGGGGGGACGTGAGGTCACAGCAGTGTACATTCCCCAGGGGACAGGCAAGTGAAGCACTGGGAAGAGTCCCAGAAATGGGTACCACTTCCTGGGGGCCCAGAATCCTGGACTGTCAGTAGACAGACTCAGGTGAGTGAACGAAATACCCAGGAGAGGGAGAGCTCAGAAAATCATCTCTGATGTTGATCAAGTCCCGACCAGCCCCACACTCTGCCTTGCCAGGACTGCCTATCTGCACAGGGGTATCCGTACCACTCGTGTGACCCTGACCTGCTGTGCTCGGGCAGGTGCACATGTGTCCCACGAACCTTCCACTCAGTCAAATTCGACAATATTTGTTTTCTCCAACTGCCCTTATCTTTCCCTCCTCCAGAGAGTGAGTGTGAAATGGTGATTCTCAACCTTCCTAATGGTGTGATGTATTTTCATAGTTACAAAGGCATCGTGACCCACAGGTTGAGAACCGCTGGTGTACAGGAATGGTTCCTCATTTGATTTCAGTTCACATGTGGCCCTCATTGTGTTACTGTTTTCCTTACTTGAAGACACACGTACAAATGAGTGTTCAAGGACACTCACATACACAGTTTTGCTGGTGCAAACCCGCTACTTCATCTGATGCTCAGAGAAAAATAGGTACCACTATTCTAACCCAAGAATCAAAGCCATCTGGGCTTGACATATTAAGAAAAGATAAATTAGCCTTCCTAAGGACTTTTCAAGGGTAAATTAGATATACTTGATTTTCACCTGTGAGATTACTTCAGACCATCCTTTCCACATTTTATACAATGCACCTGTCTCTGTTCTTGACCTCAAAATGACCAATTGAGATTATGTAGTGTGACAGATTATGAGAATATTCATAAACTTAAACATAGCTCTGTTCTTAAGATAGTAACTAACCATGGGAAGAACATCAAGATAACACCAGAATAAACCACCAGACTTTGACACTAAGGAAACAGGAGTTTAAAAACTAGAACTAGTTCCATCCAGTTCAGGCTAAGGAACCAAGTTAGTAGACAGCACATTCCAAAGTGAGGTTCTAGACCACGACCCGGGACTTGAAAGGGAGGTTCTGAAAGCCAGTTCTGCTGCTAAGAGGGCAACCTACCTCTGGCCTGAAAAAGGAGACAGGAGAGGTGAGATTTTGGAGCTGTGGGTTATACTTCTTATCACCTCTTCCCCAACCTTCATCCCTAGCTGACAGGAAGGAGCTTTAGCGGCCACTTATAGAGTGGCCCATACAGCACGGGGGATGTGGGCATCTGGTGTCCCACGACATCTGGGAAGTGTGCAGGTTGAGCAACTGAGGCTGGGTGGCTGCTCCAATGGGGGAGCAAGGCAGGGCTGGTGTCTGGGATGGGCCTGGAGGTCTAGAGTTTCTCAGGGCAAAATGATACTTGAGTGTTTCCCCTGTACCAGAGTGGGCTGTAGGCCAGAGTGGGCTGCCGGCCAGAGTGGGCTGCCAAGTGTCTCTGTTTCACTTTTCCCAGGCCCTAAGAGTGTACTGGGCCATGGAGAGAGTCTTAGCAGAAGGACAGATGCTGGAAGTGTATTTCTGGAGGTCTAGGAGCTGAGGAAGTACCAGCTGGAGCAAAGATAGCTTTCCCTGAGTCCAGGGAACTATAGATGAGTGATTCTCAGGGAGGAGACAGAGGAGGGGGCCGGGGTGGGGAAGGACCTGCTGGGAATCATTAAAAGGCCTCAGAAGAGAAGGGAGTTGGAGCTAAACACTTGCTAAGAACAAAAAGTTCAGAGTCCAGTTCAGAAAAGTAAGAACGTTCTGGCCACTTGATCCTATATCCCCTAAACCACAACACTCTAGGACAGCAGTTCTCAACCTGTGGGTCACGACCCACAGGAACTGTATTAAAGGTCTGTGGCACTGGGAAGGTTGAGAACCACTGCTCTAGGGATAATATATGTGGCTTGGTTAGGAAAGGAGGGAGGACATGCTCCAAGAAAAACGGAAGAAGATGCCCATGTCCCCATGTCCCTATTTCCACTGTAGGCACCTTCCTTATAGCAGGTCACAGCGAAGGGGGAAAAGTGTAGACTGACTGTTTTATTTATTATTCTTATATGGATAATTGCTGAACTGAGACTGATTTAGTGACTGGAAGTGAGGGGAGGGCTTGTCCTTGTCTGAGAGGAATGAGCAGAGGTATTGGGATCTGCCCTGCTATTCACCCAACTGCACGGGCAGCCAGCCTACAGCAGAACCAGACAGTGAGAGGAAAAATAAAGCTGCTTTCAAGCCCAGCCCATGAGTCTGGAGCTCTGCATCGAACCATTATACCCACGAAAAAGAAGCACTGAAGTAACCCTTCCACAAAGACTAATTATAATTCAGGTAGTAAACAAAGAAAACGGAAGTGAATCTGATCAATCTAGCATTTTCCCAAAGTAAAAGCTTTTACAATTATGCATGGGAAAGAACGGGCTTTTACCTTCTTTGCTACTTCTGCTAACAGAAGGGTCTTCCCGGTGCACGGTCCACCATATACAATAAGAGGGTTGATGTGCCCGGTTTTGCTTGGAAGGATATATTTATGCACTATGTTTAGAGATTCACATTTGTACTCATAGAAGGAGGCATATGTTTTACACAATGACGAATGTTGAAGGATTTCATCGTAGAGCGTATCAGTTTCAGTGTCAAAATTCTGCTGTACCGTTGCCTGAATGATATCAATCATATCTTCATAAAATTGTTTGCCAAGTCCTTCGATGTAATGATTTTCTATTTCTTGGGAATAGCCTAGTTTCATGTCACAATGAGTAACAGACGTGTACACTCTCAGATTAGATGATGCGACAATAGTAGGAATAAATTCATCCCTGAGTTTTATCAGCTTCTCTTGGGCTTCTGGGTCCCGAATAATCCTTGGTTCTGTTCCAGTGATATCCATGTACTTCCCCATCTCTGGGATTTTCACGAAGCGCTCGATGTTAGCAATTTTCCTGATGTAGCAAACACACTTCTTCAGGAATGCTGGTGTTTGCTTTCCTAGAGCAAAGTCAAACTCATCCTCTATAGCTGAAAGAAAATAAGATTAGGAGTTTACTGCTTGGCACAGAGGAGCAATGCACCCACGTTCTCAATGCTCAACCTTCAGTTGCGAGTGGTTTATTATTTTGCTCATCATTTGTAGCAAAGTAGTTTTTAGAATAATTTCCTAATTCCTTGTTTTTTCCTAAGTAGCCTCCAGAACAATCAGTATCAAATAAAATTATTTAATTTTCTCCCCAATCTAGGGAGAGGCTGGATGCCAGTGCAATACAGAAAACAGCATGTTTATAGTGGGCCTTCGTTTGCTGCTAGCTTTGCTCTCATAGTCTACTGGTTCTCACAGCAGGGACCAGTTTGGGTCAGGAGAGTAAGAGGAGGTAGCTGAATGCTGTAGCTAGTTTAATTGTTCCTGGTCAGTCTGCTCTTGAAAATGTGGTTTCATCATTTTGTTGGTGGTGTATTGAGCCCTAGACAGATATGTTCAAATGGAAACACAAAAGCACGTTTTAAGGCAAAACGCGATCATGTTCTGATTTCTGATCAGTCTGGATGACCTACATCCCTGTTAGATCCCATTATATTCATCAGAATGGGCACAGAAAAATCACTTAATGTATGACTTTATTTCTTCTAAAACAAACCATATGATGAGTTACAATATATATGCTTGCATAGAAGTGAATATACATTATATATCATTTGAGTCCTTTTAAGAACATTTAAAACTGGAGAAGTAAAAATGAAAATATCCTGGCTCAGCGCCTATAGCTCAATCGGCTAGGGCGCCAGCCACGTACACCTAAGGTGGTGGGTTCGAATCCCCAGCCCGGACCCGCCAAACAACAATGACGGCTGCAACCAAAACCAAAAAATAGCCGGGCGTTGTGGCGGGCGCCTGTGGTCCCAGCTACTTGGGAGGCGGAGGCAGGAGACTCGCTTGAGCCCAGGAGTTGGAGGTTGCTGTGAGCTGTAATGCCACGGCACTCTGCCCAGGGGGACAGCTTGAGGCTCTGTCTCAAAAAAAAAAAAAAAAAGAAAATATCCTTGTGCAGAGAAGAAAATTAAAAATAAAATAATTGAACCAAAAGGAAAGAAATTTAAACGCAAGCAGACTTTTTTTTTTTTTTTTGAGACAGAGTCTCATTTTGTTGCCCTCGGTAGAGTGCTGTGGTATCACAGTTCACAGCAACCTCAAACTCTTGGGCTTAAGCAATTCTCTTGCCTCAGCCTCCCAAGTAGCTGGGACTACAGGTGCCCACAACAGCACCCAGCTATTATTTTTTGGTGCAATTGTCATTGTTGTTTGGCAGGCCCAGGTTGGGTTCAAACCCACCAGCTCCAGTGTATATGGCTGGCACCCTAGCTGGTGAGCTACAGGTGCCGAGCCAGGCAAGCAGACTTTAAAAATTGGCTGGCTATCCTTCCTTCCCTGATTCCTCTCTTTCTCCCTCCCTCCCCTCTATCCTTCCTTTCATTTGTCCAACGGGGTCTTTGTGGAGTACCTACTATGTGCCAGGCATGCTGGTAGTCACTTGGGATGCATTGGTGAGAGAAAACAGACAGTGCTGAGGGAAAAAGCCATTATGGAGTACTGTAGATTGAATGTTTGGTCTCCCCCAAATACATATGTTGAAACTTAATCACCAGTGTGACGGTATTAGGAGGTGGGATAGTTGGGAGCCCTCATGACTACAAGTAGTACTGGAAGCCCTACTTGTCTCTCCTGCCATATGAGAGACAGCACAAAGATAGCTGTCTGTTAACAAGAAGCCAGCCCACACGAGTTACCAAATCTGCAGGTGCCTGGATCTCAGGCTGTGAATTTCTACAGGGAAGCTCTGAATACGTTGGGCTTGTCTGCCCATAAAATGAAAAAGAATTCTATGCTGGACACAACACTAACATCAAGCAAAACCCAGAACTCACATACAGATGTTCTATCATGTAGTCATTCAGGAAGGTGAGAATTTTACTAAAAATAGTACCTTTCAGTAGAACTCCTATGATAATTATTTTTTCAGTAACGATAGACACTGATTGAAAATTTTGACTCCTGCTGGGTGCAGTGGCTTATACCTGCAATCCCAGTACTCTGGGAGGCTGAGGCTGGTGGATTGCTTGAGCTCAGGAGTTTGAGACCAGCTTGAGCAAGAGTGTGACCTTGTCTTAAAAAAAAAAGTAAGGCAGCGCCTGTGGCTCAAAGGAGTGGGGCGCTGGCCCCATGTACTGCAGGTGGTAGGTTCAAACCAGCCCCTGGCCAAAAACTGCAAAATAAATAAATAAATAAATAAATAGCTGGGCATTGTGTGGGGGGGGGTGTGCACCTGTAGTTCCAACTACTTGTGAGGCTGAGGCAAGAGAATCACTTAAGTCCAAGAGTTTGAGGCTGCTGTGAGCTATGACTCTACAGCACTCTACTGGGGGGCAAGAAAGTGAGACTCTGTCTCAAAAAAAGAAAAAAAAACAATTTTTTTTGACTCCAGTGAAAAAGATGTTTACAGCCACTAATTTTCACTGAGCTGTGTCATATGTGTCAGTACATTTTTACAAAGGGTTTAATCAGGTGAGTTGTTCAAGGAAGACAGGTAAAGGAGTTTATATAACATTTGTCTACTCTTCTCAAAGAAGAGTGAAAACTTGTTATAACACAGAGCAGGGAAGATGCAGGAAGTCAGGACATCACGAGCTCCTGCAGAGGATGTCCTTGGGCCCATCGCTTTTCTACTGAATTCTCAGAACGTGACATTCTGAGAACATCATGAAGAGAAAGTGGTCAAACTCTAGTCTCTCTACAGAATGTCTGATAATCAGAGGCATGTGCTCCCACACTGCACTCCTAGAAAATAGCTGTACTGGAACTGCCATGTTTTCACCTCCATGGAAGGAGTGCCAATCAGGAATGCTGATTACAAACAGGAAGAGATGGATACATCAAGTTGGCAGCGCCCATCTAAGTTTGGCTCAGGTGGGAAAAAGATGCTGTACACAGGTTTGGTGCCCATAGCACAGTGGTCACAGGGCCAGCCACATGAACTTGGCCTGGGCCTGCTAAACAACTGCAACAACAACAACAACAACAAAAATAGCCAGGTGTTGTGGCGGGCGCCTGTAGTTTCAGCTACTTGGGAGGCTGAGGCAAGAGAATCACTTAAGCCCAAGAGTTGGAGGTTGCTGTGAGCTGTGATGCCACAGCCCTCTACCCAGGGTGACATAGTGAGACTCTGTCTCAAAAAAAAAAAAAAAGATACTGTCCACAGAATGCCAGGTATGGTACAGACATAATAAACACACCTGAATAAATGAATGACATTATAGAAAGTCAATTCTACAGAGTTATTTTAGAGGCAAGGTGCACCATGATGATTTGGGTGAACTTTTATTCATAATTTCTGATATTTGTCTACGAATATTATAAACTTTCCCCTCTCCTTACTAGAATCCTGCATTTGTTTTCTGTCTTTGTTCGTTCCTCAATATCCCCAAATTTAACCAGTCACAGCACCCAGTGAAGGGAGCATTAGGAATAGATTCTCAGCCCTGGTAGCTATCATCCATAAGACATTAATCTCTTTACTACCCTCAAGGCCACTCAATTTTGTTGTTCATATAAGGGTACCATTTTTGGAATCTAATTTATTTTTGTTCCTCTCCTATTGTTTCAAAAGGTAAAACTAGAAGTGTGAAAAATTACATTGAAATATAAATAATATAACTTTATAGGTTCTATCTAATATTCCTACTTTCAAGATCTCTAAAAATATTACAGTGATTTTCTCTATCCATTTGAAAGAGCTGGCACTTCTCCAGCAATTTTGATTGTTCAGATATGATCTTAAAATGAGTATGAAGTATAAAATAAATGGTTATGAGAACATATATATATATCTGTAGGGGATGTAACCCCAAGTACAAAGTAGTCCCCTTACAGCAGTTCATGTGAAATTGCCAACTTCACATGGCCGTCCATATGGACAGAATTCCTTAGCATGGAGAAAGTTAGGGGAAAGTATTTGCCAGTGAAACCTTAAACCACTTGAGGTACAAGATGGTGACTATGATAGGGTGACCAGATGTCCCGCTTTTGAACAATTTGTCCCGCGACCTGCGGCGTTTAAAAAAAGTCCCGATTTTTGGAAAGAATGCACAAACGGGCGGGAGAACAGGAAGGGAATATACGGTTTTTAGCTGCCATGTGGCTATTTTGCCAGAATGTGAGTTTTATATTATTTTTGTTAATTTTATAATGTTAAACTGTAATAATAACAAATAATTTCCAAGAAGTGATTATCCAGAACTGCTTATCAAAGTTTGCATTGTTGTCAGGCCCTGCCCTGCCCCGCCCCCGCCCCCCCCAGCCATGTTGTCCCGCCTGATCACCCTAGACTGTGAGGATTCTTTCCCCAAACTAGCGTCTTTTACATAACAAATAGAAGAGCTTTGCTCTGGGCATTTTTTCTAAGATAGGGCTTTTTAAGGAATGGAGTTATTTTGTCCTTGATAAAAAATGAAAGAGCCAGAGCCTCAAAAAAAGATGTAAAGGTCTCAGAGGAACAAGGATGCATGTTAATCTAATACTCTAAAGATAGGACTTAGGGCTGACAATTTTAAGAGTATTTTCAGGGAGACTTAAAATAAGACCTAACTTAAAAAAAATTTTTAAGGCCTGATTTTTTTGATAGCTTCCTTCTGAAATTTGTCACAATGATTTCCAGCTTCCTTGCACTTGACACACGCAAATCCAGTGAGAATGGTTATCCAGTACCTTGTAGGCTTTCAAAAAGCCTTGCCATGCCATTCCAAAAACCATTTTGAAGACACAATTACTATTGCTTTTTCCTCAATAATTCCTTTTTTCCGGAGACAGAGTCTCACTTTGTTACCCTGGGTAGAGTGGTGTGGTGACATAGCTCACAGCAACCTCAAACTCTAGGGCTCAAGCGATCCTCTTGCATCAACCTCCAGAGTAGCTGGGACTAAAGGTGCCCATCACAGTGCCAGGCTAATTTTAGAGATGGGAGTCTCCCTCTTGCTTAGGCAATCCACCCATCTTGGTCTCCTAGAGTGCTAGGATTACAGATATGAGTCTCTGTGCCTGGCCTGTCACTAATTCTTTACTATCAACTTTTTCTTTCTTTTGAGAGAGTCGCCCTGGGTAGAGCGCTATGGCGCCACAGCTCATAGCAACCTCAAACTCTTGGGCTTAAGTGATTCTCTTGCCTCAGCCTCCCAAGTAGCTGGGACTACAGGCACCTGCCACAACACCTGGCTTTGTGTTGTTGTTGTTGTAGTTGCACTTGTGATTGTCGTTTTAGCTGGCGGGGGCTGAGTTCAAACTTGCCAGCCTTGGTGTAGGTGGCCGGTGCTCTAGCCGCTGAGCTATGGGCGCTGAGCCTACCATCAACTTTCAAAATAAATTCTACACATCTTCTTGCTTTTACCCAGAAGTGTTTGTTCAGATCTCTGGTTTCCTGTACAACTTATAATAAAGCTTCATTTTCATGGAGGAGAAAGGCACCTGTAACTTGCTAAGCATGTTCCGTGTCAGGGGTCTTGAATGCGTTGATCTCTGTGCCTGGAATTCTCTACCTTAGATACAGATGGCGCTGATTCCTTCTGTCATTCAAGTCAAAAGTCACGTACTTATTGCCTCTCCTACTACACCTGGAGCTCCACATCCATCAGCACTCACTGCTATCCGATTTCTTTGGTTTATTTTATTCCTACGACGTACTATTCTGAAATGATTTCGTTCACTTACTTGATTACTTGCCTATCATTTATTCTGTACCCTCCCACATTTAAAAAATAATTTGCAATAGCATAGTGACTTTGCTTTCTTACTCATTTTTGTCTCTGCACTGCTTGGCACAGTGTAGGCCAATAGGCCAATCAATGTTTGCTGGATGAGTCAGTGGATAAATGAACAGCTCACCCAAGAAGCAATGGCGTGATCTGGCTTATGACATCCAGCCACCTCTGACTGCTTTTAAAAAATCCCTGAAGAAGCCCTCAAATTAAGTAAAGGTTTTCTATGAATTAAAACAAAAGAATACTTGCCTCTCTGGGACATGCACATATTTAGAAAAATTAAATCTCACCAGGCAGGAAATATCAACTACCATCTACCAACTACCATTAAATTTGCAGAACCGTAAATAAAAGGGAAGCAGTGGGTACAGCTGCCGTTTACCATCCCTCAGCTCACGGAGGCTGTGTGAAGATTACCTGAGAACAGGTATCTCTTTGCTTGGCTGTATTTCATTTTTCCCTTTTCATGTAATAGTTTCACAGCAGCCTTAAATATCTTCTTGATCTCATCTGATATCTCTTGCCACGTCTTCTCGTTTTCAGCATTGGCAGAAGGCTGCATCTATGGAAACATAAAAGTGAGAAATTGGTCTTAAACTCATCCATATTTAAGACAATGTAAAGAAAAACAATATTTAAGAACAAAAGGCGTTATTATTTGAAGGCCTCTGATGTGTCAGTATTATGAGAAGTGCTTCGCAAACAGTGCGTCATTGAATCTCCACCAATGACCCTGGAAGTTGGAAGCTACCTCCACGTTACATGCAGACTTGGCCAACTTACACAGGGTGGGACCCAAACAGGTTTTTTTTGTTGGGCTTCCCTATACCATGTTTTATCCTCAGGAGATTTGACACAAATGTCACAACAAAATAATCTCTTTAATATCCTCCAAAGAGGGGAGAAAGTTACAAGGGAGATACTCATAAATTTAGTTGCTGATTTGTTTTGCTGATCCTCTAGGAAACAACACAGGAGGGTTGCCTACCAAGGAAATGACCTTCATAGAATCTTGGTGATAATCCTAGCCACACATTCATTTATTCAGCAACAGTTTATACAGAAAATATCACTTTTATTTTTATATTTTATTAAATCATAGCTGTGTACATTAATAATTATGGGGTACAAAGTGCTGGTTTTATATACGATTTGATATACTTTCATCAAACTGGTTAACATAGCCTTCACGGCATTTTCTTAGTTATTGTGTTAGGATATTTATATTCTACCCTTAGTAGATTTAACATGTACCCTTGTGAAATGCACCGCACGTGGACTTTTACGAAGAATTTAAGTTTCTTTAGAGGATCACAGAAATAAATGACATAACAATGGAAGCCAATTAAATAGTAACATATGAACAAGTGCTCCCAAGGTACTGTGTAAGCTTGGTTTCTTGAGGTATCACGGGTTTTTTGCTATCCACATGTACTCCCAGCATGTTTAACTAGAGAATGGTTTGGATTTACCTTAATATTCCTTTTTTTTTTTTTTTTTTTTTGCAGTTTTTGGCTGGAGCTGGGTTTGAACCCGCCGCCTCCAGCATATGGGGCCAGTGCTTTACTTCTTTTTGAGTCACAGGCACTGCCCAGTATTTCTTTTTTTAAAATTAAAATTTTATTTTTTTTTAAGAGACAGTCTTACTTTGTCACCCTCGGTAGAGTGCTGTGGTGTCACAGCTCACAGCAACCTCCAGCTCTTGAGGTTAGGCGATTCTCTGGCCTCAGCCTCCCTAGTAGCTGGGACTACAGGCACCTGCCACAACGCCTGGCTATTTTTTTGTTGCAGTTTGGCCGGGGCCAGGTTTGAACCTGCCACCCTCAGTATGTGGTGTCTGAACCCTACTCACTGAGCCACAGGCACAGCCCATACCTTAGTATTCCCACCCAAGGAAGCATTATTCAATGACAGTTACTTTGAACAAGACATATGAAAGAGATGAAGAAAATCAAGGACTCTGATATACCGTGTTTCCCTGAAAATAAGACACTGTCTTATATTAATTTTTTTCTTAAGAAGACACACTAGGGCTTATTTTCAGGGGATGTCTTATTTTTATTAAGTATAATACAACAATCTACATTTATTCAAATATAGGAACCTGACCGAGGAGCCGACCTTGGTGGGGCTGGCGCTAGTGAACTCCTTTCCCCTAGCCATTTGCACGTGCACAATAGGATGCCTGCGACCATGGTTACCACCCGCATACTCACGCAAGTGCAAAGGGTTCAGAGAAAGGAGCTGTGCCAGGTAGTCCAGTCTTCCTTACCGCTCCATGCCAAAATGCATGCAGACACATCACTAGGTCTTATTATCAGGGTAGGGCTTATATTTAACAAATGCATAGAAATCCTGCTAGGCTTTGTTTTTTGGGTAGGTCTTATTTTCGGGGAAACACGGTATTTTCTTGCACAGAGAAAATGCTTTATGTTGGTTATCAGAAGAACAGATACACAAGTCCCGAAGTGAGGAACTGTGGCTAACCCATGGTTTCCCATGTTTTGGGGCTGCCAGAATGAAGGACGTTCTCTTTGAAAGAGGGATGAGTATTTCTTCCTTCCTGGCAATCTCTTTAAATATTCTATGTGATGAATAGGACCACCCTTCCCCTCTTCCTCTTTCATTCAGTTTTAGGGGACACATAGCATATGGGCTTGGCCAAGTTAGAGAGGAGACATGATAATGTTTCCATCACACTTGGGCATGAGCCATCCTCACTCCATGACTCTCCGTAACATACAGAACTTAAATTAACTGTTTGAAATGTTAAAAGGAAAAACAGTAAATTAAAAACCCACAAAAGAGACTATAAAAACAGCTAGGTAGATACTACAAAAAGACCCTTCCCTAAGCCCACTGCTCCCAACACCCTTCACAAAATAAAAAAATATTTAACTGTTGAACTTGAAAACTTAATATATTGGCAGAGTTAACACAGCCAGGGGGAAAAAATCAGTAAGCTAGAAAAATGATCTGAAGTAATCTGGCAAACAGCATAGTGAGATAAATAAATTGACAATGTGAAAGAGAATTAAGAGACGTGGAGGACAGACTAAGATGGTCTAATACACACATAATTAAGAAGAAAAAAGAACAGAAGGAATAGAGGAAAGATACTATTTGATGAGATGATGGCTGAGAATTTTCTAGAACCAACAGAATATATGAATTCAGAGAATTAGGAACTGAACATAGTGCCATCAGAATAAATAAATAGACACATTATAGAAAAGTGGAGAGAAGAAGAGTGTTTTCTGATAAACACCAAGAGAGCTTCATAAATAGAATTTCATTTAACCAATTAGTATTAATGAATTAATCATTTATTTAGTGAAATACCATTATTTGGTCAAATACCAATTATATGCTATTACTAAACATTAATATTAATGAATAAACAAGATACATATAATTAATTGGTTAACATCACTAATAAACCTACATTAATGGAACTTTTGAAAGATACACATACTTCATAAAGAAGAAAAATTACCCCAGAAAGAAAGTCAGAGACGCTAAAAGGAAAGGTGAGTCAACGTTTGGAAAGCTTTTCAGCTTTGGATTTAGTTTTTTCATTAAAATTTTCAACGCACACAATGCGATGTTTTGGGATACGTATACGTTGTGCAATGGCTACCACAGTCGAGCTAATTAACGAACTGTCCTCACGTAGTTGCCAGTTTGTTTTTTTTTTTGTAGTGAAGACCCCTGATAACTAGTCTCTTAGCCAATTTCAAGTACAGAACATATTCTTATTAACTATAGCCACCGTGCTCTATGTTAGGATCCCAGAACGCGTTCATCTAGAACAGGAAGTCTGTACGCTGTCACCCACGTGTCTCCAGTTCTTCCACCTTGCAGACCCTGGTAACCACCCTTGTACCTCTGCTACTATGAGTTTGGCTTTTTAGATTCCTCATATAAGGAGTAAGTGACACCATTCACTGTGTGTCTTTCTCCACCTGTCTGATTCACTTAGCATAAGGTCCTTCCGGTTCCTCCAGGTTGCTGCACAGGGCAGGCTGAGTGGTGCCCCGCTGCCTGTCGGGCCACAGTTTTCACCCGGGCACCCGCTGACGGTCACTTAGTTCCTGTTTACCTTTCCGCTATTGTAAATAATGCTGCAATGTCCATGTGAGTGCAGTTATCTCTTCAGGATAGTGATTTTATTGTCTTTGGATATATACCCAGAAGTGGGATTGCTGGATATGACAGCTCTACTTTTTAATCTTTTTTTTTTTTTTTGAGACAGAGCCTCAAGCTGTCCCCCTGGGTAGAGCCCTGTGACATCACAGCTCGCAGCAACCTCCAACTCCTAGGCTCAAGCGAGTCTCCTGCCTCCGCCTCCCAAGTAGCTGGGACCACAGGTGCCCGCCACAGCACCCAGCTATTTTTTGGTTGCAGCCATCATTGTTGTTTGGCCGGCCTGGGCTGGATTCGAACCCGCCACCTTAGGTGTATGTGGCTGGCGCCTTAGCCACTTGAGCCACAGGTGCCGAGCCTCTACTTTTTAATCTTGAGGGATTGCTATACTGTTTTTCATAGTGGCTACACAGTTTACAGTCCCACCAACGGGTACCAGGATCCCCTTTCCTCTATACCTTCACCTACATTTGTAATCTTTTGACTTTTTGATAGCCATCCAAACAGGTGTGAAATATATCTCATGGTTTTTTTTTTTTTTGCAGTTTTTGGCTGGGGCTGGGTTTGAACCTGCCCCCTCCAGCATATGGGACCAGCGCCCTACCCTTTTGAGCCGCAGGCACTGTCCCTCATAGTGGTTTTGATTTGCATTTCCCTAACAAACAAGTATGGATTTAGTCGTCAAAAGGAAATTATAGCCTAGGGTGGAGTCATTTTCTGTTGACTCTGGCTCTTCTGGGGAGAAAACCACCCTTGGATGACACATACTCAGGAGAAAGGCCACGTACCGTGTTCTTATTGCTTCTCAGCATTTCTGATCTGGGTCTGAGGTAATAAGCCGCGGGCACGGCGTTCTCATCCCGACAGTACCACTCTTCCAGCAGCTTGGTCTCCAGCTTGTCCTCGATGGCAGCATCCAGAATCATTTCGAACTCTGAGGCTTCCACTTCTCCGGGGATTCGGATGTTCCCATATTTTTCACCTAATAGTCCCTGTGTATCCACAAGAAAATTCAGTTTAGTGTATCACCAAAACAGTTCATTTTACTATTCACATTATGTGGCCATCCAATAAATGTTTATAAATACATAATAAGACACAGTGTTCTATTCCCTTTCTCTTTTCATCACAGTGGATACTTGACTTTTTTTTTTTCTTTTTGAGACAGAGACTCACTTTGCCACCCTTGGTAGAGTGCCATGGCGTCATAGCTCACAGTAATCTCTGACTCTTCGGCTGAAGCGATTCTCTTGCCTCAGCTCCCAAGTAGCTTAGCTGGGACTACAAATGCCTGCCCCAACACTCAGCTGTTTTTTTGAGATGGGGTCTTGCTCTTGCTCAGGCTGGTCTCGAACCTGTGAGCTCAGGCAATCCACCCGCCTCAGACTCCCAAGTGCTGGGATTATAGGCATGAGCCACCTTCCCCAGCCCGAGGATACTTGATTTCTTAAGTAAAGTTAGGTCAATTATGTTATAATTATCATCAATTATTTACACACTGAGAAATGAGATGATATACCACATTAGACAAATCCCAAGTACAGAATGTTTGTAGCAAATTTATCTTCTCAAAGTTTACCTGACACAACAAAAGCTCTTCCACTCTGACATGGGTTTGTGTCAAAGAAAAATGACATGCTGGGCCTCACAAAAGGCCCAACATGTAAAGTCGCAAACAAAAGACTTGCTCTGTCAAAACTTGATAGCGTAATTCTAAGCTTCAGGTAATTACAAAGGAAAGAAGGGTGATGCTACTGGTGGAATTAATCCAACTGAAAGGAAGGCAGAATATAAACAAGATAGAATTTTATCCCTATTAAATAGCGTCCCCCTGAAAAAACTCCCACAGAATCTCCACCACCGAGCGAACATATGCCAGTGTTACGTGAAGTGCTAAGAAAATAGCCGTCTAGTGCTGATGTGCAGGTCGCATGGTCTAGCATTTCTGGGAAAGACCTTTAGTTGGTTATGTATTAAAAGCCTTACAAATCTATATAACTTTTGACTTGGCATTTTTCCATCTGCGAATTTTGCAAATAATTAAGGATGTCCATAAAGATTTACCAGCATATGTATGCTGACCTCAGTTTTTAGAACAGGAAAGAATTGTGTTATGACCTAAATATCCATTCAAAGGATACACCAAATTATCTTATAGAACTGTATTGATGGAGAAAGATGTTTGCAAAGTATTAAGTGAAAGGTTAAGTTACAACCAGCATGTCTAAGATGAGTCCAATGTTTTATATATGCATATATATAAAGAGAGAGGATACTGCACAGAGCGTCATGCACACACAGACACACTTGGACACGTGATAGAGATGTCCAAGAACACGCAGTAAGGTTATGAATGGCTATCTTTGAGAGAGTGCTTTCTTTCTTTCTTTCTTTCTTTTTTGAGACAGAGTCTCACTATGTCACCCTTGGTAGAATGCCATAGTGTCACAGCTCATAGCAACCTCGAACTCTTGGGCTTGAGTGATTCTCTTGCCTCAGCCTCCCAGGTAGCTGGGAATACAGGCTACACACCGGGCTCTTTTTTGGTTGTAGTTGTCATTGTTGTTTGGTAGGAATGGGCCAGATTCAAACCCGCCAGCTCTGGTGTATGTGGCTGGCGCCCTAGCCGCTGAGCTACAGGCGCTGAGCCGGAGAGAGTGGTTTTAAATTCACTGAAGTCATTTCATGAATGTATTGCTTTTCTACTAAAAATGTTTTTTTGCAGTACATAAAGATTATTTGTATATGTATACGAATACGGAATATTTGTAATTATTTTGTGGTTTTTGTGCAAAACCCGGCAGGTACTGACACGTTTTAAACCTGGTGATGCTGCCTCCACTCCTGAAGCTGCACTTTGCAGGTTGCCGGCAATGTTTGCTTCAGCCAGTGGTTCTCAAAGTGTGGTCCTGGGAACTCGGCAGAGGCGCAAACTCTCCTGCCCATCTGGACCTACTGAAAAGGAAGCTCTTGTTTTATGGCTGAGCCATCTGTTTTAGCAAGCCCTCCAGGTGGCTGAGCTTCCTGTTTATGGCACCCGGTATTCCAGTTAATCTTCAACATATAGGAGGAACAAGGAAGGGGCACACGGGAGGCCTTACACACGTCTGTAGTAACGAAGGCAATTTTGTCCACTTTGTAGTGTCCACAGGAAGCTTTTGGTTTTATCTGCGGGGACCTTTGTCCTTCCTCTCATCGACTAGCCCCTTAGCATAAACATTAGGCCTTGCTTAGCCACTGGAATGAGAATTGCTGGTCTGGCTTTCCTAGAGGCCCCCCTTACTACCTCTGCTGCCAGCACTGTGGTGTCCACAGCATTCATCTCACCTGACACAAGCAGGTGGGAGACTAGGAGAAGTCCTTGGTAGATCAGTGTCCAGCATAAATTCTCTACCTAAACTCTACTACAAGACGGTGAGCTCCGTGAAGGCAAGGCCAGAGCTGCTTATTCCTAGCACATAGACAGTATTAAAAACATTTGTTGAATACATGATTGAACTGAGACCAAGGATGGAATCATTCAAGTTTGTCCTACTCTTTTATGAAGCTTCTTCTTGTACTGAGATATAATAGTTTGGGTTTCGAGAGCTAGATTAACAATCTCAGAATTACCAGCTGCTGAGCACCACGCACTCAGGTCCTGCATAAACACATCTCTGGTTGAACTGTGCCCCCTCTCTCTCCTTAGACCGAAAGCCATCTCATACAATCTGTCTGTAGACAGACAGGCAAAGAAGAGGTTTGAATGGAGGAACGCTATGCTTTCATATTCATTATTCCAGCATGGTTTACGAGGATTTTAGAGAGGGTTCGTCAGAGATAAGAGTGTTGTAATAGAATTCAAAGTATTAACCTGAAGGCTACTGAAAATACTTTTATTTTAACCAGCACAAGTTTGGGCCATTCTTGAGAGCAGGCTGTATGGAGTAAAAATGACCTATTTCAAGTTCTTTCTCCATTTCTAATGGTTCCTCTTCTCACACTTCTTACGTAGGCATGACCCCAGATTTTACTACAGTCAGAGAGGGAACTGACCTTTTTTTAGGGGAACCAGCATAGTGATTATCCTATTTTTCTTGGCTAATTCTGGATAAGGATAGTCATGACTCTCAGCCTGGGCTGCATGTCATGAGGAGTGAGGTCTAAGTGCTGCCATGAGCCATCCAGCAAATCCATATGGGAAAAATAAGGAACGAGAGAATGTCTAAAAAGTAGGCATACTGGTGGAGCTTGGTCATGGCTGGAGGACCACTGGGCAGGCAGGATATCAAACATGGCTTTTAGTACTGAAAATACACCATCTAGCAGCCAGTGAGGTCTTGGAATACCCAGCTGTCATAATCCATGGAAAGATAAAATAGTGATGTGTGAACCAAAATCTTGTCCCAGGACAGGACCTGTGCTAATGATTGGTTCTTCATCTTCTCTCTGCCCTATAATGGTTGCTTCCAGGGACAAGGGCAGGGTCAAATCTATGGACCGGTTTCTAAAATGTGCTCCATGGACCACCTTGGTGAAATGTCGGTTCTTAGGTCCCTTCTCAGAGATAAAGAACACTGTGGGTGAAGAAGCCCAGGGATCTAGACTTGTAGGAGTTCCTGCGTGAATCTAGAATTTACAACCACTGCTGTGGGCAATGTGTGTGTTGTCTCAAGGACTCGTGAGTAATGGTTAGCAAGCCTTGAAGAGGCAGGACTAGGGCCACAGCAGAGAATTACAAAAATCAAAGGCTGTTTAAAAATAATCAGTTATCTAAGTTGAGCACCTGAAACCAAATACTATCCATATTTAATTGCATAGTAAGACAAAGTGTTCCTTAAAGATTAAAAAAGAAAGAATATCCTCATTCAATCCAAATAACAAATATATATTGAGTGCCTACTATATATAAAGTGGTGAACTTCAGAAAAGTAATGTGCTATCAGCTTAAAGTCATTTATTGGATTGTTCTGTTCTCTCATCCTTTCCTTCTCTTTATTGATCCTTTCTTCACGAATTCATGCTCCTTAATCACGAATCAGTTATGCTTCAGGAGACCAAGACGGGATTCTACCTTAGTCTAATCTGTCCATTTGAAAAACAGCAAAAGAGAATTTTGCTTCCACATTTTTCAGCAAGAGTTTTTGGGGCTTCTTTGTGGTTATAGTTCTAAGGTAACACACAAATTATTTGTAAAACACAGATATTTAAAAATAAGGTAACAGACAAATATTTGCCAGGGCTGGACAGAGTCAATTTAGATGAAGGGTCAGTCCAACTGGTTGCAAAGCCCAGCTCACGGCCAAGGGAGCACAGCAGGGGTAGAAATGGGGCTCACTCGCTGGACCAGCGGGAGACTCCAGGCAGCAGGGCAGAGTCACTGTTTGTTTCCTGATTAGACGGTTCCTCAGCTCTGCAGCCATTGGGTGTATCCTGCATGACCTTAGGGCAGCCACAGAAGCTATGAGCATAAAAGCTTCCCTCTCTGTTCACTGGCCCACTGCCTCCACTGAAGGAGAAACAGATTTCCATGTCCTTCTGTCCCCAGTGCTCAAGAAGCTTGCACTTTTGCTAATTTGGTGAGGAGCTGAGTGACTACATTCAATTTTGCACTGAGGCTCTTTTTTATTAGTTTGATCAGTTTGATTCATGATTAGCTCACCACTGATGAACCTGCCTATGATCCTGAACAGAATCGATGCACATGACTGCAATGGTTTTCTACTTTTTATTGAATTGTTTCAACACTACCGATACATATGTGGACATGTGGGATTGTGTCTGTCTGGAGAAGTCCATAATCACCTCTCTCTCTCACTTCTATCAAATGTGGAAACATTTAAACGGGCTCATTCTTAAGCATCAAGGATATGTGATAACAGGTGGGAGGCAACAATACCATTAAGGGCTCAAATACAATCCAGGGAGTTACGTCTGAAGGGCTGAAAAGTCTAGGAAAACCTTCTAATATTTTTAACTGTAATTTCTGCATGGATAATTCTAGAATAACAAATACTTCCTGATGTTCTGATAAAAGCGATCGTACAAGATTGTATTAAATGCCACTGAACTGTTCGTTTTAAAAATGGTTCATTCTATGTTATGTGAATTTCACCACCATTAAAAAAAAAAGAGACTTTCTGAACTATCTAGCTCTTCATAACTAGGAACTCACATATAAAGACTCTATTTTCTGTAACTCTTTGATTCTTCACATGCTAATATAGATGACGTCTAAGCTACTGCTTTCGAGTGATAACATTTTCCTTTCCCTCAATTGATTTTTTCTTTTCCATCGGGCAAATACTGATTTCCCCACCTTTGGTCCTCACATGCCCTTGGCTCTGCTGTTGAGAATCTTTGGGGTCTGAGTCACATGGGGAGCAACTTTTACTACAGCACAGAACAGAGGAGCTGAGGAACTCCTGAGGGCGCTGGGGAGCTGGCCTTGCCTTTACTGTGCTGTGGGATGTTAGGATAGACAGGTAGGGATAGAGTCTTTATTGGGAGGTGGGCAGGTCTCCCTGGGTGGCCGTGTATGTGCCATCACTCATGGGGGAGCTGGAAAGGAAGAGAGAGATCCCAACCCTTCAAACCCTTTGTGTCTGTAGCAAGCCGAAGCACACAGTCTGCACACGCCCTGTTCCCCCAACCCCATCACCAGAGCAAGGCAGGTACCACTATTACCTTGCCTCCTTTCTGTATTTATTAAAGTCCACATTTTAAGTACGATTTTTCCTTATATATGATCTCACTGAACATTCAAAGGTGAAGTGTGGAGAGCTGCTGCTGAGGACACCCCGGCTCACAGACCTCAAGAAGATTGCCCAAGACCACTTCTCTAAGAAGATGTGGTGGAGGGCCAAGCAGGGTGGTTCATGCCTATAATCCCAGCACTCTGGGAGGCCAAGGCAGGTGAACTGCCTGAGCTCAGGAGTTTAAGACCAGCCTGAGCAAGAGCAAGACCCCATCTCTTAAAAAAAGCCAGGCATTGTGGTGGGTACCTGTCATCCCAGCTACTCAGAGACTGAGGCAAGAGAATTGCTTGAGCCCAAGAGTATGCAGTTGCTGTGAGGTGTGATGCCACGGCCCTCTACCTAGGTAACAAAGTGAGACTCTGTCTTAAAAAATAAAATAACATGAGAAGATGTGTTGGTGCCAGCACTTGAAAATGGGACTTTTAATTCAACAATCTCATTCTTTCTACTTTATCAAATTGTGTTACTTTCCCTTCAGAGAGTGTCTTCAGGTGGCTTATTTGCTTATGATGGCTCTAGCAAGTGCCCATGGCACAGCCACCATGTATGGTTGTGTAGGGGGCACTGTCACAAGGACTATGGCATGTTCAATGTTAGGACATTTATCTGACAGTGGATAAGAGGGACAAAGGGAGTTGTGATGTACCCCCTGGAGCTCATAATGTTCACATTCAGTGTTCTCCTGTGGAGTGAGACCAGCTAACTCCTATCAAAGCCAGCTGCCCTTTATTCACATAATGTTATTTTCTCATGGAAGTCGAGAAGCATCTACACACCTATTTAGATTTTTTAATAAAAACAGAAGATAGTTTATTTAAAAGTAAATTGCAACTCGATTATTCAAGTTTTAAGTGTTACATGTCATAAGAAGAAGGACTAAATGGGGAAAAGGGTATGTGATGGTTAATTTTATGAATCAGCTTGACTGGGCCACAGGGTGCCCAGATATTTGACTAAACATTATTTCTGGTTATGTATGTGAGAGTGTTTTTGGAGGAGAGTAGGAATTGGCAGATGGACTAACGCACATTATTCTCTCCAAATTGGATATGCATCATCCCATGCTTTGAGGGTCCAAATTGAACACAAAAAGTGAAGGAGAATCTGTTCTCTCTGCCCAACTGTGGAGCTGAGAAGTTGACCTGGGACTCACACCAATGGCATTCCTGGTTCTCAGACCTTGGGACTTGGACTGGAGTTATACAACGGGCTTTCCTGAGTGAGTCTTAGCTTGCAGATAGCAGATCATGGGAATTGTCAGACTCCATAATTACCTGAACAATCCCTTATAATAAATAATACAAGGTTTGACAATTAAGTTCACAAACTCATCCTAGAAAAAGTGCTCCATACCTCATTGCTGAATATCAGTACAGACATCCATGAGGTACTCCCTTGGGAAGCTGCACCAATGCCAGCACCTGGTCCACCCTTCGAAACAATTTTGGAATCTTTTATTTGGAATGCCATCCAAGCTGTTGTCATATGAGGCCTGACAATTAAGTTGACAAACTTGTCCTAGAAAAAATGCTACACACCCCATTGCTGAATATAAGTATGGTCACCCGATGGCCAATGGGAGTACTTTGAAGGCAACCATAGTGATATTCAGCAATGAGGTATGTAGGACTTTTTCTAGGATGCATTTGGGAACTTAACTGTCTGATCTCATGTATATGTGCATATTTATCCTATTGGTTCTTTTTCTCTGGAGAACTCTATGACAGGGAATAATGGGCAAATAACAATAAATTAGAAAATATCAGTGAAAAGGAACTAAAACAGTGGTTCTCAACCTTCCTAATGCTGCGGCACTTTACTACAGTCCACAGGTTGAGAACCGCTGGACTAAAACATTATGTTAAAACTAAATAATGTCCACATTAAAGATGATCTAGATAAGATCTTTAAGGAAGGCCATATTTTGGCCCCAGTGGACATGGGGTATTAACTTTAGAAAATGGCTCATCTCTCATTCACTAGTGATATGCTCTTATATGCAGGTTTGCGAGAATGGATGTTAGCAGATGTATCTAGCACATTAAGTATTTTTCATTTCAAAGCATTCAATTCTCCAGGTATCTGTGATGGAGCAGACACTTGATCAAAATTAGATATTCACTGGCTTCTCTCTATGGCAAAAAGTATCAATTTACCACAATGTGTGAGCCTGCCTCTCACATACTGTAAAAAATGAGTCTCTGGAATAGAATATAGACAAAAAGGGATATACTCATGATACAAATACTTAGCCTATAGCTAAATAAAGAATATTTTGAGGTTGGGAGAAGGTAAGGCATTAGGAGTGATCTTAGCAATCTGCTTCTCTTTTCTGAGTCTCAGCTGTTACTTTTTTTTTTTGAGACAGAGTTTCACTATGTCACCCTAGGTTGAGTGCTGTGGCATCACAGCTCACAGCAACCTCAAATTCTTGGGCTTAAGCAATTCTCTTGCCTCAGCCTCCCTAGTAGCTGGGACTACAGGCACCCACCACAATGCCAGGCTATTTTTTTGGTTGCAGTTGTCACTGTTGTTTAGCTGGCCCAGGCTGGGCTTGAACACCAGCTTTGGTGTATGTGGCAGGTGCCCTCCTCACTGAGCTATAGGCACCGAGTCAGCTGTTACATTTGTTAATGGAGATAAAACTGTATACCTCTGTACACTACTTCATATGGTCACACATCTGGTTTATTACATGAATCAAATAGTGACCATGGGTGAAGGTGCTTTCTGACATAGTTTATGGAGAAACACACACTGTACGTACTATACATATACACACGTATGGAGATAAATACTGGGAAATACAGCTGGGTAGACTTGGGAGGAGGCTCTGTGCACCCTGAGAATTTGACTGAGGGAAAGCTGCTCTTTAAGTGTTAATCCTCTAGATGATGGCATCAGTGTTATTCATGAGTTTCTGCTATGAAGGCCGGGGCTCAGGAGGATCTACTACAACTTGCAAGTCTTCCCTGCAGCGCAGGTGTGATTTTTAATTGGAATTTCACTTCTAAGTTCTGGAGGTTGGGTGTCTTCTGCCTATTACAAAGTAACTCATTTATCTGGTACCACCAGCTTTTCCACACAAGGAGGGCAAATATTAACTAATCCTGTTAACATTAACTCATTTGATGCTTCTTCTAACAACATTGTAAACTTCTGCTTCCACTTTAAAGCTGAGAACTCTGAGGATCGGGAGGTGAAGAAACTTGCCTAAGATCCCACAGCTGGTTGAAGATGGAGCCTGTGACTGTGATCCCCTGTATCCCTAACTTTACAAAGTCCATACCTTTTCTCCCACACTCTGCTTTCTTCAGAGAGCTTTCCAAATAGCCTTTGGAAAGGGACAAAAGGTCCCTTTAGACACCTTAAAAACTCTTAAAAACATATTACAATTAAAAAATGCCTAGGCTGCCTTTTATACTTTCATTTCACCCTGTGTATGTCTTAAAGAGATGACACTGAGGGTAGTTTAACTTTTATTACATATTAATGAGGCAGCACTGATAATGGTTGAAGAGCTCAAGCTCTCTGCTGTGTGACCTCAGGCCAGTTACTTAACCTGTCTGTGCTCTAGTGCCCTTATCTGCAAAATATAGATTATAATAGTGCCGATTTCAGTAGATTTCCACATGAATTAACAGCATTAAGATTAGTAAGGGAATTAGAATAGTAACTGATATGTAAATGGTCTATAAAGGCTAACACTGTTATTAATGAACTAATCAATAACCTGTTACTGTATAATGCATAATCCAACTCTTTTACACACTTTTTCTTCTCTAAATGTCAGGCTATGTGTTGTCATTTTTTCTGCTGTCACAGTATCCACCCCCAGCAGACTTCCTTTACTAGATTAAACCTGGAATAAGAAACTAGATGAGCCAACTTTTATACAACTGTATGTTAAGACTAAATGACAACTGAAAAGGTAAGACTCACGGCTTCAGTAAAGTTTTATCAAAGCTATGACGTACTTCTGGAGTATTAAGGCTTCCTTCCTTCCTTCCCCTTTCTTCCTTCCTTACCCCTCCCTCCCTCCCTTCCTTCCTTCCCCTTTCTTCCTTCCTTACCCCTCCCTCCCTTCCTTCCTTCCTTCCTCCCTTCCTCCCTCCCTTCCCCTTTCTTCCTTCTTTACTCCTCCCTCCCTCCCTCCCTTCCTTCCTTCCCCTTTCTTCCTTCCTTATCCCTCCCCCCCTTCCTCCCTTTCTTCCTTCCTCCCTCCCTCTCTTCCTTCCTTCCCCTTTCCTCCCTCTCTTCCTTCCTTCCTTCCCCTTTCTTCCTTCCTTACCCCTCCCTCCCTTCCTCCCTTCCTTCCTCCCTCCCTCCCT
>NW_003852609.1:1225496-1228867 GCF_000181295.1 Otolemur garnettii | reverse complement strand
CCCTCCCTTCCTTCCTTCCTTCCCCTTTCTTCCTTCCTTACTCCTCCCTCCCTTCCTTCCTTCTTTCTTTTTTAGCCAGTCTCACTGTTGCCCTGGGTAGAGTGTGGTGGCATCATAGCTCACAGCAACCTCTAACTCTTGGGCTACAAGTGATACTCTTGTTTCAGCCTCCTAAGTAGCTGGGACTACAGGTGCCCACGCAATGCTCAGCTAGTTTTTCTATTTTTTAGTAAAGATGGGGTCTCACTCTTGCTCAGGTTGGTCTCAAACTCCATCTGCTTCACCCTCCCAGGTAGGATGACAGGCTGAGCCACTGCACCTGGCCTATCTTTTTTTATTTCTATATGTCAGTTTTTATTTTTTTGAGAGCCAGCTGAGGCCACTGAAAGGCTGATCTCTAGGTGAGGAGGATGTAATTCTTCATAATGTGAAGAAGTCTTGCATAGCCAGTGATGATTTAAAAATTAATCTCACCATGAAAAGTTTCAAACACATCCCAAAGTAGAAAGACTCGTACAACAACCCTTTAGATACCTATTACCCAGTTTCACCATCAGCAACAGTTTGACAATCCTTTTTCATTCATCTTTAGGAATCCCATCATTTAATTAAAAAAAATTCCTTTGGCATGAATCTTAAATGTTAAAAAGTTTTAATGTAATCACCATAATGTTATTAGACTCAACAGAATTAAGCCTAATTCCTTCATTCAGTCCATACTTAGATCTCCCCAGATGTTTCCCTGCAGTGGCTTTAAGATCCAGATAAAGTACACAGATTGCATTACATTTCTGTGCTTTATAACTCTGATTTGATAATATCCCCCCCTCTGTCTAATGTCCCTCTGTGGGTTGTTTCTCCTGCACAAGCAGTTAGTTCAAAGTGTGGTCCCTGGGCCAGCAGCACCAAGTTCTCCTGGGAACTTGTTAGAAATGCAAATTCTCTTCTCAGGGCCCATCTAGTCCCATTGAAGCAGAAATTTTGGGAGTGGGGCCCAGAGATTTGTTTTAATGAGCCCACTAGGATTCTGCGCCTGGGCACTCATGTCTGTTGTATATCCAGCAACTGGGCGCCTGGCTGGCTACTGTCTCCTGCTCCCATTTAGCCTCCGTTCTCCCTGTGAACTGGCAGTTAGGTTTAGAGTCTTGATTATATTTGGTTTCAGTTTTGTTTAGGAAAGACTACTTCACAGATGGTAGAGTCTTTCCTACTGCATCACTTAGGAGGCGCCTAAGATCTGTAATTAACGCTGCCACCAACCAGAGCTTGGGTGGTGTCAGCCGGACAGACTCCTGGTGTACCTGATGGTTTTACCATCCCCTAATGATTGCTGCTTAGCCCTATCCTTTCTTTGGGGATTGAAGAGAATCTTTTCCTAATATCATTCGTTATGCACTTATTATTTGTTGTCAACCTTTTCTGCACCTACTGTTGCTAGTTTTGGTACCATAACAATATCCATGGCATGTTTACAGTTAAAAGCAGCATGAATGAATGCGACTTTTGGTTTACAAACTTAAAAAAGGCTTTAGATTTTTTTGATAACCTTAATGATAAATCCTGAGTGGTTTAGAAACCACTCATTTAATTGCTGAAGAAAATGACAATTTAACAGGTGTGAATCTGGGTTCTGGTTCTGCTTCAATTACTGTCTACCTGCATGCCTGTGTTAAGTCAAAGAGTGCTCAACAACAATCTGTTAGATCTGTTTCTAAATCTCTCGGCCCCTTTTACTTTCTGATGACATATGATGAAAGCAACATCACATCCCTGACAAGGACATTAAGCATTTTTTTTTCTTCCACCCATTCTTCCCCCTCTCCTCCCCTCCCTCTAAAATGTTTTGAGGTAACACATGTTAGAGCACGTTCAGTGAAATTATAAAAATGTGCCCCTTCGTTCTGTCTTTCGTCTATGAGGCAAACACTATTTTTCTAATTTAGATTGTGTCCTATGTTAAGTAACAGTTTATGTTGTGACCCTGTTCACAGATACACAAACAAATGCACACACACCTTAGAAATGGAAAGCCTTGGTCTTCCACCAGAAATTCTGAGAGTGTCCAGCAATATGTTTCACCAAGTAATGGGTAACTGTAGCACCTGCCACTGCAATTCACCTGGATGTTTTCTGTTTTATTCTATTCTCTTCCATCCCACTAAAAATTGCTGGTTGTCACCCAGTAGACTAGAACAATTTCTTGATCTAATGTTAAGACTGCAACCCACATCTTTAATCCTCGGCTCAGTGCTCTTAACACAATGGTTATGGCACCAGCCACATACACTGAGGCTGGCGGGCATGAACCCGGCCCAAGGCCAGCTGAAGCGACAATGACAACTCCAACAACAAAAATAGCTGGGCATTGTGGCAGGTTCCTGTAATACCAGCTACTTGGGAGGCTGAGGCAAGAGAATCGCTTGAGCCCGAGAGTTGGAGGTTGCTGTGAGCTGTGACACCTTACCCAGGATGACACAGTGAGACTCTGTCTCAAAAAAAAAAAAAAAAAAAGTTTAATCCTTCAAAGAAAACGTCTTCTCTTACTTGGTTCTGGAATTTCTGTCTCCAAGATTGCTTCATTCTAATAATTTGGCTTTCTGTGGGCAAGTGTCCCAGATCTCAGGCACATGCAGTTAGCTACCTTGCCAGGTGGTGCTGTAATGAAAACATAAAATGCATTCACAGAAGAGGGTGGCCAGTGATTCCAACTACAGGGAAGTATTTACACCGAGCATGTTTATTCACTGACTCATCATTTCAGTGAAAAGGAAAGTACAATCAATGGAAGGCAAGTTTCCTGCCCTTCCCAGGGTGACAGGCTAAATCAGAAAGAAAAGAGGGGCCTAGCACAGGGAATTAGCCATGAAGGGACAAAGGGCGTGGGAGTGTCTGTGAGGGCTCACAGACTTCAGGGAAGATGGAATTACTAAGACTACTGACTGTGGACGGTTAAGGGAGCAAAACGTGAAGTGGCCTCTATTGGATACAAAGGATTTAACTGGGCATCCTGGAGTGAGGGTGGCAATGGACCTTCTAGATGGGGTAAGTAGCCAAGAAAATGTTCCTAGTTATAAATAGGAAGGGGCGCTTTTAAGAGACAACTAAAAGCCTGGCAACAACAGCAATCAGAAGGCTTTTATTTTTATCAATAATCACAGTACTTACAAAAAATTATAGTACTTATTGATCACTTCCTGTGATGTTATGAGTTATGTACCGTTTATTTATTTATTTGAGAATGTTATGGGGGTACAAATGTTTTGGTTACACAAATTGCTTTTGTTCTGACTGAGCCAAAGTTATAAGTGTGTCCATCACCCAGACTGTTAAGGAGTGATGTGACCTTTCTGTCCCCTCACTGTTAAGGGGTG
>NW_003852609.1:1146522-1223088 GCF_000181295.1 Otolemur garnettii | reverse complement strand
ACTTTCCCATCCCCTCACTGTTAAGGGGTGATGTGACTTTCCCATCCCCTCACTGTTAAGGGGTGACTTTCCCATCCCCTCACTGTTAAGGGGTGCTTTCCCATTCCCTCACTGTTAAGGGGTGACTTTCCCATCCTCTCACTGTTAAGGGGTGACTTTCCCATCGCCTCCTCCTCCCTCCTACCTACTTGCATTAGATGAATGTTATTTCCACTGGGTTAGGTACTATTTTCCCCAAGCTTGATAAGGTCTAACCAACTTGGTCACAGAGCTAGCACATGGCAGAATGGGGATCACAGCTCAGGTGGGTCTGAAACTGAAGTTCAGTCTTCCTCATTATGCTCGCAGCTCAGGTGGGTCTAATTTTGAAGTTCACAGTCTTCCTCATTGTGCTCTATAGCATGAAGGGGACACAGCACACATTATGAGCCAGCATGCAATGGCCTATGATGGTATTTAAGGGATGGGCAGCCTGAGTGGGGATCAGCTGTGAAATGTGGACCTAACTGCACAGGCCTCTGACCAGCATGACTTGATCAACTGCAAGATGCCAATTCTCACTGAAAAGGAAGTATTAAAATTTATGAATGCAGCTTTGATTAGGGCTACTAACAGGGTCATTGTTACCAGCTTTTGTTTTGATACATACTCCTGAATGGGACTGAACGGAGTCTCAGTTCCACAAATCGTATATGACCAGAAGCCTCTTTCATGCCATAGGCCATAATAGCAGGTAATTATGGGTCTGCCCACAAAAATGTTTTACAAATGTGAACACCCTCTTGAGGAGTACGTATTAGATAAACAAGTAGAGTTGCTGCTCTCTGCTCTCAAAGTTGATCTATGTGTTTTAAATTTGCCCTAGAGAGGATGTGAGCTTTAAGTTGAATCTAAAGTTGGCTTGAATGCAGAAATCATCTCCACTGGGGAAACTGGATGTGGCTTCTAGGAGTTTGCTTCCTCTTACAACAGGCCCACTTATTTGGGCAGCTTGCTTGGCAAGCCTACATCTGTGTGTGTGTGTGGCTGCTTTAATTATTCTGGCCCTTGGCTCGATGCCTGTGGCTCAAGCGGCTAAGGCGCCAGCCACATACACCTACGGTGGCGGGTTTGAATCCCCAGCCCAGGCCCGCCAAACAACAGTGATGGCTGCAACCAAAAAATGGCCAGGCGTTGTGGTGGGCGCCTGTAGTCCCAGCTACTTAGGAGGCTGAGGCAGGAGACTTGCTTGAGCCCAGGAGTTGGAGGTTGCTGTGAGCGTGATGCCACGGCACTCTACCCAGGGGGACAGCTTGAGGCTCCGTCTCAAAAAAAAAAAAATTATTCTGGCCCTTCCCTGTCTATCCGAACTAAATTAGCCATTCAAATACCTATGACAATAAAGGTTTCCTTCCTTTTTGTTTCTCTGACCTATATCACCAGCTAAAAATGACCTTTAAATATTTTGTTTTCTTATTCATTTATTATCTATTTCTTCTTTACTGTAAGCTCTAAGAAAGATATGGGTGAAGTACTTTGTATTTAAAGAATACTGCAGAAGAAAATGTCTGATGAAAATGAGCTAACATTCTTTTCATTGCTATAACATCTCTGTGATTATCCATTTGGTTAATAGCACACAATTTAATTAAGGGCTTCAGCATCTAATTTTCATAGATCACCACATTTGGCACTGGGGGAGATTTAAAAAAATACAAAAAAAGACATTGTCTCAGATTTCAGGCACATACAACTAACCACAATGGCAGGCAGTGCAGTAATAAAAGTGCAAGGTCCTGTTTTTGTCTGCTTTGTGCTGCTCTAGCAGAATATCTGAGACTGGGGAAGTTATAAAGAAAAGGAATTTTATTCCTCACAGTTCTGGAGCCTGGGAAGTCCAAGGCACGGCAGCAGCAGCTGCTAGGCACCAAGAGCAGCCATGTTGCTGCATCACGATGCAGCATAAGGACAAGTGAGAATGTGAGAAGAGAGAGATTCTGGCAGAATGAATCCTTCTTATCAGAGACCCACTTTTGAGATAACTAATCCATTCCTGAGATAATGGCATTCATCCATTCATGGTCAATGGATTAGCGACATAATCACCTCTTAAATCTGGCCTCTTGATATTGTCGCAATGAGAATTAAATTTCAACATGAGTTTGGGAGTTAATGTTCAAAGCACAGCAGGTCTACGCAGGTGGGGGCCATTGATTTGAACTGGAACATAGAGGAAGATTTCTTACTGAGGACAAGAATTTCAACAAGTGGAGGAAAGACATTTCAGATGGGGAAATGGCAACAGCAGAAGTTCAGAGTTCTGAAAATGGATCCAGAGGCTCAAAGAACCAGAGCAGTGTGCAGATGATAGTCATTTCAGAAAAGAAAGTAGAGAGCCTCAAGGTGGAGAGTGGAGGAACTTAACTCTTATATTAAGAACTGTATTTTTCTGGCTGGGCCCAGTGGTTCACACTTATAATCCCAAGCATTCTGGGAGACTGAGGCAGGTGGATCACTTGGAGTTTGAGACCAGCCCCAGCAAGTGTGAGACCCTGTCTCTACTAAAAATAGAAAAATTAGCTGGTCATTTTGGGGGGCACCTGTAGTCTCAGCTACTGGGGAGGCTGAGGCAGGAAGACTATTTGAGACCAGGAACTGGAGGTTGCTGTGAGCTAGGCTGATGTCATGGCACTCTAGCCAGGGCAACAGAGTGAGAGTCTATCTCAAAAAACAAACAAACAAACAAACAAACAAAAAATGTGGTCCTTCTAAGTGAATTGCTGATGATTTGAAAACTCCATCGGGGAAGAAAATGTGTGTCACATTCCAATCTTCTAACTATCCATCAGAAACACACAGGTTGGTTAACAGCCACAGGCAAATAGAGAGATCCGTGTGGATGAGCCTGATGCCCTAAAATACAACTTGGAAAGGTAATTTCTCTTTATTTTCCCACTGGAAGAATTGCTGGAGAAACTGAGCTGTTAGCTCTGGGCTTCTTCATTACTTAAGATATATAGGACAGATAGCAACACACTCAGAGACTAATACTAAGAATAGCGGAGTGGATGGGAAGGCAAACTAATGATAAGGGGTTTTAAAAGAAGCAATTTGCCCATGTCTATCTGTTTAGATTCAGTCAATTTCTGAGGCTGGTGAAGCTTCACGTTTAGAGATGGTTTGGGGACAGTCTGCAGTCTGAGCTCATTTCCTGCTACTTAGTGATTTAGAAAGTATGAGAGACAGGAAAGAGGTGCTTGAGAAAGGAAAACCTGGTGAGTGGGTGCTCGAATTTCAGCGTGTATCGGAATCACGGGGAGAGCTTGATATGACTTACTTCTATGGGCTCCTCCCCAGAGTTTTTGATTCTATAGTTCGAGGCCATAGCCAGGGAATCTGAATATCTGAGCAACTCCTAGGTGATAAAGACTCCTGTTGTCTGGGGCTGTACCTGAAGTGGCAGCATCAAGTTACAATCTTGAGTAAAAGCCTGGCATCTAGGCCCTAATTAAAGGCTTTAGTGATGAAGTTTATTCTGGAGGAAGAGGATAAATTGGTAAACCAAGCCACCACCCTGTTTTGTATTGGGCTTAATAGTCAATTTGTATGACTGATAGGCAGAATTGGAGAAGGTGGCCTTACATGGCCAGGAGAACCCTATTATACTTTGAGATAACGGAAATATTTGACCACCAAGTTAAAGGAGAGATTTGTCAACTGAGTGATCAAAAAGGGTAATCCTTCCTCATTTTGATTCAAAAATAGTAACTTTAAGATTTGCAGCTAATAATTGCATTGAAAAAAGCAAACACATATCATTGTTTTAAAGGTACTTATGTTAACCAAGATGTTTAGAATGAAAAAAAAAATAGATTCTGAGATCAAAGAATTCCTATTGGCTGCACCCAGGCCTCTTCCTACTGTATTCCTGGAGCCAGAGATGGCCAGAGGGGCTTACGCATTGAGTCCCCAGCCTCAGCCATCCATGAAATGGAAATGTGATGGGCCGTGCTTAGGTGCCAAACTCTTTATCAGAATTTTTTCTAGAGGGGCTTGGGTGGGAAAATTACAAAGACATCAACATTGATTGTCAAACGTGGGGATCATCTGCACTGTCTCTAAAAGTGCACTCAAAGATAGAAGCCATCATTTTTCAAAATAACACAGGGTAAGTTCCTTTCACAGTTTGGTATTCTAAGGTTTGTGCCTCTTGCAGTGAAGTGCCCTGCTTCCTTTTGTTCATGTGATGAAAGATGTGGAGCTTTCTAAGCTCCTCTTTCTGTCATCGTAGCCAGGAAACCCTGAGTTCAGTTCTTTCTGCTCAAGCCTGACAGCTTCCCCTGAGTTTGTTTCTGGATATACTTGTTTCTCTCAAGCGCCTTATTTCTCAGGTAGTATTTTTTCCCCTTGGTCTCTTTTAACATTAAAGAGAAAAATGCAAATTAAAACCGCCCTGAGATATCATCTAACCCCAGTGAGAATGGCTTCTATCACAAACTCTCAAAACCGCAGATGCTGGAGTGGATGTGGAGAGAAAGGAATGCTTTTGCACTGCTGGTGCGACTGCAAACTAATACAACCTTTTTGGAAGGAAGTATGGAGAAACCCAAGGACTCAACCTAGGCCTTCCATTTGATCATGCAATCCCATTACTCGGCATCTGTCCAGAAGGAAAAAACCTTTTATTATAAAGACACTTGTACTGGGCTGTTTATTGCAGCCCAATTTACAATCACTAAAATGTGGATGCAGCCTAAATGTCCTTCAACCCAGCAATAGATTGGTAAGCTGTGGTATATGTATACCATGGAATATTATTCAGCCATCAAAATAATGGAGATTTTACAGCATTTGTACTAACTTGGATGGAGGTGGAACACATTATTCTTAGTGAAGCATCACAGGAATGAAGAAGTAAGAATCCTATGTATTCAACTTTGATATGAAGACAATTAATGACAATTAATGACGCAGTGGGGCATGAGGGGAGGGGATACCACACAGAGAAGAAGGAGGGGGTGTTGGCAAGGAAAAAAAAAAGAAAGAAAATAGTGACTAACTCTCATATAAATTGTATTTAATTCTGACCAAAGTACATTACTTAAACATTAATTTTTAATTCAACATGTTAATATATTGTTTATCATATTGCATACTCATTTATAAGTGAAATATATTTGTAATTTCCCCTCTATAATAATATATTTTCTCCAATTTTAATATCAGGTGTATGCAGATTAGGTAGAATGATTCTAAAGTATTTCTTTTTCTATTGTCTGTAAGATTTGGCATGATCTATTTTTTTGAAATTATCTTTTACTTTTATTTATAAATATTAGTTGTCTATTTTTTTGAGACTTTGGAAAAAACAAAATAAGAAATTAACTGATCAAAGTATTCTATAATAGACATACAATTGACAATGTGAATGTTACTTTCTTTTATTATTGCTTAATATTTTGTTACAGCAATCGTCTGATTTCTTTTCTGAATGTATTTATCTTCATTTGTTCTTTATGAGGTTTTTGTGCTCAGTCCCTATGTTAAATATTGTTATTGTCATTAAATTTAGCCTTTTTAATTCTGTGATGGCAAAAGTGGAAACCTGATAAACACATGTATATGTAAGAAAAATAAATGAATAAATAAAAATAAATTAAAAAAAAAAGCAAAAGCAGAACCACAAACTCACTGTTTCTTTTACTCTAAGTTTCTGTTAAATCTTTTTTGATATAAATATTGGTAAGTATAAAGAATTTTTTTAAAAATCCCTAGTTAGACACAAATAAATACATGCAAAATATACAAGAGTCTGTTTATACACCTACAGCTGACCCTTAGGCAGTATATTTTTTGGGGGGCGCCAAAGGGTTGTGGTGAAGAACATAGGGTTTGAACCCAGACTTCTGGGATTTGAAATCTTTCTCTGCCATGTTGGCTGGTGACTCTGGATAAGTTATTTAACATCTCTGGGCCTCAGGTCTCATCTATAAAATGGCCTTAATCCATAATCTTAATCCAAAGATTCTTGTGAAGAATAATTAGTACTTAGAGCAGAATGCTTTGAACAATGCCCGGCCCATCATAAGCTTTAGTAAACGCTACTATTTTAATTAAAAAAAGGTGATGAAATCATGCAACTCAGTTGTGGAGTTAAATGGTGCCACTACAATCACAGCTCCGTGATTCTAAGCAATGAGAGATCTGTTTTCAATTTAGCATTAATTTGGAAGATAAGTTTCCATTAAATGAGTGCTCATGATGAGACTATGGCCATAGTGTAGCCAAAGCAGAACCCAGAGGCAGTGGACAGAGACCAGCAGAAAGGTGTGGTACAGCGCGGGGTGGGGTGGGGAGGGTGAGGGGGAAGGGAAGGGAAGAGGGAGAGAGAGAGAGAGAGAGAGAGGGAAAGAGACAGACTGTTTCCAGGGTTACAAGTTGCTAGGGACAAGCATTTGGCAAAAGGATCTGGCCGGAGAAATGAAATTTCCTTCAACAACATCTAATGAAAATACTCTGTGCTTACAGCGAACTTGAGAATGCTGAGGACTTGGCAATAAGAGCTGTGAAGTTGCCCCTGCTGCAGCCCAGGCTCCTCTGTGGAGGCTGGCAAGTCCCACTCTGCAGGCTGCAAGCTGCAAACCCAGGGAAGGGCTGGTGTTGCAGCTTTCGTCTGTAGACAGGATTCCCTCTTCCTTGGGGAGAGGACCTCGGTCTTTTTCTCTTAAGGCTTTCAGCTATGTGGATGAGGCCCACCACATTGTGCTTTACTCAAACTCTACTGATTAAAAAATGTCAATTTCATCAAAAAAATGTCTTCATAGCAACATCTAGACTGGTGTTTGACAAACATTGGGGTACTGTGCCAGTCTGACATAGAAAATTTATCAGCCCAGCACATTTCCTGAACTCAGAGTTTTTGCTGGAACTCAAAAACAGGATAACAGAATATATTGCAACACAGTAAAGACCTTGGAGACACACCTGCTTGGCTGACTAGAAAGTGCCTACACTATTCCCAAGATCTTCCTCCCCAACCCTCCACCACCTTGTGTGACAAAGACTGGAGACTGGATGAGGAGTTGCTGGAAGAACTGGACAGGGTGCTTTGCTCTTCCCAGTCTGAGCACTGCCTCCCCCATCTCTACCCCAACAAGGTAAGGATGGTCCATCTGTGGAGAGAGGGGGAGACCACACTGTAGCAGCCCATATAGCCTATGGCTAAGAGGAGTGAGAGTTATAAGAAATACCAATGGAACACCTTGGTGAAAAGGGCATGGAGAGAGATTTGGTTCTAACAAGCATGAGTGAGCTCGCGAGATGAGAGCATTGGTGAATTGGCAGTCTCTACACCTGTGGTGTTGAGAAGCACGAGCTCAGCCTTATATTAGGCTGGAGGAGAAGGCAGTCAAGAGGCGTGTGCATTCTATCACGGATCCACTTACTCTGACTCTGTCTCCTCTCCTGCCTGCGGAACGCCAGCACGGGGTCTCTGCTGAAGATTACCAAGCTCTGCTAAAGACTAAGAGCTATCTGTTCTAAGAAGACCTTTACTCTCTCTAAGATACTCTCTCTCTCTCTCTCTCTCCAGCTAAAGTAGACAGCCTTCAAGCATCTACGAGAACCTGTTCCTGAGCAAGGTAGCTTAGTGGTCTGCGTCCAGAACCTACCTAAGCTGGGTCCGAGACCTGGCCAGTCCTGGGCCCTGATACCACACTTTACTCCCTGAAAACTGTCGAGTTAAAGAAGCTCGTGGAATCCTCTCCAGTGAACACTGGGGGTGGAAAACACTTGGAGATTTCTTGAGAGAACCCAAGATGTGGCCTCAGGAGATTTGGAGGATTTGCAACTATGGAGACCAGTTCCTTCTCTCCTAGAGAACTATGAAGGCAACTGTCCAGTTAGAGCCTCCCCAGAGCACAGGGTAAGCCCAGGGCAGCCTTTGCCTCCAGAGCCTGGCATGGGAAGGAATAAGTATAAATTTCCCACAGACTAATCAGAAGCTGGGACAAGAAGACTCCAGCCATCTCGAGGATCTAATTCATCTAAGCATGCTGTGTGCCACAGTGGGGACTCACCAGCTAGAGGAAAGAAGGGGGGACTTCTGGGGTGGGTGTGGAACTGGGGAAGAAGACTCATAGGATAATCAGATAATATCACTCATGTCAGGATGGAGAGACCCACTGAGTCCTCCTCGGAAATGAGCTCCCTGGAAAAGCTGTATTTGTAGAGTACACATGATGATAGGCAAGACAGATGGTAGGGCCGGCCAAGTTTCTCTTTTTTTGCTCCTTTTTTCTTCTAATCTCTCTCCCTTTGATTGACCTGAAGGACCTGGAAGTAGTATGTTGAGGGCCAGAAGGCTCCGAGGGGAGCAAATGAAGGATGAAGAGAAAGGGTGCAAGATCCGACAAGGTCCCTTCACCATCGCAGAGTCAAGGCCCTGAACCAAGGAGAGTAGGCCCTTCACGTGGGTGTGGGACTGACACTTGGATGGAGACTAACTTGGGCTTCCCAATTCCTGAGAGCAGGTCTTGATCGTGTCTGTCTGACGTAGCTTCCCAGGTGTGGAAGGTCTCTAGCAAAGCACGTTTGTAGGCAGTGATGCAAAAAATCCCTCACGTGGCCTCTGTTGGGTCCCGCCCGTTCAGTATGTTGGTTATACAAACTTAAAAAGCCTCGGTGCCATCGGAGTTTAGTATGTGTCACTATTGCCCTGATATGTCATCCCCTGTGCAATGCTGTGACCCTGCACATGTCTGGGCACCATGCTTATGTCAACCAAAGACTGGGAGGAGGCTGAGGTCTTGGTCCAGAGTGAATGCCAGGCTTCCCACAGAGGAACATGGGCCAGTTTGCAGAATGTTCTGCATAAATGAGCCAAACAGGGACAAGAGAGAACTTCCCATATACACGATCGTGTGTCTCTGCTGCTAACAGTGCTTAATAAGCTTCTGGTTCCTCTACGGTTTTCAGGTAAGTGAAATAGAAAAATGAATCAGTGAAGCCTACAGAGCACATCTGATACTTTTTTTTTTTTTTTTTTGAGACAGAGCCTCAAGCTGTCACCCTGGGTAGAGTGCCGTGGCTTCACTGCTCACAGCAACCTCCAACTCCTGGGCTCAAGCGAGTCTCTTGCCTCCGCCTCCCAAGTAGCTGGGACCACATGTGCCCACCACAACGCCTGGCTATTTTTTTTGGTTGCAGCCATTATTGTTGTTTGGCAGGTCCGGGCTGGATTTGAACCCGCTACCTTAGGTGTATGTGGCTGGCATCTTGGCCGCTTGAGCCACAGGCGCCAAGCCCACATCTGATACTTGTGCTATGAGTTACATGTAGCCCTTTACAGTAAATGCGAGGATCTACTTCTTTCACTTTATTTTCCTATTATAATTTATGAGTATTATCAATAAGTATTTAAATGCTGATTTGGGGGGATCACTCTCATTTGTTGTGCTAGACACTGTACAAGGCAACGGAGTTGGTTTTGCAGCTTGCGCGAATCAATCCTTCTGTTATTTATGCCTGCCTTCTGCTTTGAGCCATCCTGGTGTTAACTAAGTTTACTCTCTCCCTTGTAAATCCTGGTCTCTATCGAGACTTCTTGTTTAATCATGCGAAACAACACAGAGGAATAAATGGAAAATACTGGCAAGGAAGGATCTCAGAATGACAACAGATGCTAGGCAGTGAACAGTGAGGTGAGATTATCACTGCAGGCTTAGCCTGGGTATGTTCAGAGACAAAAAGTCTGAGGCATATGAAAGTCAAAAACACATCCCTTCCCGGTACAGGTTTCTCTTCCCGATTTCAGTTTTCATCTCTCTTAGAGGATGTCTGAAAGAAACAATACTCATGTTTGGAGAATTTGTCACCAGAAGACGGTTCTTTTCACAATTCTTTACCAAAGTAAAGAATTAGTCTTAAAGGAAAGAATTACTCTTCCCCAAAGTAAAGAACTATTCTTCAAAGGTTAGCCTTGTACTCCCAGCCTAGGGAATAAAGAAATCAGAACAACTGAAGTGGTCCCAAAGTCCTGAGTCTTACGGAACGAGAAGTTCCGAGAGGGGAGAGGGGTGTAAGCTAAGCTGGAACCATGGAAGCAGCAGAGTCCCCGTGACAACAGGGACTGTGAAGAGTGTGGCCACAGGGGAAGCGAGGAAGCCCGTGACCCCAGATGTGTGCGACCGCTGTGGAGTATTCAGAGTTCCAATGTATTTTATTTATTTTAAAAAATTAAATTTTATTTATTCATTTATTTTTATTTCAGATTACATTGTTTTCGTTTCTAAGACAAAGTTCAAGTTGTAATTGAGCCCTTCATCCAGGGGGTGCGCTGAACACCCTCACATTGTGCACATTGGGTGAGATCCCTCCAATCACCCTCCCTTGTCCCCTCTCCCTCTCTCTCCTCCCCCTTGCTAGACAATACTTGTGTTTTTCTGTCATGTGGGCTTGTAGATGTTTATAGATTGGTTTATATTAGTATTGAGTATATTGGATACTTGTTTTTTCCATTCTTGGGATACTTTACTAAGAAGAATGTGTTTCTATTCCATCTAGGTAAATACAAAAGATGTAAAGTCTCCATCTTTTCTTATGGCTGAATAGAATTCTGGGTATACATGTACCACAGCTTGTTAATCCATTCATGGGTTGATGGGCACTTGAGTTGCTTCCACATCTTGGCAGTTATGAACTGAACTGTCCAATGCATTGTAAAAGAAGACTAAAATGATGTTCCCTACTAAGAGATACAAGAGCCCATTCAGACGTGGTAGTATTTGCAGACATTCTGCATTTAAAAAATATGTCTGGATTATCGTCTCTGGAAAGGTTCAAGTTATTCTTATATTGGGTACTCACAGATTTTCTTACTCTTTATTCCATGTCCTGACATTTCTTCTCATGACAATACAAAGCTCAGGAAATAACGAAGGGCTGTGATTAAAAAGATAAAATCAACAAAGTTTCTTGAGAACCTTTTCCAAAAATTTGCTTTGAGGGCTGATTGTTCCTTTTGCATAATTTCTGACAGAGAAATGATATAACAAAACCCCCAACAAAATGCTGATTATTCATAGCATGAAAGACAGTGTTCTCTGAATCCCATCTTTCATTTGATTATAATCAAGGTCAGAGCTTTTTTCTGGATGTTTCCTGCTAGCCTGAAGTGGACCCTTTGTTTTCTAAGAAAACGGCCTGACATTCCTGGCTTGGACCCACTGCCCGCTCCCTCTTGCTTCCGGTGGCTCAGTGGGTCAGAGCCTGGGCATTCAGAGGGGAACCGAGTGTCAGCCTGCTCCCGGTTGCCATTCACTTGAGTATGGCTGGAAGTGATTTTACGTCAGACCAAGATTGGGGTCAAGAATTTGAAAGCAACCACAACATTCACCAGCTTCCCAGGGAGAACGTGAGACTTCCTTGCCACTTGGAAATTCTCCATGCAGGAGACCGGCTCATCTAGTTTTAAGAAGACTTGAGAAGGGTCACACAGCTAGGATGGGTGGAGACAATGTTAAGGTGGATAAATTGCCAACTGGTGGGCCAGTCTTCACTCAGAGGCATTCACTGAGTGCAGAGTTCTATAGCAGCAATTAGCAAAAGCTACACTCAAGCTGAACAAAGCCTAGCTGTCACAGTTCAAGGATGTCCACTGCTGGCTGCTCCCGGCCCATGTTTACACATTTAATCTAGTTTAACTCACTGTGCTCCAAAACATTCTTACATCACCTGCGTCAGTGGTTCTCCACGCGGGGTGGGGGAAAATCCTGCTCCCCAGGAGACATTTTTGTTGTCACAATCTATTGATATCTGGTAGGTAGAGACCAAGAGATGTTACTAAATATCTTACAAGGTGTACAGTAGCCTCCTCAATGAAAAATTATCTACCTAAAATGTCAGGAGAAAGAAAGCTGGGAAACCCTGATCCTAATGGTCTGCTTTAAGCTACTGAATGATTATGTTTTATCACCCATGCTCTAGTCTCTAGTTTTTATGTGAACTTACCATGTTGAAATTCACATGATAGGCATGTGAATTTATCAGGCTGTTTTTACCTATATTCATTGTGTTAATTTATTAAAAGAACATTTAAAAAATTTCAGATTAATATGAGAGTATAATCAATTAGGTTACGATGTTTGCATTTGTTAGGTATGGTCCCTGTTGTAGTTGGGCCCCTCACCCAGGAGGTGTGCCATATACCCTGACATTGTGCCCATTAGGTGAGAGTTAAGTGAACATTTTTAAGCTGATGAAGATATGTAAGAGAGTGATTCTTAATTATTTCTCAAATTCAGCAACAGTCTTTTATAGCTAAGAAAAGATATTGGATCAACAGGAGGAGAAATTGTGGGGAGTGATGGTGCCACCGTGGAGAGATACCTTGTCTCAGCTTTCTTATCTGGGTAATGAGGAGAATGGCTTTATCTGGAAGGTTTTGGGTTCCATCATTTTATCATTAAAAACTCCCAGTAATGGAAATCCGTACGTTCATTTCATCCATTCATACACCTTCAGCAAATACTTCTCTTTCCCCACTCACATAAATACCTTTCTTATGTCTAGCTGCTTTCAGAATTTCCTCTTTCATATTAACTTTAGTGAAGTTAATTATGATGTGCCTGGGGGATGTCTTATTTGGGCTGAGTCGTGCTAGGGTTCTGAAACTGTCTGCTATCTGAATTTCAGACTCTCTTGGCATATCTGGAAAGTTCTATTTCATAATTTCATGAAGAAGAGCCTCTGTGTTTTGTGAAGCAACTTTGTTGCCTTCAGGGATTCCTATAAGGCAAATATTAGTTTTCTTTGAATTATCCCAGAGCTCTCTGAGAGAATGATCCATTTTTGCTCTCCATTTCTCTTCATCTTTGAGTGCTTGGGCACGTTCAAAAGCTTTGTCTTCAATGTCAGAGATCCTTTCTTCTGCCCGCTCCATTCTGTTACTGAGGGCTGCAAACTCTACCGTATTTTTCAAATATTTGAGGGCCACAAACTCTTGCCACAATGTGTCAAAATCTTTGGTCATTTTATCTTTGAAATCGTTGAATTCTTGAGACATCTTTTGAATAATTTCTTGAAATTCTAATTCCTTCCTTTCCTCCATTCTGTTGATCCTGTTTGCGATCCAGATTCTGAACTCAATTTCTGACATCTCAGCCATTTGCTTATGAATGGGATCTTGTGCTGTATCTATCATATCGTTCCTGGGAGTAGTTAATCTTCTCTGATTATTCATGTTGCCAGAGTTTTTCTGCAGATTCTGCCCCATGTTTGTTTTTCACCATTTGCTAGATGGGCAGATAAGGTGAAATTGGATTGGGAGTTCCTAGGGTTGTGGTTAACCAGCTGTTTGTCAAGGATCTGGGACTGATGGCTGCAGCTTTTTCCCTACAGTTTTGCAAAAGACCCGTATAGTGTTACCATCTAAGGCTGAGGAAACCTGCTTGGTTTGGTGGGGTTAGGGGTCTCTGTCTTGTGTTCAGCTGGTTCTTGTCCGATCAGTGACTCTGGTGGAGTCTTACCTGTAGAAAACCTGTAGAAATTGGCTTTCTTGGAGTTGCAGCCTGCCTCAGCAGAGGTGACCTGCAGATATCACTCCTCTCTCTCAGCTCGGCTCCCAATCTTCAGCTTAATCAGGTATTTTCTGGACTTTATCCTTCCTTCTGGACAGGAGCTTCTGTTGGAAGCTGACTCCAGTCCACCATCTTGCCCCTCCCCCCACTAGTATTTTTTTAAACTCCCCAGTTTTAACCCCAGTTAAACCCAAAGTTCACCCCTGACTTATCATAAACCACATTTCTTTCTTTCTTTTTTTTTTTTGAGACAGAGCCTCAAGCTGTCCCCCTGGGTAGAGTGTCGTGGCATCACAGCTCACAGCAACCTCCAACTCCTGGGCTCAAGCGAGTCTCCTGCCTCTGCCTCCCAAGTAGCTGGGACTACAGGCGCCCATCACAGCGCCTGGATTTTTTTTTTTTTTTGGTTGCAGCCGTCATTGTCCTTTGGCGGGCCCGGGCTGGATTCGAACCTGCCACCTTAGGTGTATGTGGCTGGCGCCTTAGCCACTTGAGCCACAGGCGCCGAGCCATAAACCACATTTCTTAGAGTAGTGACTTTCTGAACCTTTTTAAAAATGGCCTGCTGTCAAAAAGAACATTTCATATTGTGCTGAAGTACACACACAAATAGAGTTTATTATTTCAATGACATCATTTTGTAATTTTGTGAGCTATAACTGTCAAATTGTATAAAATATTCATATGCATTCATAATTTTCTATCCCATTTATTCTTATGTATCTATAAATATAGAGGATGCCTATATATATATATATATATACACACACATTTTAAGAAAGGACAAAACTGTATCAAATTTGTGATACTCAAGTAATGTTTGCCTTCTGTGATTAGAAGAGGTGCTCAATGTAACTTATATTCATTTCTTGTTATTGGTATATATTGAGTATTACATTTTAGTACAGTTTTTTCCTTTCTTAAAATATGTATATATATATATTTTTTTGTGCCCTTTATATACATAGAATCTCCTGACCCACAGGTTTTTTAAGACTGGGGTAGCCCTGGTTTCTGTCCTACAATTTGGCCACTAGATGGAACCATCACATTTAAAGAGTGGAAAGTGTAATTGCAGATTCTGGATTCTACAAAGCGAAGCAAAAATAAATATGCATGTGAGTTAATATTCATTTTATATGCAGACAAAAATTATCAACTTTATAAGAGAAGGAGCATGGCTTTTGGAAAAATGAAAGTTACGTGAACAGCAGCTGACAGTGCGGGTGAGATGCTGTCTGCGTTGGGTGTTTACTCTGACCTGGTCACTGCCACCAGTGTCTGGCGAGGTAGGCATTAGAGTCCCCTCTTCAGCGCAGGAAACTGAGAGGCAGAAAGGTTCAATGACATGAAAAGCACACAATCCACAGAAGCCATTGTCACCGTGGAGCCAGCAAAGAGGAAGGATATGTTTAAAATCCAATCACAAACTTACAAAGAGGCAAAGTTTAAGTCCATGTATGTTGGGCTCTTGCTTCTAGCTATTGTAAAATGTAAAAGATCAAACATTTGTAGGATTAACACACATTAAATCTGTACAAAATAGAAGCACACTGGAGTTTTCTTCTTTCCTAAGAATCCAGGCTTCGAAGAGCAAACATTCAAAGAAAAAGAGAATTAACAGCACAGTAGGAGACACAGAGCAGCCGGGGGCAGAGGCTCTGATGAGAGGCCTCTGGAGCCAAGGAGCAGCTCTGGTTTCACTCAGGTGCAGGAGGATCCCACTGAGGGGTTTTCAATGTAGAAGGAACCTGGTGTGGCTTCTGCACAGCTAATTCCTTCATTTCATTCCCTCTTTGGGCAAATGTCTTTTCCTCAGTGAGGACTTTTTTGATCACCTGTAATCATAGCCCTGTCCCCGTCCCTGTACATGGTTTTATTTTATTTTTTTAGTCAGCATTTACTGTGATCATATATTATGTTAAATACCATTTTATTTATTAACTGTCTGCCTCTCTTCAACTAGACACAGACACCATAAGAGAAGTTAAAATGTCAGTAATACACGCCAGGGGCTGGAGGTGGGGCATATAGGGAGATACTGCTTACTGTGTGCAGAGTTTCTGGGCTGATGGGCAAGTTTTTAAAATAGCAATTTTAGTGGTGCTGGTTGTATGACACTGTGAATGTAATTACTGCCACAGAATTCTACAAATATTAAAATATCAAATTTTCTGTTATATATATTTCACTACAATAAAGAAGTCAAAATCACTAAAGTCAGCAACTCAGAATTCAAAACTCCAGAGTGAATTTAAAAATATAGCTGTCGCTTACTGCGTGTTTTCTGTTAACTAAGTGAATCCTCACTGGAGGAGATGCTAAGGTAGATGCTATCGTTAGTCCCATTGTACGGACGAGGAAACTAAAACACAGATTGTTCAGTGACTCAGCCAAGGCCTTCCAGCTCCTAAGTAGCAGAAGCAGAATTTGAATCTGGCACATAATCACTAAATAGTTGTTACAAGAATAAACATTGTGGTTACTCTGGCTGCCGGGTGGAGGACAGATGGAGGGGATGGGAGGAGCTGTAGGCCCAGCAGGAATGCTACAGTGGAAGGTAGAGACTAGAAGACGGCTTACACAGATTCCAGACACAGTGACAGCAGGACAGGCTAGAGCTGATTTGAGGAATGAGAGAAGCTGCTCAGACCTAAGACTGCAAATGTCCAATGTGATCCCACTAGCTCCACATGGCTACTGAGCAGTTGAAATGTGGCTACTTAAGAAATGAGATTGTCACTCTCAGAGTCTGAGGTGGGAGTATCACTTGAGCTCAGCAGGTGAAACTCAACCTGAGCAAGAGTGAGACCCAGCCTCTTCTAAAAAAAGAAAAAAGAAAATGAAAGATTAGCTGGGCATTGTGGTGGGCACCTCTAGTCCCAGCTACTCAGGAGACTGAGGCAGGAGGATCAATTGAGCCCAGGAATTTGCAGTTGCTGTGAGCTTAGCTGGCACCATGGTAGCATAACACTCTAGCCCAGGCAACAGAGCAAGACTGTCTCTCAAAAAAAAAAAAAAAAAGGAAAAGAAAAAGAAAAAGTGATTGTAAAGTTAGGTATAAAGTACATGTGTACATTCTGGTAAAAAACCTAAAACATCTCAATTTTTTAAATTGGGGTAGAGATGGCAATATTTTTGACATATTGAGTTAAATACAATATATGCTTAAAATAATTCCACTTCTTTTTAATTGTTTTTTGGCTGGGGCTGGGTTTGAACCCACCACCTCCAGCATATGGGACCCTTTTGAGCCACAGGCGCTGCCCCACTTCTTTTTAATTTGTAATAATGTGATTACCAGAAAATAAAAGATAATATGTGGCTCACATTATATTTCTATGATATGACACTGACCTAGGAGAATGTCCTGCTCATTGTTTCAATGGCATAATTAGTTGTGGTGTTTTTATCTATCTGGAACAGATGGAATGGGTTGGAAAAAAGAACATTTAAAAAAATATAAAAAATTCTACTCTGGGCTTGGATCCCACAGCTCAGTGGTTAGTGTGCTGGCCACATACACTGAGGCTGGTGGGTTCGAACCCAGCCTGGGCCTGCTAAACAACAATGACAACTACAACAAAAAATAGCCGGGCATTGTGGCAGGTGCCATAGTCCCAGCTCCTTGGGAGGCTGAGGAAAGAGAATCACTTAAGTCCAAGAGTTGGAGGTTGCTGTGAGCTGTGACACCACAGCACTCCACCAAGGGTGACACAATGAGACTCTGTCTAAAAAAAAAAAAAAAATTCTACTCTGCCAAAATGGACAAATGGGAGACTATGTTAAACTAAAAAGCTATGCACAGCAAAAGGAACAATCAACAAAGTGAGGCGACAACCCAAAGAATGGGGAAAAATATTTGCAAACTACCCATCTGACAAGGAATTAATAACCAGAATATATAAAGCGCTCCAACAATTCAACAGGAAAAAATAAAAAGTCCAATTAAAAATGGGCGAAAGACAGTAGACAAACTAATCCACACTCACATAAGAGAAAACCTCAATAATTCAAGTCCCCGGAGGAGGGAGGGGGATTGGGGTGCTCTTACCTAATGGCACAATGTAAGGGTATATGGCACAACCTCCATACAACTACAGCAGAGACATTATCTAACAAATGCAAACATTGTAAGCTAATCATTTCCACCCTCATCATTAATCTGCCATAAAAAATAAGAAATATGGGTGGTGCTGTGGCTCAAAGGAGTAGGGTGCCGGTCCCATATGTCAGAGGTGGCGGCTTCAAACCCAGCCCTGAAATACCACCTTGAAAAAGTAAATAAAATATAAATAGTAAATAAAATATAAATAAAATTTAATATATGTAAAAAAAGGGGGCAAAAGATTGAAACAGACATTTCTTATGAAAGACGTACAGATGGCTAACAGGGATGTGAAAAAAATGTGTAACATCACTCGTCATCCGAGAAAGGCAAATCAAACCTGTAATCAGATATCACCTCAGTTCAGTTAAGATGGCTTTTATCTGAAAGACAGGCACTAACAAGGGCTGGCAAAGCTGTGGGGACAGGAGAAAGGGGAACCCTCCTATGTTGTTGGTGGGGATGCAAATTACTGCAGCCATGGTGGAGAAGGGTTTGGAGGTTCAGTCTAAACACAAACACTAGAACTACCATGTGACCCAGGAATCCCACTGCTGGGTGTATAACCACAAGAAGAGGAACTGAGTATATCAAAGAATTTCCACACGCCCATGTTTACAGCAGCACTGTTCACAATAGCCAAGATTTAGAATCAACCTCAGCCTCCATGAACAGATGAACGGGTAAGGAAATTGTGGTGCATATACATAATGGAACACTATTCCACCATAAAAAAGAATGAAATCCTATCATTTGCAACAACATGGGTAGAACTGGAGGACCTTATGGTAAGTGAAATAAACTAGGTGCAGAGAGACAGATTTTGCATGTTGTCACTCCTATAAGGACACTAAAAATTAAAACAACTGAGCTCATATAGGTAGAGTGTGGAATGATGGCTACCAGAGGCTGGGAAGTGTACTGGGTGGGGGCAATAAAGCGGGGATGGTTAATGGGTGAAAAATACAGTGAGGCAGAAGTACTAAGATCTAGTATTTGATAGCATCCTAGGGAGAATACAGTCCATAATAATTTATTGTATATTTTACATTAACTAAAAAGAGTGGAACTGGAACACAAATAAAGGCTTGAAATGATATATACCCTAATTACCCTGACTTACCATTGTATGCCTGTATCAAAACATCAGATGTATCTCATAAATATATACACGTATTATATATCCACAGTAATTAATATAGAAAAATAAAACATCCTCCTCCAGACATACACATTTTGTGATACCTGCATAATCTACAAGAGGAGATGGTGGTGTAGAGTTCAGAGGTGGGACTGCACACCTCAGTGGCATCAGTGAGCAGAGGGCACTGACAGCTGAGCTGGGATATGAGAACCCTTCCGGAAAGCATATAATTAGAATCCAGTAAGCACCCAGGACATACCATGGGACATTCGAACACTTAGAGGGTCAGGTAGAGAAAAACCAGACCAGATAGATGGTTCTGAAGCCACATGACATTTCTACGTTCAGCATTCTAGCTAGGAAAATACCACTGTGCTTTCACTGTTTGGAATTCATGATGTGAGGGGTGTTGTGTGAACTGCTGTTTATTTCACCATGTACTTAGGATTGCTTTTTTATTCTTCTAGACAACATGGGCACAGTTTAGCTGCAGAAATCCCTGGAAAGCTTTCTTTATAGAGAAACAGCAAAACTCAGTATGATGAACAAGTACTACAGATAATCCTACAAAATCCCTACGTATCTGACATCAAGGGAAGGAATAAAGCCTCAAGTCCTCACGTGACCACATCTCTGCGTCCACTGCCTTGTCAGGGCAAAGCGCTGAGAGGGGTGCATTTATTCAGAGATTTAAAGAAAACTTCATTTAATCCCCAAGTGAAGTTTCTTTACAGAACTCTATTGTAGACAACAAAGAATGGTAAGGCAGTTAACAGCTCACACTCACTAGTCAGGTACATCTGCATTAATGAACACACTTAGAACTGGCACGTGGTGAGCGCTTGGTAAACACGATTATTGTTAATAGTATAGAAATCTCTGCTTCCTCCCAGTTAATTTCTACAGTACTAATAGGGATGCAGATACCATTGACAACATCTTGTGAAACCAGTTTCCATTTTCCCGCATCCTTTTTCTCAAGATGCAGCACATGCTTTGGTAGGTAGTTTATTGCAGCACTGCTTAGGCGGCCGTGTCCCTTGGCTGGACGTTAAGGTGGAACTTACTTGGTGCTCCTAATGTTTCTATATGGAGGGATCCTCATTAGAGTAACACTTCTGGTTTCTCTGCCTCCTTCAAACAGTCCTTTTCTTGTGGGAGAATGACACTGGAGGCTTTGGAGAGGCGGCTGGGCATCTTTTCTTGGGTATCTACTTATTGGCAGGAAGAACATGACTGCTCCTCTGAGCAGCAAGTTTCACAGGGACAGGAACCTTTGCAGGAGGCCTGAGGCTGTCCAGCTATGGGTGGGTGAGTTAGGATTGTGAAATTTTAGCAAACCCACTTGATTGAAGACTTCTGACAGTGGGATTTGTGGAAAAGATGAGTTTTTAAATTGTTACCTGTTTGACTTCTATGATTCTCAGTTGGTTCAGAATTTAAACAGGGAAAAGAGGGGTGTTATTTATTGTTTCCCTTAAATTCTCAACATCTGGAAATTCAGCTGGAAACAGAAATAGATGGAGAAAAGCTTTCAGTGGGGCCAAGGTGCATGACTGTGGGCCTCCAGGGCCAGCGGGGATTGATCAAGGGCTGTAACCTTGGCAGGTGTCTGTATCATCCAGTACAGCTGGGTTTGATTGTTGACTTTCCCTAAGTGTTGCTTTAAATTGGCATATAATGACTGTACATATTTATGGGGTACAATGGAATGTGTCTTGACACATGTATATATTGTTTACTGATCAAAGACAGGCAATTAGCAATATATGCTAATTATCACTGGCTTTTAACTGGTGTGGTGAGCAAAAGACGTCAGCCTTTGGCAAGTGTGGGCTCTGTGGGATTCCAACCTTGACTTAGGATGGCTTTACACACAGGTGAATGGCTGTTTTTATATAGGCAAGAAGATATTTATATATAATAGGGGAACAAGCAATCACAATGGAGGCCAAGATGTGGAAAGTGTTCTTTTGAATGGAGGCCTTTTAGAAATTAGGGAGCTGAATGATTTTTTGCCACTGTTTCTCAGCTCTACCTGTTGGCCAGGACTCAGGAGAGCAGACGCAGCCGAGCTCCATGTACACTGCAGAGCACCAGGAGTTCTAACTTTAAATCATTGGTGCCAGGACAAGGGAGGTAGAATTATTTTGTCTGCCTCACAATCCATGAACTGCCTCCAGGGCAAAAAGAGGGAATTCATGTGGCTAATCTCCTGTAATTGTGTGGCTTGCCGAGGGCTCTCAAGAGTCACCTGGGAAAAGCAGTTGCTACGTATTCAAAATGAGTAAATAAAATCTGACGAAGATGTGGAAACAACCCCCGTGTCCATCAATCCATGAATGGATAAACCGTGGTGTATATACCATGGAATACTATTTAACCATAAAGAAAGATGGAGACTTCACATCTTTTGTATTTACCTGGAAGGATTTAGAGAACATTTTCCTAAGTAAAATATCACAAGAATGGAAATCAAACATTCAATGTGCTCAATACTAATATGAAGCTAGAAGATGAACTAGAGAAAAACACATTTAAATTCAAGAAGGGGGAAGGAAGGATGAGGGAGGGTGTGGTAAGCTCTCACCTGCTGGGTGTCATGCAGAGGCACAGGGCACACCTCCTGGTGAAGGGCTCAACTGCAACTTGGACTGTACCTAACACATGCAAACAATGTCACCTAATTGTATGTACCCTTATATTAATCTAAAATAAAAAACCAGAATCTACCATTTTTTTGGGTTGAGACAGAGAACAACTTAATAAAATTACTGCAAACCCAAAGGCTTATCACTAGCAATTAGGGAATGAAGGATGAGCCCAAGGGCTTTGGAAAATGTGCTCAGTTTGACAATTGCATTGGGGACAGTAATAGATCAAAAACTAGAATAAAGGAGGTAAACTGATTAAAAACTAAAGGAAAGAAATATTTCCTGGAGGGAAAGATTAACATCTTAGAAGGTAGGCTAGATAGGTATGAACACTTTGAAGGCTGGAAGAGACAGTCAAGAAACCAAAGGAGATGTACCTAAGTCTGTCTGCTCCTAAAAGGGTATCAGAAAAGTGGAGCGACTTTTAAGCTATTCTTAGATTGGAAAGTGTGACCTGGGCCCAGGGAAATACACCATGAGACAGAAAAGCAACTTGGATTTATACCTCTAGAGGGCGCTGGAACTCAGACAACTTTTGCAAATTCTTAAAAAGCTTTCTGAGTCCACAGGAAGAGCCCTGGGGACTCACGTTCTGATGACTGAGTAGGTGCACAAATTAGTTCCCTATGAACATAGATGGGATACGGAAGGAAGAATAAAGTACAGAATTCCTAGGTGAGTTTTCAGGTGACAGAGCCATTGCAGGGGAACTTGTTTGAGAAAGTGTCAAAGTTAGAAACTTTAAGAGGAGGCAGAGACAAGACGAGACTCATGTGAACAGGAAGAACAATACTGGGGCAAGTCCAGGTCTCCGTCCCACACTGATCTGATGGGAGAATATCACCTGGCTGGGATTCTCCAATTTAGAGACTGCCACGATTTGTTGAAAAGTAAAAGTCTCTGGCATATTAAGAACTCATAATTTCATATTTCTCCCCATGGGAAACCCCACATGATGACATCTAAAAAGATATCTTTGCAAATCAATTGTTTTGGTCATAAACCAAAAGAGGGGAAAAGGCACCCCAGTTCAGTAAACAGGGCTAGTCCCATAGGCGTTAGGGGAAGAAGCCAAGTTAAGGTTAAAGTGTCAAAAACTCCCCTCAGTCTTCCTAAAAGGCTGTTATTGCAGAGAAAGATTATACGGAGAAATGTTCCTTAGGCTTTGAACAATCAAGAGCTGGAGGAAGAGTGTTTTAACAAGAACATGGCAGACCAAATGGTTCTCATTAGGCTCCCGGCACATCGACAGCACTTAAGAGTTCAGAAATCTTCTCAGGGCAGTTCTCCAGTTGGAATGGATTTGTGGATTCAGTAGAAATCTTTCCTCGATGTGGCCCTGGGGTGCCAGAAACATGGGCTCAAAGGGGAGAAGGGATAAGAGGTGCAGGGTATTGCCACTGGGAAAGACAAGTGACTCTCAGATAAAACTTGATGTCTGGTTTTGCCACTATGCCCAACATCTCAGTTTGCATCCAGGCGTATCTTGATGTCAGGTTCTGTGATGGGAGACAGTGTCCTAGTGAAAAATGTCTCCCTGCTAAACAGAGAGCCCAAATGAATCTCTTGGTGACAGAGTTCTTTTCAATAAACCTAGGTTCACAGGTGACAGTGGAGCCTAGGCACAGGCCAACTGGCCTCCCAAGATGAAAACCGGGACTTACCCTGTCAATGCTTTTACTTGCTACTGCTTAAATCTCAACTGTGGTTTTGGGTAACATGAAATGTAGATTTGGGGAGTATAAGAGTGCCCACAGTAATTTCTTTAGGGCCTGGGGCTGGCTTGTTTTCTAATTTCATGGGTATGAGGCCAGCCCTCCAACATTATCTCTGTGACACACCTCTTGGAGGCAGGACACAATTATAAGAGGGACTTTACCTAACAAATGCAATCAGTGTAACTTGGTTCTCTGTACCCTTGATGAATCCTCAACAATAATAAAAAAAACCCCGCAACAATTCATAACAGAGTAATGCCACTCAAGGATAGCCATGCTTGTCTAAGGCATCAAGAACGTCTCTGAATGAGACTGGGCAGAATAAGATATTGAGGAAGATCAATTTTGAAATTAAATTGTTAAAATGTTATCTCACAAAAGTGAGAACATTTTCTTTCAATTTTCTTTCATCAGTTATTTTGCAGTCATTTGTTTTGAGTTAACTACTTTGTACTTTAATTCTTTGGGACATTTTTTTTTTTTTTTTGAGACGGAGCCTCAAGCTGTCCCCCTGGGTAGAGTGCCATGGCATCACGCTCACAGCAACCTCCAACTCCTGGGCTCAAGCGAGTCTCCTGCCTCCGCCTCCCAAGTAGCTGGGACCACAAGCACCCACCACAACACCTGGCTATTTTTTGGTTGCAGCCATCATTGTTGTTTGGCGGGCCCGGGCTGGGGATTCGAACCCGCCACCTTAGGTGTACGTGGCTGGCACCTTAGCCGCTTGAGCCACAGGCGCCGAGCCAATTCTTTGGGACATTAATTTTTAAATTTTAATTTCTCCCTGTGTAATTCATAATGAGATGAAATTTATTATGTTCCATTAATATGTTCAAATAGAGAACTGTTTATAGTATTAGCATTTTATTATTTCAGTGGATGTGCTGCCATTCAATCTCGCTACAGAACCTCGGAAGGGCAATGTTGGACAGTGTGACTGCACATACTTTGGGATGGGAAATAGAATACAGATGGACTTTAGGTATAGCCTTTAGGTACAGTCATCTTGGTATTAACTTCATAGTTATTTCTGACCTGTTTGGAGCTTTCTGGGGACAAATAAATGCTGCCTAGCTATGGCATAGGAAGGATACACAAAAAACTAATAGTGGCCCCTGCAGGAGTGGCCCATGAAGCTGGGGGCAGTCCTGCCTTGACAGACACAGTCTGGGTAACTCAAAATCTTAATGGTTGAACCCAGTGAAGCTGAGAGAACACAAATCCAGGGACGTTAAATGGGATTCCTCCTCCCACTTGGGGTGTTTCTATTTGGAGGGGCTCCCCTGGAGGAACACCCTCGGCCTTTCTCCACCTTTGCTTGTTCACTGAGGAGTGGAGTCATCACTTTTCCGACTGGTGATGTGGGAGAAGGGCTGGGATGTGGTGACTCAGCCCTTTCTCCCTCTTGTGGAGCTTCAGCTGCCTGCAGACCCTCTCGTGTGAATCCTCCATGGAGCACGTTTCAGGTCTCTCAGGGTGGCATTAGGATCTCCAGGGGTAGGTCATTCTGTCTCTTGAGAGATTTAATAATTTTGCTTGACATTGGACCTATGCCATTTTCTTCAATAGCTTTATCATAAAAAGGTGATATTTTAATCTCCATCTACCTGATTCCTACAACCACCTCTCAATTGGTTCTGAATTTTAACAGGGAAAAGAAGGGCATTTCCTGATCTGCAAAGTCCCAACTCTTGGGCTCCATCAAGACTGGGGAACACCATTTATCTGAACTAGTTTGTCAGAAATCAATGCAGAATGTTCTGGAAGGTTCTGAATTCCACCTGCCTACTTACTTTTCAGCTCCATCACTTACTGGCTATAAACACACAAAAATGTAAACGCTTTCAAAATATTATTTGTAAAATGGGAATAAATGTAGCACCCATTTTATAAAAGTTTTGTTGGAACAAATGAGATTGACACAGACTACTTCTAAAATCCATCTCTGGTCCATGGTTCCTTAGTATATAGTTTCTAATAATCACAGTCAACATTTATTTGAGGCATATTATGGGTAAGGGACTGTGCTAAGCAAGTGCACAGTATTATCATTCGATCTTCATACAAACTGCGTAGTAAGTTTCAATGTTATTCCAGTTTTATAAATGAGGCATTTGAAGTTTAGGTTAAAACACTGTCCAAGGTCTCATATATGAATAGTGAAGCAGATATTTGAAAACTGAATATCTGATTTCAAAGTATGCACCCTTAAATAGCACACTGTTTCCCCAAAATAACATATGCCTACCTACTATAGCACATATTAGGAACTTTATCTCATATAATTTCCCTAATTATATGAGCGCAAGGATATCAAACTGATGTAGTTGTGAGTTCCAACTGCAATTTTCTTGTCTAGCAACTTTGGGGAAGTTATTCTCTCAAGCCTCCATTTTTCATCTGTAAATTGGAATCATAATACCTATACCACATAGGTCTGCTGTAAGGATTAAGTGATAAATGCTTGACACTTGGCCCATCAGAAGGACTCTGAAATGCATCAATTCTTATTGTAATTTTATAGATGAGCAACAGAATTGAAAAGCTACTTAGCTTACACATGGCAGAGCCAACTTCAGTAAAGAAAGTTTGTTTTGTTCTTTGTGTTATTCCTGTTTCCAGTAATTTCTGTCCTCTCCACTGCTAATTTCCCCTGGTACCACTCACATACTCCTGGGGAGAACAGAACTGTTCTATACCTGTTTGAAAGATACCATGGGGTAAAGCAGAGATTTTCAGCTGTGTTCTATGTAGCCATTCTCAGGCCTCTGGGAGTGGATTGGAAACAGCTGCAGGGACGAAGAGACGTCCAAGTGCTGACAACCCTGCTGCAACTGGGACAGTTCTGCCCTCACTTGCATCATACAGAGATAGTTCAACGAAGTCTTTTTTTTTTTTTTTTTTTTTTGCAGTTTTCGGCTGGAGCTGGGTTTGAACCTGCCACCTCTGGTATATGGGGCTGGCACCCTACTCCTTGAGCCACAGGCGCTGCCCTAAGTCTTTACTTAATGAAAGTCTTCCTTGGCAAAACCTCCCTGAGAGCCTTGAGTTTATAGTCGGGAGGGCCCAGGGTTGGGACCACTTCATGACCTACAAGTGCATGGCCTTGCTCAGTTCTGCCTCACAATTCTATGTCTCAGTTTGGCTAAGCGAACAAAAGGAATTACAAAACTTCAATATTTCCTGAAGATTAAATGCTAACTCATATGGAACAGCAAATGTACTTGAGGACCTACATGATCAGAGTTTGAATTCTGGCTCCCCCATCTCTGTGTGACTCTGGACAAGTTATTCAGGCTCTCTGTCTCTAGTTGTTCTGTGAAGTGCACACGACAGGACCATCTCATCATGCTGATGGAAAGACTAAATAGTTTAACCACAGAAACACGACTCTGTTTGTCGTATTTATCCTTATGCTTACGATGGACTGACTCTATTAGGTCTTTCCATCACAATACTTCCTGTGAAATTCCTGCAAAACAACCCCTAAAGTGCTGCCCTTTTCTGAACCTTGGAGTTGACAAAACATTGGGCTAATTCATGAACCTTGTGACGTGGTTTTCCACCGAATTACCCAGACAGCAAGACAAAGAGATTTTATTTTTGAGGGAGAGGTTGGAGGGAAAGGGGGTAGGTAGGCATGGAGGAGCCAAGTTATCAAGCATTTGGCAAACTTCAGCTTTTCTTTCAACAATTAGTCTGAAAGTTGAGTTATAAAATGTGAACGGAAATCGTAGGTAGCTTTATAACGTCAACGCAAATGAAATCAAACTATTCCATTAGTTTTATAGTTTCTAATCGTGAAACTATAAAAACAAATGTTTGCTTCCAATGCAGTTTTAAAAGAACAAATAAGCCCTTGCGAATTTCAGCAAAATGCCCAGTTCTTTGAACTTCTCTATTTTAAAAGAAAACAGTTGTTGAGCCCAGCATTACAGAAAAATCACAGTTTTTATTTTCATGATTTACAAAATTACATTTAGTGAGGACACATGGGGGGTATATTGAAAGAAACACGTTTATAAAAGTCACAAAATTATAAGCCTCTGACTCAAAGGTCACCTCACATAAAAAAAATATATATATATTCAGGGAACTAAAGCCAAACACAAGAGCCAGCAGAAAGGTAATTGCATAGCTGGCCAGGGAAGTGTTCTTAGATCCTAGCAAAATGAGGTTAGAATTTGGTTTGCATCAGCTATTGTTGCAAGGGAAAGTGGAGTTTCTGCCTAACTTTCTTGAAATTGTGGACTATCATCCAAGATGAACAACTGAATGACACCCGTCACACTGTACATGGCCTTAACTAAGAGCCTTGTTAATACGGTGATTTATTTTTGGCTTGTGTTTCCCTTTCCTCTTTGAGAAAGCTTAGATAATAAAACTGAACTTATTCTGTCCATAAAAATGACAATCGTATGTGTCCCTTATTTCAGTTCTGACATCAGGACAGAAAAAGCATAATAATAGAACATTTACAGTTCTCAAACCAAAGTCACTGTTGTGTTCTGTGAAGTGGTTGTTGGCAGAGATGTGGGACAAACCCAGGCCCATAACTTGGGGAGGGTGGGTTGGGGTGAAGGGAGGGCATAAAGAGACATACAGTATTTGTTTTATCGATCGTCATAACCCAAATCAGGCTTGAAAATATATTTTTATCATAAGATGTTCTAGCCTAAAATACTTTTAAATGATTAATTTTATTTTTTCATTGGCAAATAATAATTGTACATAATTATGGGGTGTAATATGATATTTTAATGTCTCAAGTGTAGAATGATTAAATCAGGCTAGTTAACAAATCCATCACGTCATATATTTACATTATTTTGGTAATGAAAACATTAAAAAAATATATTTTGGCTGAGCATGGTAGCTCACACCTACCACTATGGGAAGCTGAGGAGGCAGGACTGCTTGAGCTGAAAAGTTCAAGAACAGCCCGTGCGAGAGTGCGATTCCACCTCTACAAAAAATAGGAAAATTAGCTGAGCATGGTGGTAACCCTCCTGTGGTTCTAGCTACTTGGGAGGCTAAGGCAGGAGGATCTCTTGAACCCAGGAGTTTGAGGCTGCAATAAGCTATGCACTCTAGCTGGGGTGACAAAGTGAGACCCTGTGTCAAAAAAAAAAAAATATATATATATATACACACACACATATATACAAATATATAGTTATTTTGTTCTAAAGATTTTTCTCCCCAAATTTTATAATAACTTTAGTCTAGCATTGAAAATAATTTTTTTTTTTTGAGACAGAGCCTCAAGCTGTCCCCCTGGGTAGAGTGCCATGGCATCACAGCTCACAGCAACCTCCAACTCCTGGGTTCAAGTGAGTCTCCTGCCTCCGCCTCCCAAGTAGCTGGGACCACAGGCGCCCGCCACAACGCAGCCGTCATTGTTGTTTGGCGGGTCCGGGCTGGATTTGAACCCACCACCTTAGGTGTACGTGGCTGGTGCCTTAGCCGGTTGAGCTACAGGCGCCGAGCTGAAAATACTTTTAAAATTAAAATAATATTTAAAATAATTTTAAAATTGACATTTGTAGGTCTTTATAAAAAACCTTATCAGTGAATTTCTTTTTTCTCCTGTTTTACTAAACAAAAAATTGTGGTATATTTTTGAAAACACTGAATTTCTTTCAATGGTAAGAGAAAGAAGGGTGGATGGCACTTTTCCATTCACCAAGGTCCACGCTGTGGTTTCTACCTCTTTGCTTGTCAAATCAGACTTTAATTGGGGGGGTGTCACCACTCTTATCTGTCCTTGGACTGTATGGCACTGGCTTGAAATCAAATCTGTCCTAAAGACAGTGGTTAGCGAACAGTTAAAATTCTAAAAGCTCCCTTTGAGAACTTAAATGTGAGTATCTCTATTTTTAAAAATTCTGCAATAGGAAAATCATAAAATGTCTCAGAGCCTAGCTGGATGGAATCATGACCTCTCATATCACAAAATGTCCCTTGGAAGTTGGGTACTGTTACATACAGTACAGTACAGTAGATATATATTCCTAACACATCTCAGGCTTTATGCTAGGTACTTGGGACAAAGGACAAAGATAAAAATTCTTCCTGAGAACGTAAAATCTATTGTAGGAGAATGAGGAGCACATACAAAACTCTAAGAGAAGTTTAAATAGAGGTAAAAAGTGAGTGACCAGAAAACATGGAGCAATATTTAAAAACCATCCCCATCTGAACACTGTTTATGTACTAAACACTTTGCATATGTTATCTTAATAGTGACAATGAACCAATAAAAAAGTATTGTTATCAATAAAGATGAGGACATTGAAGTTCAAGGAGATTAAGGTTTGTGGCATCGGGGGTAACCCAGATGTCTAGGAATAACCAGATACCTTTACCTGTCAACCTTTATCTGAGAACTATGTCTAGTATAGTGATGTTTCACTACCTCAAAAGTTGAAAGTGTTAATCTTGCTCCAGAGCTTTTGAAAAAAAAATGACTGTGTTCTTAATCATTAGCTATGTTGCTTTCTCTGAGGCATGAATTAATAGGTAAATCACAAAACAAAACTATAATGGCTATTAAACATATAAAATATTTTAAAACATTATTGGTAGTCAAAGATGTGAAATAAATATGATACGTATTTTTTTATCTATCAAATTTTAAATGTTGCTGCCGTGCAGAGCTGATGAGGTTGCAATGAGATGGCCATTCTTGTTTTTTTCTGGGCAGGAATGCAAAATCTTCCCAGAAAACCAGTAGAAAATGAAGATGGACAGCAAGTATTCATAACGACCTAATAATTCTGCATCTTGGAGTTTATCCTCAAAGCAAAAGTTAAACAGTTTGATCTATATGAAATTGTTAAATGCATTAATATTTGAAATAATCAGTAATGACCTGCATATAAAAATAAAGGAATATTTCAATACACAACAGTTCATCCATTTACTAGAATATCATACAATGATTAAAATCATGGCTTCAGAGTATATTCACATATCACTGAAAAATGCTATGATAAAATACTGGGGGAAAGGTCTCTAAAGAGATCATATGGTATAATGGCTTAAGGGAATGAATTTTGGGGTATTAGACCCCATCTATGTCACTGCTTGCTTGGCAACTTTGGGCAAGTTACTTAATCTATCTACACATCACTCTTCTTGGCAGGAAAAGGGAATTCCAAGGATAATACCTCTGGCAGCAGATCCTTAACAGAATTAAATAAAACCTACAGAGACACATTTAGCCTAGGGCCTGGAACATATTTAAAATATTGGTTGAAGTATTAGCTGAAGTCTTAATCGCGGTGAGACTGTGGGTCTGTGAGACTGTGGGTGATTTTCATGTATCTTTTATAATCACCTGAGACTTCCATTTTTTTCAATAAACATTAATTGTTTAATAGGTATGCCTATAGTAATCACAACATTGGTTATATCAGCTTTGGAAGTCAGGGTTATACCAGCTTAAAAAATGAACAGAATGGCTTTTCTACCTTTGCTTGTCTTCACAATGAACAATTTATTTGGCATGGGAATATGTTCTTTGGAAACTTAGACTCCACAGGCAAAACCACTTTGCCTACTTTTTGGCAGCAAAAGGAAGCTAATTTGTGGAAGTTATATTACGATGAACATTGTTTCCTTTTTTTATTTCAAAATGTTAAGAGGGCACAACTGTTTTTGATTCATGGATTGAGTCAGGGTGGTAAGGGTGTCCATCACCCAAATGGTGTGCACTTTGGGTTGGGTTTTTGCCCCTCCCCTTCTCTTCCCTGCTTAATTCCCAATGACTTCTGCTTCCCTCTGGGCACTTGTGTGTCCAGTGGTTAGTTGACATTTATTAGAGAGTACATGAAGTGTGTGCTTTTCTCTTCTTAAGATACTTTGCTTAGGTTGATGGTCTATAGTTCCTTCTAAATTGCTGCAAAAGACATTAATTCACACTTCACTGTGACTGAGCAGTACTTCATGGTATACATATACCACATTACTTAGTTCACTCTTAATGGACACCTGAGTTGATTCCATATCTTTGCAATTGTGCTTCAATAAACATTCAAGTGCAGGTGTCTTTTTGACAAAATGACTTTTTTTTCTGTGGGTAGATTCCCAAGAGAGGGATCGCTGAATCTAATGGTAGGTCTGTGTTCAGGTCTTTGAGGAATCTCCATACTGTTTTTCATAAGGGGTGTACTGATTTGCAGCCCACCAGCAGTGTGTAAGAGTTCCTTTCTCACTGTATCCGCATCAGCATCTACTGTTTTTCACTTTTTAATAATGGCCATTTTGACGGGATAAGGTGGTATTTCATTGTGGCTTTAACTTGCATTTCCCTTATCATTAGTGATGTGGAGCATTTTTTCATCTGTTTATTGGCCATTTTCTATCTTTTTTGAAAAGCTTCTGCCCATGTCTTTCCCCATTTTTTAAATGGGGTTGTTTGTTTCTTTCCTAGCGGATTTGCTTTAGATTCTGGTTATCAACCCTTCATTGGATATACAGTTCTGAATACTTTCTCTTGTTCTGTAAGTTGTCTACTTGCTCAGTTGATTATTTTCCTAGCGGTAAAGAAGCTTTTTAATTTCATGAAGTCCCATTTATTTATTTTTATAGTTTCCACAATAGCCACTGGGGTCTTTTTCATAAATTCTTTGCTTAGGCCATTATCAAGAAGAGTTTTTCCAACACTGTTTTCTAAAATTCTTACAGTTTCATGACTTACATATTTTAAAAATTCATTTTGAGTTAACTTTTGTAAGTGGTGAGAGACAGGGGTCCCATGTCACTCTTCTGCGTGTGGCTTCCCAATTCTCCCAGCACCATTTATGAATAGGCTTTCTTTTCTGCAGTGGTCGTTGTTGTATACTTTGTCAAACATCAGTTGGCTGTAACATATCATGTACTTACATGTGGTGTTTCATATATCCATGTTTTATATCTGGTGAACTTCATTTCTTTTACAATTACCAGTATATCCAAAACTTTTAAAATCCACTTTGGTAATTAATACTTATCTAAAAAGCATTCATATCATTTTGCTTAGAGACTTTCTCAGTATAGAATTTTACATAGTATTATCTCACAATTCTTAAAGTTTTCTTACATGGGATATGTTTAAAATATCTTGTATATGTTCCCCTTAGATACCTGGCACCTAGTTGGTGCTATGTATTAGTGTGGCTGCTTTTATCATTTCTATTCTATATGTGTGGCTAAATAACCCTTATCATCCTAATTTCGCTTCTGTGCATTTCTCTGATTTTTGTGAGATTCATCAGAGACTTGTTTTTATTGCTCGTAAAACGCTTTTGTCTAGTTTTTGTTCTCCAATTATTGCTTCTGATTGTAGTATTTTCCTATCCTCCCTGCTGGATTTCTGTTCATCAACTTCTATTCCCTTATTTTTTTCTTTTTGTACCTTTTCTGCATACCCACGGAACCATCTCATGTTTTTTCTCCATGTCATTGACTTGAGTTTTTACTGTGTTAATTCTGTTCTCTGTCTTCCTTGCAACCCACCCAGCCCTGTCATTCGCCATCTCTTCATGTTGCTCTTTTGTCTCCACCTGGTTTCAGTCTCCAAGGAGTCCTCTCCTGCCACCATGGTGAGATGCCACCATGTTTGCTGATGTCTTTTGTTCGCTGTGGCAAATCATTCTTAGATCTATAACCTTCTTAGTTCACCATTTTTAATATGTAAAATGTTTCTCAAAGTTTTTTTTTTTTTTGAGGCAGAGTCTCACTATGTCACCCTGGGTAGAGTGCTGTGGCATCACAGCTAACAGCAACCTCAAACTCTTCAGCTTAACCGATTCTCTTGCCTCAGTCTCCCAAGTAGCTGGGATTACAATATTACAATGCCTGGTTATTTTTTTTGTTGCGGTTGTCATTGTTGTTTAGCTGGCCTGGGCTGGATTTGAACTCACCACCCTCGGTGTATGTGGCTAGCACTGTAACCAACTGTGCTAAGGGCACTGAGCCTCAAAGGTATTTGTTTGTTTGTTTGTTTAATACACACTTGATGTTTGTTATATACAGGATGTTTGGCTTGTTCTTTTGTCCTGATCCCTGTCCATTTGGATGTGGTCAGCTCCTATTCCCCATCTGTTAGTGGAGGATAAATTGATGCCTAATTCAGAAACCAGCATCTAGCAGACACTTAGCAGATTCAGTTGGGTCTTCTGCCTACCCTTGTTGCTAATTCTCTCAGTGTCTTTAATGATGGAGTATGTAAACATTCAGAATCCTCAGCCAGCAACTGGTTTGTTAGGAATATCCACGCCATATTATGATAAGTTTAAAATCTTATTGTGTTCCTTGTTTATGGTGATTTGCATCCCTTGAATTTATACTGAGTTTACTTTGACAACCCTTCAAGAAAGCTGAGCATGGGCGGCCAGGAAGAGCTGCCTGCACACCTCCCAATACTGGCCTGGATGCCCAGGCAAAGGCTGAGTTGTTGTGAGGTCGGAACCCAGCATCTCATATCAAATGGCAGGGAAAATGTTTACAGAATGGCTATAACCAAGAACCTCAGAGTCAGTCTGCTGGTTTGAAGTCCCAGCTCAGTGTCTGTTTCTTTATAAAATGGGGAGAACAGCGGCACCACCTCATCAGTGCTGTTGTGAGGTTACACAAATTACCGTGCCTAAGATGCAGAACATTGCGTGGTACATAAACAATGACAGATAAATCATTTATTGTGCACAGTTTGTGAATCTCAATTTAACTCTAGTTGAATTTCCTCCTTGATTTAGTGTTGATTTTAGTGCTGTGAATTCTTTCCGTCTTGTCTCTTCACAGTTCAATAGGAAGCTGGGAGGGGTGACAGTGCATAGGACAGGCAGAGGGCATGTACAATATAAGATGGTATCCTTTGATTCACTTTCTCTCCAAGGATTAGAGGCATGATAGGTTTATGGGAGACAAAGAAAGATGAACTAATCATTCCTAGAAATGAACAGACCTCTCCTGCTGCATAAGCACACTGATATGTGGGTGTGCTTAGATTTTGAAACCAAAGGGAAAGAACGAAAAGCATGAATTGGAACTGCGGGAAGGGTGGAAATTAGGAATGCTATTCTTCAACCTGAATTTTTCTGAGATAAATATTAAAATGGTGAGTTACTAGCAGATGTCTGTGCTCCAAAGGGAATTTAAGACCTGTCGATTAAGATGAACTTATGGGTTGACAAGAACACGTTAATTCATGTGGGAATTAACAAAAGCTGAGAGGAGACAAACTGAAAAGCAACAAGCAGAGAAGGGCTGATATATAAACCCCAGCACCAAGCTACCTGGATTTGTATCTTATTATTATATGTGTCACCCCTTACTAACAGTGTAAGTAATTACTCTTTTTCCCCAGTTACATCATCTGTGCAATGATTATAACGGTAACTTCCTCATAAATCACTGGGAATAGTAAATGAAATAATCCACATAAAGTACTCAGAAGATAGCCTGAGTGCTTAATGTATTTTATGTTTATATAGATCCTTAAATCTCCAAATGTAAGAAGCTAGACATTCCCTTTTTATGATTCAATGAGAGTCAAAAATATAGTTTATATGTAGTGTTGAGATAGAGATAATAAAGGTTATAAGTAAAATGAGATACAAATAAACTATTCAAATGTGTAGTTATTCAGACAAAATTTAGTCTTATCTCACAATGATTCAAAGATTCCATACTCACTGCCTTATTAGAATATACTATATTTTAAGAAGCAGGAATGACTTCTCACTTCCTTAAAATTTACCTGTACTCCTTTTTTCACACTTTATTTTATTTTATTTTATTTTTTGAGACAGAGTCTCACTAAGTTGCCTTGGTAGAGTGCTGTGGCATCACAGCTCACAGCAACCTCCAACTCTGGGGCTCAAGCAATTCTCTTGCCTCAGCCTCCCATGTAGCTGGGACTACCTACAGGTGCCTGCTACAATGCCTGGCTATTTTTAGAGACAAGGTCTCAAGGTCTCGTCAGGCTCAGGTTGGTCTGGAACCTGTGACCTCAGGAGATCCACCAGCCTAGCCTCCCAAGAATGTTAGGATTACAGGTGTGAGCCACGGCTCGGGGTCTTTTTCCCCACACTTTATGAATGTTATCATGACTACGGCTCTGCTTCACTCTAGAAGGTAACTATTAAAATACAAAAAGTTTGTCACTATAAAATTCATTTATTTGCATTAGAAAAGCTTTTAGGAAAAAATTATTCTGCATTGCAGGTAAAAATTAGATAGAAAATTAGATAACATTTTCTCCGGGGGAATAAAAAAATCAGAAGACAGTAAGTTCACTCAAATGGTTTGTAATAACAAAAAAGAAAAAGAGAATTTGGGTGAGACACTTGGTTCCTTCAAAATAAATGTGAGCTGATTCATCTCAACCATAATTATTGATTATACATGATACAAGAAAAGGGAAGCCTGTGCCTTCATAATTTCATGAGAAACTTCAACAGATTTAATTAGAATAGTAGTCATTTTCATATCAATGATGGAAATTAATAGGAGTAACTTTCTGTTTTCTGAACTTTATGTTAAAGAAACTATTTCACAGTCTATTTTAGACATTGAATAAGGGAAAGTTAAAAAACTTATTCCAATTAATGAAGATTTATGTACTTATTGATTAAAATATTAAACATTATTTGGGGGAGACAAATAATTTGCTTCGGTAAATTTAAGCTTCTGGGTTACTCCAGAGTGTTTTGTGTGTGTGTGTGTGTGTAGGCCAAGTGTGGTGGTACCAAGATCTCAGACATGGCTTAGACTATCTAGGGTACCACATTGAAGGCAGGTAAACTAAAAAACAAGTACCACCTAAATCCAATGTGTACGTTTGTTTATTCCAGACCACAGTCACAAAACTAAGGCTGGCCTGAACATTTCATAATCATGTTTTAGTTCTTATCATTCTTCCCATCTTAAAGAAATTCAGTACGAAGATATAATGGCTAATCTAGAGCTTTCTAAAGTATATCTCATCTGCTACATTTTGAAAAAAGTTGAGTCTAGTATTTCATTGAGATTGCTATAGGCAATTAAGATACAATTACTTCCCTGCTGTTGGTTAATCAGGGTCACCTCTATATTTATAACTGATTCAAGCTGGAGACTAATTAATATTCATTTTCACAGGGAAATAACGCAAAGCCTCTTCCAAATGCTTACTCAGCTACTTCTTCCAAGGTTGGGTACAAATCTACAAGCCTGCTCCCATTTGGGGGCAAGGAAATAATTTTATAATTAAGGAAAAACACATGGTCAGTCCATTTGCATCAAGGGATACATTTTAAATTATGTATAATATTGCTGGTGGTATACAAATATTTGAGTACAGAAACATGAACCTTCAGTCTAGGTTTGGAGACTTGGCATACTCACTAATAACAATACGTGTTTAATACAACAGTCTACGTGTAAATGCCGAGTTAGGTAGAAATAAGCCGAGAGTGTCTTTCCTCAAGTCAAAATCAAACAGTTACAACTATGACCTCTTCCATAATTTGATATATCACGTGCAAATAAGATAAAAATAAGTACAAATCCTGAAATACTTACGTTGCCTGAAAACATTCCGTTTGAATCTGCAGACTGGCTGGGCAGGTGGTTTCACAACTTGTAATGACAAAGCTGGAAAGGAGTGAGGAGCAACGACGGCCAACAGTGAGAACTGCACGTCAGACAGATGCCAAAAGAGAAGAGGAAGGATAGAAGAAGAAGGACCCACTGGTACTTCAGGGGATGCTATGGACATCTGAGAATATAAAAGGGGCCAGGAGCGGAGAAGTCCCACAAGGCCATGCCGTGTCTGTGTGTATTTCCAAGCTGGGAGAGGAATACCTGTTTTGACTCCTACTTTCAGCATTTTCCTTGGTATGTATTTAGAAAATGACTCCTTCTCTGAGGTTTTCAAGAAGGAACATAAAAACCAAGATGAGGAGTGTTCATAGAACTTATGGTTCACACTGATTTTATGATTCAACTTTCCCCTCTCCTTAATCACTTCTGGTTTCTGATTTCACTCTCTTCTCATAGGGCTCAATACAGAAAATAAGTCTTTAAAAAACCCTGTAGAGATTATGAAAAATGAAGAGTATTATGCATGCTTGGTGATTAAGAGATATTTCATTTTCAGCAAGCAATTGTCTTCTGCAAACTCTGGATTGTAGGTGACTCCATAACAGGAGTTTCTTTTTTTTTTTTTGAGACAGAGCCTCAAGCTATCTCCCTGGGTAGAGTGCCATGGCATCACGCTCACAGCAACCTCCAACTCCTGGGCTCAAGCGAGTCTCCTGCCTCAGCCTCCCAAGTAGCTGGGACTACAGGTGCCCGCCACAACGCCTGGCCATTTTTTGGTTGCAGCCATCATTGTTGCCTGGCAGGCCGGGCTGGGGATTCGAACCCGCCACCTTAGGTGTATGTGGCTGGCGCCTTAGCCGCTTGAGCCACAGGCGCCGAGCCATAACAGGAGTTTCTTATGTTTAACCATCTGCAATGGTGGGAGGGAAGGAAGAGCCCCAGGTAAGCACAATCATCTTTGGCTCATCTTTCTCCCTCACACTCCATGCTTGGATACTCACTGACCTCTTGCCACCTCTCTCTCTGAAATGTCTCTAATCTATGCCCACTTCTCAACTTACCAACTTCCCTCTGCTGTGGATCATGGCATTAGCTGGGTCCTTGGTTCTCTCTTCCCAGCCTCCTGATCACGCTGCCTCCAGAGTTACAAATCTGAACAGAATGTCATTCTCACTGCCAAGTTCAAGGGGAAACTTGCTTGTAAGTTAGGCCCTCAAACTACACTTCTGGCCTCTCATGTCAGTATGCCTTGTCGCCAGCCATTTATTCCACCTACACTCAGGAACGGCTGGTCTCTGGACAATCAGGGGACCCTCACCTCCCCTGCCCCATATTTAGAAATGGAGAGATCTTAGTCCTTCTAGCTTTAGTGCAGATATCACTTCCTCAGGAAGTCTTTTCTGACACACAGGATCAGAACAAGCAATTGTTCTGGGATCCATTGGGATCATACAAATCTCCATTGGGACCCCTAACACTTACCTAACATGTGTCATCCCACTTTTTACACTGTCACGTGTAACTGTGCCTGCATGAACACACACACACAGACAAATTTCTCTGTTTAGGTGAGTGTTTAAGAGGACAGAGGAAGTATGTTATCTACCCTTAGCTCAGAGAACTTAGTACAGTCTTCTCTATGATAGACAACTGGACAACAACATGAAATTCACATTGCTAGAACCACATTGAGACTGTAGGTTGGTGAGTTACAGGTCACCTGGACCTTATATTGTGAGAAGATACTGGGGAAGACAATTTAAAAATATTCATTGTTTTTACAATTTGCATTTATGGCATTTTCAAGCACAGATTTTTGGCAGCTTGGAGTTTCTTAATCCAGGGATATGAGATGAAAAAGTCCAAGTTTATTATAGCATGAAGCAGTTGGTTGGACCAATCTTAATAAAGCCTTGGGCAACATAGCTTTGTCCCCTGCCAAGGAAAAGTCAATTGCACGCTAGCCCAGTGGTTATTTGATTTGACTTATTTGACTACATGAAAGAATGTCTCAAAGAAAACTGGAATAAGACATCATAGTACAATTCTTGTACATTTTTAGATGAAGAACAGACTGGGAGAAAGGGACTTGAGTTCCCCACTCCATTATAACATCTAATTAAACCATTTAGTGTCTGCTGGTAGGAAGAATGTGGGCATTGCAATGATTGAGGCTTAGAATTATGGCTCTTATCTCTTACTAGTTGGGCCAATTACAGAATCACTGAAGTTTTAGTGTTCATAGAGATGAAAAAATGAGTTGGTACGAGAAATAATATGTGAGAAGTGCTCACTGCAGGACTGAGTGTATTTCAGGGCTCAGGAAATAAAGATTTCCTTCACTTCTTTGGGTTTCAATTTTTACCCGGGTAAAAGTCAGGATTTTCAACGACTTAGTTACTAGAAAATCTTACAGCTCTAAAAGCCTGCATCCTTCCATCCTTTGAGGAATAAATAGTATTGAGAATTTTTGGAAGTGTTTTAAAAGCTGATACGTTCTGATGAATGTGCTTTTTTCCTCCTAATCGCCTTGCATTTAGTTTTCTTTTTCCAGCCTCTTCAGATGGACACTTAAATCACTGATTTCCAAATCTCTTCTAAATTTATATTTAAAATTATGCATTTCCTTCTATTTTTTCCCCTAAGCACTGCTTTAGCTCATCTGTAAGTTTTGATATTTTATTTTTAGTGCTGTTCAAAATATTTTTAAATTCACCTTGTGATTTTTCTACTTTCACCCATAGTTTATTTCAGAACTATGTTGTTTTGCTTTCACATTGTATTTGGAGATTTTGTAGTTGTTTTTTAGTTTTTAATTCTACTGAGGTCAGAGCACAAATTTCATCTGATTTTAACCTTTTGAAATTTGTTGAGATTTATGTTATTGTGCATCATATGGACAGATCATACTTTAGCAAATAGTCTATGCGTAATTGAAAGAAAGATATATTCTGTAGTTATTAGATGTAGAGCTCTCTAAGGGTCAATTAGATCTGTGCCACTAAATCGTGTTATTCAAATCTTCTATGTACTCCTTTTATTTCTAGCTTATTCTTTTAGATGCTGAAAGATGTTTGTAAAACTCTTCAATTCTGACTGTAGGTTTGTCAGTTTCTCCTTTTAGTTTGTTGAGCTTTTCTTTATACACAGTATATGCTTTATATATTTTGAAGCCATTTTATTAGGTGCATACAAATGTAGGAATATTACCTATTGAATTGAACATGTTATTATCATGAAATGTCCTACTTTATATTAACATAAAACTATTCTCCATAATGGTATAACTTTCTTTTTTTTTTTTGAGACAGAGCCTCAAGCTATCCCCTCTGGGTAGAGTGCTATGGCATCACGCTCACAGCAACCTCCAACTCCTGGGCTCAAGCGAGTCTCCTGCCTCCGCCTCCCAAGTAGCTGGGACCACAGGTGCTCGCCACAACGCCCAGCTATTGTTTGGTTGCAGCCGTCATTGTTGTTTGGCGGGCCCTGGATGATTCAAACCCGCCACCTTAGGGTGTATGTGGCTGGCCCCTTAGCCACTTGAGCCACAGGCGCCAAGCCTGGTATAACTTTCTTTTGGCCAATTATCCTTCATTTTGCTCTCAGCATATCTGTGTTCTCTCCTCAAAAGAGAACTCCTGTAAACAGCATTTAGCTGAATCTATTTCAACTGGAAGGTTTAGCTTACTTACATTTAATAAAATATAGTTGGGCTTAAGCTATCATCTATTTGTTCCATCTATTCTTTATTCCTCCTTATAAAATTAGTCACATTTTGTTGATTTTTTGCAGGTCTTGTAACTTTCACACATGTTTATTTATTTATTCTTTTGAGACAGAGTCCCACTCTGTCTCCCTGGGTAGAGGGCTATGCCATCATCGTAGCTCACAGCAACCTCAGGCTCTTGGGCTTAGGTGATCCTCTTGCCTCAGCCTCCTGAATAGCTGGGACTATAGGCACCTGCCACAACATCTGGCTCATTTTTCTATTTTTTAGTAGAGACAAGGTCCTGTTGTCACTCAGGCTAGTCTCAAACTACTGAGCTCAAGCAATCTACTCTCCTCCACCACCCAGAGTTGTAGGATCATAGCCGTGAGTCATCACTCCAGGCCTACTATTTACATTTAGACTATCACCAACATTTTTAAAGAGAAAAAATTCCAAAAGCACATAAATACTCAATATAACTGAAAACTTTCTATTTTCATTTGGAAATAACTGAAATCACCAGTTTAATAATAACTACTGGTTGTGGAGCCCTTATCATTTAACATGGATTCATATACACAACATTACATTTGTTACCAACAAACCTTTGCAGCTGATTCAACATTTGCTTTAAGTTGCCTGTCATTATTTCCCCCTTTCTATAGGTATGATAATTAAAGCACAATGCAATAAGAGACCTGCTTCTGTCTGCACCAGGGTTTGCACTTGTTGAGAGGTTCTTCCAGCTGCATTTGCCTCCCTCCGCATATGGGCGTAGATGCTGTTCTTGGTAGAGATGAGGTCTCCTGTGCTGACCCTCTGAGACAAGGACCACACATACACCCAGGCTCCCTCCCTACAGTACCCACTTCTCGTTGGGACCAGAAACGTGTGTGAAACAGCTGTCCAGGATTAGCACAGCCTGCATGTCCGGAGGACCACAGGCCATAGGCAAATGACAACTTCTAGGAAATGAAGTTGAAAAGAGCCAAGTGCATATGCTATTTAAGTTCAAGTTCCTTTGGGGGGACTCACTTCCCTAGGTATTTAAAAGTGAGAGCCGTGTCTGGTTCTGAATTTATTTGTATCTGATATAAAGGCTAATATCTGTGAAGGGTTTTGAAGATGTAAAAACTTCTTCTTCTTCTTCTTTTTTTTTTAATTTGGCAATGGTGAATTTTTTTACCAAAGACTTCGGCATTAGGGGAAAGGATGTGGCAAGCTTTGCATCCCATAGGGGTTATCAAACTTTTAGAAACAAGGCAGAATTGGGCAAGAAAACTGGAGCTCAAAATTGAGACACACATGTTACCATAGTTACAACAGGAAAGGCTGTAAGAGGGGTACTTTTTTCCTATAAACAGTGAGATAAGCCTGGTGTGATTTAGGATCACTGGGGTGAATAATCCCAGCTTTATCTGCAGGGTTTCATCACGGGTTAAATACGTAACAGGGGAACAGAAGGGGGGAATAAATGATTTGTTTACGCTCAATAAAGATGTTGCTGCTGTTTTATTAGTTAACCTTAATTCTTAAAACCTATGCAACCCATGTAAATTATTCATTCTCCTACCAGCACATTACTGGACTTGACAACCATGACTAATTTCAGTTAGTTTAGTTATGACACTCTAGAGGGGTTTTAGAAGTGGGAGAATGTCTCTCTCACTCCTGAATTTCGGAGGCTGGATTAGGATAGAGCTGGGGCGATCACAGCAGCTGAGATGCCCCAGGGCTTACCCACAGCACCTTACCCTTCCCAAAGCTGTCTTTCTCAGTGATGGGATCTGGCCTGGTCTGTCTTCCAGTATTGGAATCTCTTGGGCAGCACCACTGCTGCCGGAGGAGTTTGTGTTCTTTGCTTTGATTATAGTTTTGTTGGTGATGCACTCATTATAATTTGATGGTTACAAATAATAATAATGATGGCAACAAAACAATAAAAACAACTAACACTTATTGTGGGGTACTATATTCAAGATACCATAAAAGTAATCTGTAATTTCATTGAATCTTCAGAAGAAAGACCCTATAAGGTAGATAAATATTATCACCTCCTTTTTACAGATAATGAAACTGAGGCTTACAATAGTGAAGTAAATCACCCCACTGCCTCATAGCTATGAAATGTCAGAATTAGAAGCCAGGGGCATTGGATGCCAAAACCTAAAAGCAAGCTTCATCCTCCAACTTCTACACCCAGAGCTAAAATCTGCTTCCTAGTTCTCTCTTTTGAGGACCCAGGGGAAAAAATCTTAATTCCTTTCCTCCACTCACTGTTTAGATATTTAGGGTGAATTGCAGCCTTGCTCCCTTTTCCTTTGTTCAGACTGCAGGACGCTGCTTTTAGATGTTTATTCACCAGCTCCACCGTACACCCATATTCGTCTCATTTGGCTTATCGCAGGAGCTCTCAGAACGTCTGCCTGCCCTGTCCCCTATCCCTGCACCCAGCAGCCAAGGTAGTCCTTAAAATATATGTTGAATCACTTCACCCCTCTGCTCAAAACACTTCCGTGGCTTTTCCCATCACTCAAAGTACAAGTGAAATCTATGTTTACAGTCTACTTCAAGATGATAATGTTGTCTTAATGAAATTATCTTTCCAAAATTCATGGTTCCCAATTATGCTGAGTTATAACAATATTCTCCTCTCTCTCTCTTTTTTATTGAGACAGAGTTTTATTTTGTCACCCTCAATACAGTGCCTGGTGTCATAGCTCACAGCAACCTCAAATTCTTGGACTCAAGTGATTCTCTTGCCTCACCCTCCCTAGTAGCTGGGATGAAGGTGCCTGCCACAACGCCTGGCTATTTTTTTTGTTTGGCAGGCCCAGGCTGTGTTCCAACACACCAGACCTGGAGCATGCGGCCAGCACCCTAACCACTAAGCTACAGGCACCCAGCTCCTGAAAATAATTAAGAGAACAGGTGCCCAAGGGATGGGCCCCACTCCGATATCCTTCCCCTCCACTCATACTTGCTCTAGATACACTGGCCTGCCGGCTGTTCTCTGAACATGCCACCTCCTTTTCTGGAATTTTCTGAGCTAGAATATTCACTTGGTTCTTTCCTGATCCTCTTCCCATTTCCCCTCCAAGGCATCTGGGGCTTTCTCCAATATACTCCATTGAAAAGAGAGTCTCTCCCCTCATCGGTATTCCCTCTCCTATTCCCTTCCATATCAGGGCAAGTGCTCCACAGCACTTATCACCAACGAACTTGTTTATTTTATTTATTTCTTTGTTTTCTTGCTTGCCCTTTCCTTCTTCCACCCATATAAGGATGCAAACTCCACGAGGACAAGGAATTTTATCTTCTTGGTTCAATTCTAGGGTTGACTCAAAGAAACTGGTCCACAAAATGACAATTTCATTTGGGTCATACCCCATCACTACGAACAGCCCTGGCTCAGAGTAGCACTCAGTAAGTAGCTGGTTAATAAAATAAGTTATCCATATATGAAATACTAAAAATATTGTATTATAGAGCCCTTTATTATCCTTGGGAAGAACTTTATCATTAGTGGGTCAGATTTCTGATATTGTCTGTGTAGGTCTGCCTAATCCTATACGGAGTACGATACAGAATAATAAAGGTTAAAAACCTTTCTATCATGATATTGGGCCACGCTTTTAATGCTGTGATATGTTATTTTCTTCCTAGCACTTACTAGTAATTTTAACACTCATCTGTCAGCCTCAGAACATCTTGTGTTCAAAATGGCAACTTCTCTACCAATTGGGAGATCTGTTTTCATTGAAGATAAGTCTTTTTTAAGCTAAATTAAGGCAGTGCTTTTGCAAAATCACCTGCCTGCCACAGAATGACCTATTTATTTTACTACCCCTGTGCTTACAGAGAGGAGTGGGTACTTTTTAGAAAATAATGATGAACTAATAATAATGTTTCATTTAGAAAAATCTCTGTTGATTTGTAGCTTATAATAAGCCTCTAGCTGAAAAGCACTGCGGACACAAACTTTGTCACAGGGCACTGTGAAAAAGTGCCACAAACTGGCAGATTTGACATAGTATATATTTGGTTGACTTTCACAATGTTTCAGCCACAGTATTAAAAATGCAGGAAATTCTAATGTTGAGGAACAGAAATACTATGATGGAATACATTATACAACAGAATAAGAAAAACGAGGATAATTATTGTAGGGTGGAGACAGTAATCCTTATTAAATCACAAGGTGTTGTAGAAATTACTGTCAAAACCAAGTCACCCTTCGATTACCATTTCAAATTATTCACTGTTAATTTGCAGCACTTCTTATGGAAAGCTGGAGAAGTTCTGCTCTCACACATTGAGGGCAAGGAGATAGCTTAGAAATTTTAAATAGATATAAGAAAGGCTTTCCCCCTCATTTTAAAATCCCCCTAAGAACCACAAATCAGCAAGAATTCTCACAGTCATGTATAATTTAATATAAAGCATTAGTTTTTTTATACCCACAACAAAACATGGACCTGCAGAAGTTTTCAAGCAATCCTCCAGCAGCTTCATGCGGGCCTTCTGGAGCTCCGGGCTGTCCCAGTCATCTTCATCAACTCCCCAGTACAGGTCAATGACCTGGGAACAAACGGATGAGGCAGCATTAACTCACTGGAGTGAAAAGTAAATTCACTTGTGGCTTTGCTCTTTTCTGATGTGACGCTAATGTGATTTAACTTTTCTCTTGGTAGTTTGTTTTCCTTTATGAGGAAAAATAATTTTCTGACACAGGGTCTCATCTGCCATCCAAGCTGGATTGCACTGGCATTATCATAACTAACTGCAGCCTTAAGTTCCTGGGCTCAAGCAATCTTCACATCTCAGCCTCCTGAGCAGCTGGGACTACAGGTGTATGCCACCACAGCTGGCTAATTTTATCTTTTGTAGAGACAGTGTCTTGGTATTGCCCTGGTCTTAAGCAATCCTCCTGCCTTAGACTCCCAAAGTGCAAGAATTACAGGTGTGAGCTACTGAGGCTGACCCAGAAAATGATTTTTAGGATCCATGTAAAGAGGCATTTTTTTATTCCATGATGGGGTGGGAAGGAACATTATCATTTCTTATTTTTTTTTTCTAATCATGCTGTTGACATGGGCCTAGAGAAAACGAAATACTAAATGCCAAAGGCTTTGGAGTGCAAGCTTTTGTTGCATTGAAATGATAAGAAAAAAAAGTTGGAAAGCAGCTCAGATAAGGTTACTGCATTATTTGAGACAGTTAAATGACAGTGTATAATGTTACTGTAGGTTTTAACATGAGCAAGGAAAACCATCAGGCGCATTCACATACACTGATCTGAAGTAAAACATCTATATTAAAAAAAGAGAGAGAAACCAAAGAACCCTGTTATTATTATGCTTTATCCCAGAGAAACAGATCTTGTTTCTGTCTGTTTTATCTGTAAGCCATTTGACTTTCATCAATATATACATATCTGAAAAACAGGTATTGAGAAACAATGAAAGGCATGCCTTACTGAGAAGCGAGGGTAACAGAATCCTCTGTATTCCTACTTCAAAGATTCCTAGGGAAGATTCTGAGCATCTGTAACAACTTTTCCAAGTACACTCTTTGAAAAGTGCTATGGAGAGCAGCCGGAGCTCATTTCCTTCACTCAACTGCTATCTGCATAAAAAAAATGTTTCCAATTGCGGCTTTGAAGATTTCTTTTCCTTTCCTTGTTTCTTACAAGCAGAAACAAGAGATACCTCCTGCCTCACTTGCTGTTTGCTGGCACTCAGGGAGATGAACTCAGAGAGCCAGTCCTCCCTAGCGGCCCACGCACATCCTGGAGACTTTGCTTGCTTCTTGATTTTGGCTGTGGCCCCCCAATTGAGTGTGTTTGTACCAGGTCTTTCATCTGTGTTTGAGTTTTTAGAAGGCTGATAGATATATAACAGCTTCTTTAAAAAATATTCCACGTCCTATTTTACGAGTTTTCTATAAAACTTAGTTTTATCATACCGAATTATTCATTGTTAACTTGCAGAATTTCTTATGGAAAGCTGGTGGTTTTTGTTCTCACACGCTGAGGGTAAGGAGACCATTTAAAATTTTATGAAAATTATGAAAATTGTTATAGGAAGATCAGCACCGATTTTGAGGCCCTTTTCTCTAATCTACTTTACAAAGTTTAATCACACAATACTAGGGTGAGGGGTATGTAGGTCTCAGAGAGCCTGGCAGTCACTGGGCTCCACTGGAGGTGTGATCAGCACACCAAGTTCAGTACCAAAGTGTGGTAGGAACTCAGGTCCTCTCTGCCACCTTTTGGACCCATGTTTCTGGCACAAGGGGAGAGCTGGAATCAGGGCAGGTTCTTTTCTCTGGCATCTATCTGGCTTGTTGATGGAGGAGGCCATATAGAGATTTTTCTGGGAAAACTAAATGCCTAAAGCCAACTGTATGGTAAAGAAGACTCACTGGAATCCGATTTACTCTTATTTGCTGGTACTCTTTAGATTGAGTTGAGCCCAGACCACCCATGGCCTCTTAGTTCCAGATCCTTGTGGGGATACCACCAAGGACCATATTCTACTTTTGTATGATTTAGAAAAGGGCATCTTCTACTAGTTGCCAGAAAATGGTTATAATATGTTGAAACAATTAAAACAAGACATTTTTGGCCATCTACCAAAAACAATTGTCCAAATAAACACAAAAATCCACTGCGATGTGTACGGTGCACCCTAGCTGTGCCATGTAATCTAAAACTGTACACAGAATCCCTTCTTCATTCTTTTGACAGATATTGTTTGGATGCAATTGGGGCAGGTCTGACTTAGTACAAATGAAAAGAAATAGTAAAAATGAAAGTTAAGATAACAAAAGCTATATAAATATATATTTGCTTTTCTCTTGTCTTCTTTAAAAGATAGACAATTATATGAGGCAATTATATTATCAACAGCATGCTGCTGGATTTGTGTGTAACACATCTAACAATAATGTGACAAAAAGGGGGAAAAAGGAATAGAGCTATGGAGGAATAATCTTTCTATCGCTCAACAAATTACTCTGTCTTTTTTTTTTTTAATTGAGACAGAGTCTCACTTTGTCCCCCTCTGTAGAGAGAGCCATGACATCACAACTCACAGCAACCTCAAACCCTTGGGCTAAAGCAATTCTCTTGCCTCAGCCTCCCTGGAAGCTGGGACTTATAGGCACCTGCCACAAAGCCCGGATATTTTTTTTTTCTTATTTGTTTGTTTAGCAGGCCTGGGCCAGGTTCAAACCCACCAGTCCCGGTGCATGTGGCTGGCATCCTAACCACTGGTCTACGGGAGCCCAGCCAATACAAAGAAATTTGAGAAAGTCACCAGTTTGTGAAAACTACCATACTCCCAAATAATCAGTGGGTCAAAAAAGTAATCACAAGGGAAATAAAATGATGTTTTGAGATAAATGAAAATAAAGACACGACATACCAAAATTTATGGAATGTAACTAAATGTATGGAATGTAACCAGTATTGAGAAGAAAATTATAGCTGTAAACACAGATACTAAAAAAGAAAAAATTTCAAACTAGTAACATGACTTTGTACCTTACAACAACATAAGGAGAAAAAGAAGCCCAAACTAAGCAGAAAGGAGGAAATAATAGATTACAATGGAAATTAATAAAATAATAGAAAATCAATAAAACAAAAAAACTTGTTCTTTCAAAAGATCAAAAAAATGAATAAAACTTTAGCTGGACTGACAATAAAAATAAAAGGAGAACACTCAAGTCACAAAAATCAGGAGAGAAGAAAAGGCTGTTATGATCAGCTGTATGGAAATTATGATTTTAAGAGTATATATTACGAACAACTGTGCGCCAATGAATTGGGTAACTTAGAAGAAATGGACAAGTTCCTAGAGACACAAATTAGTGAAATGGACTCAAGACAAAATAGAAAATATGAAGCTTAATAAATAAAGAGGTTAAGTGTAAAACCAACACTATATTGGTTATTTCTAACAAACAATTTTAAAAGAATTAATGCCAATTCTCTTAATAAACTTTTTCAAAAATTAGAAGAGAAGAGAATACTTCCTAACTTATTTATGAGGCCAGTATGACTCTGCCAGCAAAACCAAGCAAAAATAACTCAAGGAAACTAGATCAGTATTTCTTATGAATTATAAGGCAAATATCCTTAGCAAAATACTAGAAAACCTAATCCAGGGCATATGTAAAAACTATACAACACAATCAAGTCAGATTTATACGTAATGCAAGATTGCTTAGGCATCAGGAAAATCAACTAATGTAGTATACTATATTAATAGAATAAGAAACAAAAACCACCTGATAACCTCAATAGACAGAAAAAATATTTTGACAAAATTCAATACTTTTTAAATCCTTTTTAATGCTGAGGTAAAAACACTCAATAAACTAGAAATAGAAACAAAATTCCTCAACCTGGTAAAGGAGATTTATGAAAAGCCTACACGTAACATCATTCTTAATGGAGAAAGACTAAAATCTTTCCTCTTAAGATTAGAAATAAGAAAAGGATGTTCACTCTTGTCTCTTCTATTCAACACTCTACTGCAGGGTACAGGCAGGGAAATGAGTCAAGGAAAAAATGCATCTATATGAGGTAATCTTATATATCAAGATCCTAAGGAAACCACCAAACCCCCAAACTAATCAGTAAGCTGAGCAAGGTTGTAAGATACAAGATCAAAATACAAATCAAAACAAAATCACTGTATTTCTATACTCTAGCAATGAATAATCTATGATAAAATTAAAGAAACAATTCCATTTAAAAGAAGAACATCAAAAAGAAGAAAGGTATTAGGACTAAATGTAACAAAAGGAATACAAAATTTATACTCTGAAAATGACAAAAATTGATTAACTAAAGAAGATCTAAATAAGTGGAAAGACATGTACAAGTACATGTATCAGGAGACTTATTAAAATGGCAATATTTCCCAAATTAACCTACAGATTAAATGTGATCACTATAAAATTCCCAGCTGGCTTATTTGTAGAAATCAACAATGTAACTCTAAAATTTATATGGAAATTCGAGACCTAAGATGTACAAAACAATCTTGTAAAAGAAGAACAAAGTTGGAGAACTTACACTTCCAGATTTCATGCCTACTACAAAGCTACAATAATTTAGACAGTGTGGTATTGGCATAGGAACAGATAGACCAATCAATGGATAAAATAAGAATACAGAAATAAATCTTCACACTTAAGGTCATCTGATTTTCAACAAGGATGCCAAGACAATGAAGAATGTATAACCTTTTCAACAAATGGTGTTGGGACAACCCGATATTCACATGCAAAAGAATGAAAACTTAATCCCTACCTCACACCACATAAAACAGTTAAAATAGATCATGGACAAAAATTCAAGAGTTAAAACTGTAAAATGCTTAAGAGAAAATAAGAGTAAATCTTTGTGACTCTGATTGGATAATAGTTTCTTAGATACCATACTAAAAATGTAAGTGATCAAAGAAAAAATAAATTAGACTTCTTCATAATTTAAAAAAATGTGCTTTAATGGACACTATTAAGACAATGAAAACTGTAAACACAGAATAGAAGGAAATATTTGACAATCACATATTTGTACACTTTTTTGCCTATATATGGAACTCCTATAACTTGATAGTAAAAGGATACATAAGTCAATTTAAAATAGGCAAAAGGGATGAGTAGATATTTCTCCATAGAATATATACAAATTTCCAGAAAACATATGAGAAAGTGCTCAATATTATCAGGGAAATAAAAATCAAAACTATATTGCAACAATATCAAATTATTTAAGAAAAACCACTTAAGTGGCAAATGAATCACGTGATATTTTGGCTTCTGAAATGAGTAAAACTCAAAATGAGTAAAAATCAAAACTATATCAAAACAGCTACAATAAAAAACACTGTAAAATAACATTTTATAGGGTAGCTATAATAAAAACCACTGATAATAATAAGTGATGACAAGAATGTGGAGAAATTGGAACCCTCATGCATTGCTAATGGGAATATAAAATGGTTCAGTCATGCTGGAAATAGTCTGATAGTTTCATAAATGGTTAAACAGAGTTACCACATGACCCAGCAATTCTACTCAAGAGAAGTTAAAAAATGTCCACATAAAAACTTGCATGTGAGGCTGGGCACGGTGGTTCACACCCCAAATCCTAGCACTCTGGGAGGCTGAGGCGGGTGGATTGTCTGAGCTCAGGAGTTTGAGACCAGCCTGAGCAAGAGTAGGACCCCATGTCTACTAAAAACCAAAAAACTAGCCAGGTGTTGTGGCAGACACCTATAGTTTCAGCCACTGGGAAGGCTGCAGTAAGAGGATAGCTCCCACCCAGGAGTTTGAGGTTGCCGTGATATGACATTGTATCCTGGCACTTTACCCCAAAACACCCCAAACCAAACTTGCACGTGAAGGTCTGCAGTAGTATTTCACAGCAGCCAAAAAAGTAGAAACAATCCAAATATCTATCAAGGGACCAATGGATAAATAAATAAGGTGTATGCATGCATACAACAGGATACTACTTGGCAGTAACAAGCAATGCAGCCAAATCCTGGCTCATGCCACGGCGTGGCTGAACCATGACAGCATTATGCTGAGTGAAAGAATCAGCCTCAAAAGGTCACATATTGTATGAGGCAATTTATATGAATGTCTACAACAGGCAACTATAAGTGACAAAAGTAGATTAGTGATTGCTTTGGGTGGTAGAGAGGGGAATGGGTGCTGGGGAGTGATGATCAAGGGTAGAGGGTTTCTTTGGGGGGTTATACATATGTTCTAAAATTGATTTTCCCAGCTGTTAGCACACAATTAATATACTAAAACCCACTGCTTCACATACTTTAAATGGGTGAATTTAATAGTATGTAAATTGAATTTTATCTCAATAAAGCTGTTTAAAAAACAACACATGTCTATTTGTATTGTGATTTCCCACAGGCCTTATAGCCCTTGCAGGCAGTGTAGCGAGTGCAGGAGCAGTGTGTATGTAAGCCAGGTTCAAATGTAACTAAGTGTGGAGCAAATGACCAGAATAAAAAAGTCAAAATAGGGCTTTCATTTACTCATTTTCATTGTTTTACTCATTTCAGAAGCCAAAATATCACGTGATTCATTTGCCACCTAAGCGAGTTTTTTGAAATATTTTTGCATCTGTTATACCCCTAGGATTGGGCCATCAGCGCCCTCAAACAGGCCTTCAGAGTTCCACGCCTTCTCACTGCAGTGCCTTTTTGTTAATGGTTCTCCTGCCTCCAGCTTTTCTCCCTTAAACTGTTCTTTTCCATATGTAGTTATGGATAGAAAATGATGAGAGGAGATGAGATCCAGTGCCCATGAAGACAGGGAGGTGGTAAATGAATGAAACATCCACCTTGTGCAGTACAAACACCAGACAGATGAAAAACGCTCGGAATCCAAAGTGCTCAACAAGACAAGATTTATTATATACTTAAAAAAATTAAGTTTAGCTTTTAGCCTAATGTCCAGGCACTGCTGATTCTAGAGTCTAATTGACGATTTGTTGGAATTCCAACTTGTTGACAGCACATTTTATGTGACTTTACTTATTTCATCATTTAAATATAAAAGCTCAGAGAAATCATGCAATTATGTCTTTTTTCTTGTTTTAAAAAATTCTTAAGGAAGCTAATTTATCACTCTTATTATAACGTGCCAAATAATCTAAAAACAAAAAGCAGGCGAATAAGCCCTATTTTATACCTTAAAACTAGATGCTGTCACTTAAATATCAAGATTTCCTAACAGTACAGGAAATTGTGAGAAACAAATAATAGCTCCATGTTTTAATTTAAAAAACAGAGTCAAATTTGAATTCATAATGGCCTTAGACTATCATTTCTTCAGAAAGAGCCTTAGAACTTAAATATTTTCCAAAATATTTTCTTTCTTCCTCAGTGTCCCCATACCATCCCACAGGACTATCTCAGTATAAAACAGAAATGCAACTACAGAGATAATATGACTGATTTTGTTTTTAAACCAAGTCAGAACTGAAATGAAGGCTGTTCTTTGATGGGAAGCTACACACTCATTCCAATGATTCTGGCCTTGCTCAGAGTATTTCCTCATTAAGAATAATTGCATTTTGTAGTAAAAAAAAATCTTGTCATTTTATAGTTGAATTCAATTAAAAATGGTATTTCTCCAGCCTTACTGGCCTTTACACATATAGGACATGGCTTTTAAAAGACCTTTAGCTCTTTCAAACAAATAAAATCTATTCTCAAATGGATTAACACCTGCCACCAATAACAAGATTCAGGGACACAGAGCAGGCTCAGAAAGTTTTGAAGAGGGACAACATCAGTATGCTAAGGACATAGCTAAGGTCAATACAGTGGTGAAGACAGCACACATTTGAATTTGTGTCCCATTTCTAGAATGTTCATCTCACTGAAGAAGGCCAGCAAAGAAGAATCTTCAAACTCAGACTAGGTATTAGATGCTGTTTACCAATGATGATTATGGTTTATACATGTGGTGATTCTCTCTCTGGTTAGAGTGACTTGCTGCAGGTATACGGGTCACAAGAAAACACCAGGTCCACATCATCTAAGGCTACACTTTTACTACAACTATTGCAAACACTGAGTTTAGGTCACCAGCAGTTATTCTCCTGATCATGACAGAGATATATGGGAGTATGACTAAAATAGGCAATTCTGGGAAAAGCAGATCCTAAATTAAGCCCAGGGAGGAAGGGCTGGCCCCAGGAGTCGTATCCTATCACCAGAAAGAAAGTCCAACAATCTGCGATTTGATGATGCTTCCCTGAAAGTGTCATGAAGACAAATGTCTAGACCTGAGGCCCTCAAGAGAAGTGGCCTCCAGACAGTCCTAACAGTTATGATGCAATGGTGGGGAAGAGCTCAATCCTCACTGTGAACAAAAGCAGGACCCCTCACTGTCAAGGCTGAACGCACATGGAGACAGAGAGAGGACCAGGAGTACCGAGGGCCCGAGAAGCAGTGGCAAGTCAGAAGTGGCTCAGCATGTGCGCTGTGTGTAAGCTGGAGAGATTTGCTGCATACAGGACCCAGGCTGCCGGGGGACCAGCTCCCTCAGTGCAGGACATCTGACTACACACAAAGGATGTCTCTGTATGAAAAGCCCACACCTGGCTCTCTTCCTGCCTGTCCCCAGGATTTTGGCAGCCACTGTGTCTAAATGACCTTTGAGCAAACACACATCTGTATCTCCACTGTGGCTCCCTAAATTATCCCCCTGCTTACATTCTCATGCCCTCGAATCCACTAACCACAACGGAGGCAGAAAGACTCTTTGAAAAATGTAAATATGATCACCATAGCTAAGACTTAATTTTTTTTTTTAACTCAGCCAGACACTACATAAAGCAACTTATGTCCTGTTTAAGCAAACTTGTGAACTGGGTAGAACATGTATTATCCCTGGTTTACAGATGGAACTGAGGTACAGAGAAGTTAGGGAACTTGCCCAAAGTCTCACAGGAAGCAAGCATTGGAAATGAGATTTGAACGTGGGCTCCTAACACTATGTTCAACGTCTTCCATGCTTAAGCGTCCTATCCTTGAAGACAGTGTCCAGAAATGATGACCTGATTTATAAGCTCCTTCATCACCTAGTCCCTGCCTGCTCTCCAACTTCATTTCATATCGTGTTATCCCTCCCTGCTCATGTTCTGGCTATACAGTACATGCTTTCACATGTGTGTGTGTTTGTAGAGCATGTCTTTAAATACACAAATATTTATACATGCACACATATTTACATAAACTTTATGTATCCATATAGATGACGAAAATAGGCAATTTTACAGATATACACAGATGCTCCTTGACTTATAGTGGGGTTATGGCCCAATAAACCCATCAAAAATTTTATATATCAGAAGTTGACCATGCATTTAATAAACCCAACCTACCCAAGATCATAGCTGAGCCTAACTAATCTTGACTGTGCTGAGAACACTTACACTAGCCCACAGTTGGGCAAAATCACCGAACACAAAGCCTATTTTACAAGAAAGTGTTGAGTATCTCATGTAATTTGTTGAATATTCAACTGAAAGTAGAAAATAAAATGTCTGCACATGTATATCCATTGAGGTTTCCACTGAATGTGTTTTGCATCATCCCAATGCCAAAAAATCCGAAGTCAAACCATCTCAAGTCTGCAGCTAACTGTATAAATCTGCTCTTAGTGACTTGGTAAGAGGCTACACAGTACAGTGATTAAAGGCATGGACACTGGGGCTAAACTGCCCAGGGTCGTCCAAATCCTGACCCTGTCACTTACTTGCTACAGGATGGTCTGCAGTTATTTGCTTCAATATGTCTAAGTTTCCTTATCTAACAAAAAGAGGAAGAAGAAATTTATCTGCTAGGCTCCTAGCAAGGATTAAGCAAGTTCATGAGTACACAGTGCTTAGAACTAGAGCCTAGCAGGCGGTACCTTTGCCAGGATGTTAAAGCTCCCTACGAAATTTGCCGATAAAAGATGTCCCTTTTACCTGGAATATTCTTTTTAACCTGGGTACCTCCCTCCCACCCATCCTTCAGAGTTCGGTTTAGACATGAGACCCCCCAAGGTCCCCTCCTGAAGCATTACACATGCCCACAGCAGGGTGCGCTTCTGGGGCAGCGAGCATTGCTCTGGGCGCTGCTGTTCACAGCTGTGTGCTCTGCAGGACTGTAAACCCCAGGAGGGCCATGACACGATTTTCAGCACTGTGGTATCCAAAGCACTCACAACTCTGCCTGTTGCAAAGTAGAGGCTTCAGAAGTGTCCATGAATAGTGAATGAAGCTCAGGGGACCAAGCAGCTTAATGGGGTAGACACCACTGAGGAGGTAACATGTGAGTTTGGATTTGAAAGACAGGCCCATAGGAGACTGTTCTTCAGAGGGACAGGAGGCCTTTCTGAATACACAGAACAGCTCTGCAAAGACAGAAATGGGACAGTGGCCTGCCCACCTAGAAAGGGTAAGGTCATAGCATCAAAAATTCTGGAAGCTTAAAGGAATTTAAAGAAATTTAAAGGAAACTTAAAGATCAGGTACAAGAATCACTTTATAGATGAGAAAACTAAAGGTAAGCCCTTTTAGAGGAACTACATCTAATTACCGACAAAGCAGATCTCTTCAATGAGTGTCCTTTTTACTGTTTAAAGACTCGTTAAAAGCTTTCCACCCTGTAGGAAATAAAAGATAACAGAAAAAAATAACTATTGTGTGTTCAGAATTTGAAAAGGCTTCGTGGTGACTGTATTCAATTGGGGCACTTAAATGTCACCTGCAAACGGGGGAAAATCTCTCATTCTGTTTATTGAAGGACTAATCCTCTTGGGTGATTTTCACTGTTGGTATAATCAGACAGTCACAGTTTAGAGAAATAAGCACTCAGCACACGGTAGCTCCTCCTGTACATTCTGGTGCTTCCCACAATGCCACCACCACCAACGTATGCAGGAGACACAATAGGTAGAAGATTGTCTATGAGTATCAAGTAACAAAGTGACACAGCCTCTGGAAATCAGGCATGAGAATTCTAGAAGAGCCATTCCATGCTGCCAACACAGTGAGCCAATATTTACCATCAAACTGGAGTAGTGAAGGTCAACTATGACATAACACTTTCCCTTCCTTCTGTCTCTTATCATCTTTATTTATCTCCCTTCCCCCTTTTTATAAATGGCTCCCTCACAGGGATGGATGGGAGAAGGAAGATGTGATGTGTTTATAACACTTGTAGGAAATGTCAAGTTGGTGAGGTCTGTGCAGGCTTTGACGGACAGGACAGAAATGTGAAGAGATCTGAACAGGCTGGAGCTCCGGCCCTGTGAAGTGAGGTGTGATTCAACAAAAAGAGCCCATCTCACTGCAGAGAGGAGCATCCATCTGGTAAACAGAAAATGGAAGAGGAGCGATTAGTTAGACAACGAGGAGAAAAGACCAGGGCAGTCACAACAAATCCTATCAATTATAAAGCCAGTGACATTTTGATAACTCAGGGGGCAAGATACATTTTGAGATTCCTGAGCAGGCATACACTTGGGAGGAGAAAAGGTGTCCAGAGAAGGAGGCTGGGCTTGACAGAAGCGGGGTGGGGAGGGTGCTGTGGCATGAGAGGAATTGGTGGAAGGAAAGTCGGGAGGTACAGTGATGACAGACCTGCAGTGTGAGAACAAGGAATTCAGGCCAAGTTCAGATGACATCCTACAAAATTTAACTTAATGCACAGTGCTGATGGGCATAGAGAATGCGCCTTCTTAATTTTGTCTAAAACTTGTTTGGGCTTCCTGCCCACGTCTCCAGCCTCTTCCTTGCAGGATAAAGTGAACTTTTAGTTCCATCTTATTTAACCTTAGTTCAAACTGGTATATTCAAGAGGCCTCTATCTTATACTAATTCGCTCTTTGGAGATGCTGAGGATTTCCAAATGCCTGGCTTCCCCATTCTCTTGATTCTTTTCCCTGGGAAGATGTTTGAAAGACCTCACATCCTAAAGTGGAGCTCTTGGACACAGCCCCCCAGAAATGCCCCCTGGCCACCTGGCACTCTAAGTCACGCTGGGATTTAGGGAGAAAGAAAACCAGGTGGATGGGTCTGGACCTGTATTGCCAAAGAAAACATGGAGAGATGGGACCTCAGCAAGTAGGAGAAGGCAAACCCCAGAACAAACGGGCCTCATCTCTTGAGGAAACACCTCTGCCCAGAGATAAGGTTTGGAGTTTGAACCCTCCAAACATGTTGAAATTTGATTTCCGGGTTGAAGGTAGGGCCTGGTGGGAGGTATTTGGGTCCTGAGCGTGGATCCCCTAGGAATGGTCTGGCGCCCTCCTAGTGATAATGAGTGAGTTCTCACATTATTTCACAGGAGAGCTGACTGTTCAAAATGCCTGGCACCACCTGCTCCCTTTCTTGCTCCTCTGTCCCTGTGTGACACCCCTGCACTCCCTTTGCCTTGCACTTTGATTGGAAGTTCCCTGAAGCCCTCACTAGAAGGACATGCTGGCGTGATGCTTCTTGTACAGCATGCAGAACTGTTAGCCCAGTAAACCGCTTTGCTTTATAAAGTACCCAGCCTTGGGCATTCCTTTATAACAGCACAAAATGGACCAATCCATCCAAGATCCAGACAGATGAGCGTCTGTCCTTTTGGTGTCTTCATGTAAGATCACATTGTCCTCCCAAAGAAGAAAGTAGATACAGGCAGGATCCCCCTGCTGGAAGGAGCTGGCTTCAAGCTCATGCTCCCCACACGTCCACAAACCCAACACTCCCCTGTTAGAGCCAAGGGGAAGGGCTGAGGCCCATGGAGAGAGGGTGCTCCTGCAGTGAGACCAACCTGTGGCCTGATGGCAAAGCATGTGCAGGAAATGACTTTTGAAATCTACATTTTGCAAAAGGTACTGAATGGCACCCACCAAGACCAGGATGGTTAATTTAAGATTGGGAAATAAAAGGGGTTAGAGTTTCCATCCCCTGCCCGACTTAACTTCAAATCAAGTTTTAAGTCGTGGGTAAATGAATGACTGACCAGCACTTTTAGTCTGTTCCCTCCTGTAATACAGACGCTCAGGCCTGAGGCCACAGAAGTTCTGAATGTGGTATTAACTATTGGAGTTTATGCAATGCCCCCAAGTGATACATAAAAGAAAAAGTTATTCATTTGACAACTGAAAAAACTATTATTTTCTTAATCCTGTTCTCATTTTCTTAATATGTGTAAATGAATTCCTGTTCCTGCTGCCGATCCTCTAGTTACAGCCCCCATTGCTCTCAGCTTGACTCTAGTCACTGGCCAGTCAGGAGTTTATCCCACTCAGACCCAACTCTCACCTGGACTTTGCTGTCCAGCCTGGAGACCACATGCAGCTGCAAGCACTTGAAACGTGGCTAGTCCAAACTATAATATGTTGTGAGTATAAAATTGTATTTTTAAATTTTTGGACTGGGAAATCCTAGGGTAAAAACAAGAATGTAAAATACTTCATTAATACTTTTTATATTGATTATATTGGTTTGAAAATATTATTAAAATAAGTCTCAAATTTTAGAGGCTGGTGTGGATGTGGAGAAAAGGGGCAGGTGGGGCTATAAACTAACACAACCTTTTTGGAATGAAGTATGGAGAATCTTCAAAGAACTGAAATTACATCTCCCATTTGATCCCTCAATCTCATTACTAGGCATCTACCCAGAAGAAAAAACAACATTTTATCATAAAGACATTTGCTCTAGACTGTTTATCATAGCTCAATTTACAATTGCCAAAATGTGGAAACAACCTAAATGCCCACCAACCCAGGAATAGTTAGCCAGAATTACCCAGAATTACCCAAACTGTAATAAGTGTATACCATAGAATACTATTCAGCCATTAAAAAGATGGAGACTTTATGCCTTTTTGTATTAACCTGGATAGAGTTGGAACACATTCTCCTTAGTAAAGTATCACAAGAATGGAGAAGGAAGAATCCAATGTACTCAATTCTAATGTGAATCAGTAGATGATCTAATATAAACTCACATAGGAGAAAAACTCAAATCAATTCAAGGTGGGGCCAGGGGAAGAAGGGAGCAGGGACAGCGGGGAGGCAAGGGTTACGGTGTGTGTCAAACCTCGTGGGGGTGGGACACAATTATATGAGGGACTTTACCTAACAAATGCAATCAGCATAACCTAATTCTTTGTACCCTCAATGAATCTGAGACAATAAACAAAAAAAATTATCAAAATAAATTTTACCCATTTCTTTTAGTTTTTAAAACAGTGAGTAGAAAGCCTAAACTTTCATACGTGGCATCGGAGGCTCACATTATACTTCTTTTGCATAGTGCTGGTGAAGACTTCCAGCTTCTGGGTCTTAGTCATGTAGTTAATAAATTCAGTTCAGTCAACCCACACTTATATATCTAGTATGAGCCAGGTACTCCAAAAGGTTTTGGTAATATGAAGATATAAATAACATGATTGCTAACTTCTAAGAGGGCCCAGTTAGTGGGGGAGGGCATTTAAAAAGTAATTAAAACAATATAACATGCTAGTAAAGATGAGGAATAAGGACTCTGGAATCTCAAAGCAGGACAATCACTGTTTCCTAAAGAATTAGTAGAAAGTTTTCTTTCTATTCATTTGCTTGGGGTGGGAGCAATGGGGTCCCCAGGCAGAGGGCACAGTAGGTGTGAAGACTCAGGGAAAAGAAAAAACGTGTCTGGGGAAACAAATGTAGCTGAGAAAGGCTAGAGCAGGATGCCTGTGGGAGAGAGTGACAGAGAGACCTCAAGAGCAGGCAGGAGTGAAAAAGAGAACTTGCAGGTGATGCTAAGAAGCACCGACTGTATCTCGTAGATAAAGTCTCAGATCTGTGTCTCAGAAATCGCACTACAGTGACACTGTGGAGGACGGACCAGTGGGTAAGGTGGGCAGGGGGCTTGGTGTCAGGAAGGAGAAAGAAGGATAAAGACAAACGGACCAGGAGGGGTATCCATGGAAACAGTCAAGATGACAGTAATATAGATTTGAACAACAGGGACGGATGGGAGAAGAACCCGGGGGGGTGGAATTGGCAGCTCTTTGGCATTTACTGGGTGTTAGAGGTGGAGACAAAGGTTTATGGACTTTGTGACTGAGTTATAGAGTCTACTAAAGAGGCTGGCTGTCAGACGGTGTTCTCAAGGAGTGATAGGAAGCTGAGCGGCTGGAATCAGATGAAAATGGTTTTTAAAATAGAGGTCCTAAGTCCCCAGCTAAGTCCCCAGCTCAGCTAAACACACCCTCCCTGTAGAGGTCCCTGACCTCACTAGGCGTATTCTTTGCTCAGTGTACCAGTGGGGCTATGTGGGGCAGATTTAAGAGGGGGTGTGTGTGGATATTTACAACTTGGAAGAGACACTTTGGGAAAGTAAGGTCATAAACTGGATTCTGAAGGAAACTATGGGAAGGCTGCAGATGAAGAAGGGGTATTTCTGGTAGGAAGCAAGGACTGAAATAGATACAGTGAATGGGAATCGAGAGTTAGGAATGAATGTCAGCAAGATGTGCTCCAAGGTCAGGCCAAGGACAGCTGACCTGCACGGACTGTTTACACTGAGAGGAATGGGAGGTGACACTGAAGACACAACTTCAGTCACAGTGAGGCAGCAGGAGCTGTTACCAACTTTGAAGCAAAGGAAATGACAACATGACATTCAAACATGAGAGTCTGGTGCTGCTATACAGATCATCTCAAGTAGGGCAGTGGTGTAGGGAGTTCTGCTGAATACATTTTTACTAAACACCACTAAATGCCAAACTCTGCCCTAGGCCTGGGGACGTAAACAAGAAGTCTCTTCCTGGAGGCCTTGCAGCCTACTGGGGGTAAGCAAGAACAGAGAACAGTTAAGATGCTTTCTGTTCATCCTATTTTTGAAGGGGTGAGGGTGAGACCAGGGTCCGGGCATTGGATACCCAAGGGCAAGAATGGATGGTTTCTCCAGGAAGAACCACAAAGCCTTTATTTTGGGTCTTGCATCATCTGCTTTCACCCCAGTCTGTCTTTATTTTTGCCAATTTGTTCTCCTTGTTCCTACTTTTTAATCCTCTTTTCTGTAGCTGGAGGCACTTAATGAATGCTAGCAAATCAAATAATGTATTATTTAAACACCACGGCTTTTCCCGAAGCCATGGATGTTCTCTGCTCTAAATGAGTTTGATGTCCTTTCCACTAAGCAATCAGCCTATATATGTGTATATCACATCGAGAATTAACAGGAGCTCGTAGAAATCAGAGTCTGGTGCATTTTCATGGCATGTGTCAGTTTAAATGAAAAATAAAGGAAGTCCTACAAAATTGCCTAACTGGCACATTGGTGAAAGGTATAGGGCTTGCTTAAGATGTAACTCCGTATGCTATCAATTAAATGTAATCACAGTTTAACTAAATGGCTTACTATGTGCCAGCTGCTTGACTGACCATTAGGATAAGGTGAATAAGACACAGTCCTGGTCCTGAGAACGTTTAGACGTCAGAGGCAGGTGATGAAAGGGTTCCCTAGCCAGACGTCTCGTCCTCTCCACGGCTCACTTTTAGCTCCTGCCACAATCACTTCTTGCTTCCGTGATCCTTTTGCTTTGATCGCTCCTTCCTACCCACCCCACAGGCATGCTATTCTACTCACAGCACCTGAGGAAACCTCCTCACGGTAAGTCATATCACCCTCCTCTTTCCCTTCTATCTCAGTAAAATTCTAAGTCATTAATCCTGGCCCATAATGTCTCATATGACCTGACTTTGATGTCCTTTATAATCATTTCCCTTGCTCCACTCACATTTGGCTTCTTTCCCGTTCCTAGAAAATTCTAAACACATTTTTGTCTCTGACTCTTTTCCTTGTTCCGTATGCCTGGATTTCTCCCACCTCCAGACAGCTGCCTGACTTGCTCCTTAGCTCTCTGCAGGCCTCTGCTCAAAGGCCGTCTGAACACCAAGTCTGTCTCTGACCATCTGGCGTTTGCTACCCCCTCTTTCCTTGCTTTAGTTTTCCTAAATGCACTTATTCAATAAAATGCATTTATTATCAGTGGTATTTATCTATGTATTCTCTACCTCCCCCAACAATATTGGAAGCTCCACAGAACAGGATCCATTTGGTTTGCTCCTGTCCTCCCATTACTTAGCAGGTTGACTGGCGTGTGGCCAGTGCTCAACACGTAATGATGGATGGTTGGGAGTTATGAGCTGGATTTTAGGAGCACAAGGAGGAGGGTCCGGGGCCTACCCTAGGATGGATGGGGGCATCAGAGAAGGTGTACTTCCACAAGTGATATTTTGGCAGTCTTCATTTTTTCGTGCACTCACATTCATTCATTCAGAAAATTCTCATGATGTTTTCCTGTGTGCTGGGGACATAGGAAATGTATGTCCAGGACAGGACTGTAGCTCCCTTTAAGGCAGACAAGCCTCTGCACTTATAAAACTTACAACCTGGCAGGATGAAGATGATAAGCAAGCTGATACTTGAGACAACAGAAAAAATATCTCATGCTGTGCAAAGAACTAAGTGTGACATAACAGGGAGGTGGTTACCTTAGCTTGGGTCATTAGGGAAGCATCTCTAGGAAGTGACCTTTCAGTGGGGGCCTGATGGACACGAGGAAAGTAGCCATGGAAAGACGAAGGGGGTATGTGTTCCCGGCAGAGAGCATAACCTTAGGGAAAAACTATTAAGTGGGGATGGGCTTGGGGTGTTCATGGGACCAAGAGAAGCACGTGGACCTGTGGGACAGCGGGCAAATGGGAGGGGGCGCAGCCTGAGATCATATAGGAGCCGTCAAAAGGAGGAGGAGGAACCAGGAGGTGAAGTAGGGGAAGAACCCGACTGGGAAGTATCACAGGCAGAGAGCATGGCATAAGCAGAGGCAAGCAGGCATGAAATAGATCTTGTGTGTTTGAGTAACTCTAGGAAATTCACTTCTCCTGGGTTCAATGCACAATAGAATTGGGAACACGCCGAGTGTAAATTGTCTTTTCATGAAGCTTTTGGCAATTGAGAGAAGAGAGCCCTTTTTCTAAAAAATACATCCTCAGTGTGGGCTTTAGTTAACCTAGCATAAAAGACCATACTAAAAGTATATTCTTAGATTTTTAGTAGATTCAGATATTATGCATTTGAGTTCCTGTTAAGTCTAGAGCCGGGAAGCAAAAGTAATCTTGCATATTTTGTTTTATTCTAAATATGACCTCAGACATACAAGTTGTTGTCTTCCTTATTTGAGATGCTGAAGTGAAGGACAAGCAGGTTCGGTCACTTCCAGGACCTGTAGAGAGCTCAGTTCCACGTCTTTCCTGCCCATTGCTACTTCCTCTGCTGTCCAGCATCTCCTCAGCTGACAGATGCACCTGCCTAGAATGAGCTTGCTATCTCTTCTAATTACTTGTGTTCTGTCATTTTCCTTTGGGCTGGGTCTGTATCCTCCTATGCCTACCTTTAATTCAGAAAACACACTTTCTTTTTCCTCCTGCCCTCAGCAAATCCTGGTCAATACCATGTGTCAACGACTCAACGACTGCTTCTCTCTGCTGACAGAATGATGCAAGACAAAACAAACTCAAGGATGAGATTAATATGCATGGACATTTTTCTCCCTCTATGGTAATTGAGTCCCCAAGGAGTGTCTAAGTCTTTGGGAATTTTGACAGATGGAAGTTTTATAACAATCGGAACCCTGTTATCAGAAGAACCAGAGTCCTCAGAGAAGGCAGTGATGAATTTATGACAAGGAATTTAATTTAGGTTCACAACTTATCAAGTCAAGGGTGACTTATGAGTGACAATTCAATATGTGTGTCCTAATGGCCGGCTGCTGGCTGACATCATGCATGGAGTTGAAACCATTTTGAGACTAATACTTTATATGTCACATTAGAAGGGAATACGAGATAAAATATTTATTCAGGAGGAAACAAATGAAGGGTGAAATTTTCTTCCATGAACAACGGTGTGTTTTGCACTCTTGCACCACAAGCTCTATTACACATTCATTACGCGACTATGCAAATGTGTGGTTTAGACAGTCCTGGGGTTGGAAAATTCTGACGAAATAATATCAGAATATCTGTCATAGGAGCCATTTACTCTTTCAATTTTTGGTTGTCCAAGATCTGTCCGATGTTTCCAGGTACTTTTTCATTAGGTGGCAAAATTAGTGGGGGATAAAATGTTAGAATGTTCATGAACTTTACACAGACGTTTGCCATTACTGTCTTTTGAAAAGCTGACATAATTTTTTTTTTTTTTGTAAATGGTAAAGCCTTGAAATGCTCAGGAAAAAGGATATTCTACAATGTGAATAAAAACTAACAGGCTCTCCCTCCTCTGCCCTCCTTCTTGATGGACTATATTTGTGTTTTATAATTCATATCAATGTGTAAGTGATCATACATTGGTTTCCTAATAGTATTGAGTACCTTAGATATTCTTTTTTCCATTCTTCAGATACTTTACTAAGAAGAATATGTTCCAATTCCATCCAGGTAAATATAAAAGATGTAAAGTCTCCATTTTTTATGGCTGAATAGTATTTCATGTCATACATATGCCACAATTTGTTAATCCATTCATGAGTTGATGGGCATTTGGGTTGCTTTGTGACTTGGCAATTATGAAGTGGGCTGCAATAAACATTCTGGTGCAAATGTCTTTGTTGTAAAATGGTTTTTGTTCATCTGGGCAGAAGCCTAGTGATGGAATTGTGGTATCAAACAGTAGGTCAACTTGCCCGTGAATTCCTTGAGAATTCTCCATACTTCTTTCCAAAAAGGCTGTACTCATTTACAATCCCACATTGTGGAAGGGGGTGGGAGAGCGTTTGGTGGGACCTCGCCTAATGTGCACAAGGCAAGGGTACATTTCAAAACAACTGAGAGTAAATTACACGTCTTACCACAAAAAAATATGTTAAGTGAGGTGATGGTTATGTTAATCAGTTTCATTTAAGCATTCCACGTTGTATATGAAATCATCACATCATATCCCATAAGCATAAAGTTATGATTTAATAAAAATTAAATTTAAAACAAACAAATAAATAAAATGCAGCCCTGGGGAGAAAAAAACTAAAAGTCAAGACAGAATGCAAAGACAGGCCGGACTGCTGGAAGGAAATAATTTGAAAAAGGTGATCTTGATTTTTTAGGTGCAAACCCTTTTTAGAAAGTTTTAGGATTTTTTAGGTGCAAAGCCTTTTTAGAATGCATAGCTTACACTCGGGGCTTCAGCAAGCTTTACGTTTTGATAACAGTGGGGGCTGTCAGAAGAGCAAATAAACGTAGTTCAAAGAAACAGATGAGCCAGTGGCAAGCAGGGTCCAAGAAGTGCAGCGTTAAAGTACAAAACGTGAAAAATATCCGAATATTTTATTTCCATTTGCCCATGTTTCTTTTTACTCATGTTTAAAGAAATGAAAATTTTCAAGGCTTAAAGGTATTTTTTTTATTGCACCCACATTATGACAAGAAATAAACAAGTTATTCTTGCTTGTTATTTGGCTGACATAACTTGAAGTGAAATTATTATAGTAGAGTTACCTGAAATTCCAGTCCATAGTTTTCTCTGCAGAATTCCCTCAGTTTAGGATACACGTTTTCTCTTAGCGCCTGCCTTTCTGCTCCTGTGTCTGTAGTAGAAAAACAAACACATAAAAAGTGAGTATTTCCACAGGTATATTAAAAGGAAAAAAGGAAAACTTAAAACACTGACATTCATATCTTTAATATGGGGTGCTGAGTTGTCAAATAACAGGATATTTGGCTGCTGGTACGGATCTGCTCTTTTTTTTTTAGTGAGACAGAATCTCATTCAGTTGCCCTCAATAGAGTGCTGTGGCATCACAGCTAACAGCAACCTCCAACTCTTGGCCTCAAGTGATCCTCTAATGCCGGACTTGTTTTAGAGATGGGATCTTGCTTTTGCTCAGCCTGGTCTCAAACTTCTGAGCTCAAGCAGTCCACCCACCTCAGCCTCCCAGAGTGCTGGGATTACAGGCAAGAGTTACCATGCCCAGCCTCAGATCTGCTCTTAATTTCACAGAGATGCTCCCACCGGCCATGCAGAAGAAGCCTGCAGGGTGACCACTGGCCGGTCCTACGTTTGCTGATAGGGCTGAGAATTCACAGTTGATTCTTTGTGCCCAGATAGACCTCCATTTGGAACTCTTAAATAGCTCTAACCACACTGTCTTTGGAAAGGTAGGAAAAAGCCTGGTAGGACATTAGGTATTTTGGGTCCACAAAATATAAAAGTTTCAAACCATACAGATTAATTTTGTTACTGCTTTCCAAAAAACTCAGGCCATGTCATTATTACTTAAAGTAGTTAGAAATAAGGCAACTTTTATAAAGTTCAGCATGGTGTGGAAGCAAACATCAAACACTGGCAGATCCCACCTACTGGATAGTCAACCACCTGGTGGAGTTTAAAATAGTAACATCTCCCAGCGACTTTCTGCTACATCAGAGATAGGAGCTGTTTTCCATGTGCCACACCATTTAAGACTACGTAATAAAACATTTTAAAAATTATCTCCTGTCATTAAAAAAAAAAAAGAAGAAACAGAGAACCTGAAACACAAAGAATCATACAACATGCACATATTTAGTGTTGAATATTCTGCATAGAAAGGGATGCTGGCTTGAACAACCCTGCTGTACCAGCAATGACACTCTAAGGTTTTTACAGCCAAGAGAAGGTATTCCTTGCTGAACTAACTTCAGTGAGACCCAAGAAGCATAGCTCTCCAAAATTAGGTTAATGTGTTATCCTGTGAAAAGTGCCATTTGCTAAATGTACCTCAATTCCAGATATAACTGTATCACTTACACTATGTAACTATGTAACACTTGCACACCGAATAATTTTTCACACAGAGAATAATTGCAAAGAATTTCCTTATTGTTGAAAAGCACATCTGCCCATGAACTCAGTCATATGCTGTGCTGACCTATTCTATTTTCCTACTGTTCTCAAGCCTATTTTGAGAAGCAAATAACCAACCAGGGGCATCTGAAATGCAGCTGCAGGCTGGCAGAGTGACAGGAACCAGGGTTTATGTGGAAATCAAAGATCCAGAGGAATACAAGGTCTTCTAGATTACCCCGTGATCTAAATAAACAGGGTCTTCCCCAACCTTAGATCCAGTATGGTTCTAAGCCCAAAGAGAAAGCAGGATAGCCACCTGAGAAAGGGACATTTGAACAGGACCCACGTGGTATATGGTGATGGTGGAGGCTGTAGATTAATTACACATAATTTACATAATCTGGACATCAGATGCCCATCCTCGCTTGCCCCATTTTTAAGAGCTGAAAGTGATAACGTCACAGTAAAGCTGATAATGTTTAATAAATCTCTCTGAAAGCCCTTAGCAGAGTTTTCAAGCCCAAATAGCAAAGAAGTCACTTTAAAAATAGACACTAGCAGATGTGGAAGATAAGCATCTACCACACAAGAATCACTGTTCAGAAACTCTGGAAAATAGTCCTAAATGATACATAAAGTAATTATGGAATAATTTAAGGAACGGAAATGTCCTGTTTCTTAAACAATGTTCATGTAACTCTGATCAGTAGACACTGACATGTGAGTGGAGGACAGTCCGGAGGACAACACAGAAAGACACGACCTAATCACTAACATTGCCACTGAGTGCTGACCGCGGGCCGGTAGTGTGCTGAGTACTTATAGTTGCGTATTTTTCTGTCACTTCTGACAACACCCTGTGAAACAGGCAAAATTATTATTCTGATTTTCTTTTAGACAAGGAAACTGAGGGTAGAGTAGTTAAGAAACTAGCCCAGATCAGGGCTAATGACCAGGAAGCTGGAAAACCCAGATTTGAACTCAGAAATCCACATACCATACTTTGCTCTAATCATGGAAATATCAAATTAGGATAAAAATCCACCTTGGAAAATGACCCATGTAATAAATACACAAAACAACTCAGGAATGCTGATGTCTTAAAGCATATGAAATAAAAAAACTTGAGTTATCCTTGATGGATTCTTCACTTTCTGAAATTCACCCTTCAACAGCAGCTCTGCAGTAAGTTCTCTTGCTCTGCCTCTGAACGCATCCGGAATTAGTCTCCTTCTGTCCTTTCTGCTACTTGATACAAGCCACATTCATCTTCCATCTGGACTCCAACTCCTTGTTTTCATAGTCACTCCCTTCAATCCCCAGAGAAGCTGGCCTGATACATGCAAAATGTAAAGCAGATCACATTAGTACCTAGTTTATAACCTGCCAATAGCTCTTCGTGGAACTTGGAATGGACTCCACACTCCTTATGCTGAATGTCCTCTCTCTCCCCAAGCTCACTTCTTACCACTTTTCCTGTTCACTTTCCTCTGGTTGAACTAGCTTCCATTTGGATCTTGGACCACACTCCCACTGGTGAGCTTCTGTTGTCCTCTTGGAATGCTTTGTCCTGTGATCTTCTCATGGCATGTCCTGTCATCCAAATGTCAACTTTAATTCCCCCTCATCAGGGATGCCTTCTCCGAGCACTCCAGCTACAGAAGCTGCTGAACCACTTTCAACCGCCTTATTTTAATTCTTTGTACAATACTCCCAGCTATTGCTGTCTCTTTACTGTTTGTTTCTCCCACTCAAATGTGGGCGCAAGGGGAGCTGGAACCTTCTTTTGTCCCATTCACTATTGCAACCTCCCTGATCACGGTCACATTCCATCATGAAGGAGTGAATGAAAAGAACCACACATGTTCCCTGGTGATGGACATGGGCTGCCGCCCTGCAATTACCTCCAGAAACAGACAGTCTTCTTCTGTTACAACTGGGCATCAGATGGATTTAAAAGCAAGACTATGTGACATTTTTGGAAATGAAAATGGGATTTAAGAAGCTAACATCATGAGGTAAATGGATGAACTGAAATACTGGTTTCTTCCCTAGTGTTTGTGGCAGAATATGAACCAAGTTATTTTAAACTTTTCTAAATATGTGAAGGAAGTGAATGCACTTCTCTGATAGGCATTCTATGCTGGGATTTATATTACAAAAATGACTCAGATTTTCCTATATGTGTATTAATATATGATGATTTGCTCTGGAAATCAAAAGGCAATTAAGATAGATTAATTATGATGGGTGACAGATAAGCTGACTTAATTAAATATAAAAAACTCTGATTCATACCAACTACAAATCTGGATGGTTGGCAAGTGAAAGCATTAGAATGTCATGAGCAGGGAAAATTAGCTTACAGAATCTCACACACACAAGAGACCTGTTTAAAGAGTGTAGATTGGCGACAAGGAATGTTATCATCATTTTTTTTATGAATAGTCATCGCATTCATTTATATCTGCCCAGCTTCTTAATGCTTTGAAAAAGTGCATTAACACTTTGGCAGCATATTAGGTTTTTAAGGAGTTGCTTTCCAAATAATTCCTGAGTGATTTCAGAGTTAATGAAAGTCTCTGTACAGAGTCTGAGTTAGTCACAGGAAGTACATTAGTTGGGGGCAGAATTATTAATCAAAACCATTATCCTTGAAGTATCTTGATCCAACTTCAGTATGGGTTTAGATTATTCCAAATTTTTATTGAAGGTAAAAAGAGTGCATATAGGACCATGTTGGATTGGAACCTCACATAACTCCAGCCCAACCAAACTTAAGGCATGGACATTAGATTAAGTCATTTTTCCTACACACTGGGAAGCTCAGAAAATCTGTTCGGGATCTAACACGTGGCTTCTGCTAAAACTTTCATTCTAGCCTGGTCTCTCAGGTCTCTGCATCTCTGTTCTTGCCTGGATTCTCTCTCTTTATGTCTCCTCTTTCCAGGGATTCATTCACACAGCCTCTCTGTTTTTTTAATTACTTGCTTAGGTCAACTTCTTGTTTGTCAGCTCCCTCAGGGGCTATCTCTTCCCCTCATCCCTCTGATACATCCTCTCTACCCAACTAGTCACATGCACCCGTCTTTATTTCAATGTCAGCCAATCTGGTCAATATTATGTCATGAACTTCTTTTTAATTTGGCCACTCTCTCTTTTCACAATTATCCCCTCTCTCAGCCAAAAGAAGTAAAAAGTCAGTTTGATTGACCTATTATCTGTCCCTGCCTCACCACCGTCGGAAGTTCCACAGAGCTGCCAGAGATAATTTCAAGACAAAAATAAAGCAAAACCAATCTGATCATCCCTGATGACATGTAGTGGTCCAGAGGATCAAGGTTAAAATGCTCAGTAGGTGTAAATACATCCTTCAGCAAAGTTCTATCTATTGTAAATACATCCTTCAGCAAAGTTCTATCTATTGCTGGTCCCCAGGGGTCCCCTATGGTCTGAGTTTCCAGATACTACTTGACCTTGAGCCTCATTCTCACTAAATAGCTTCCATGCTCAGAAGGTCCTCCCTCCAGCATCCTTTTTGTTTGGTTCTCTCTTACCCTTCTGAATCTTAATCAAATGCATCAGGTTTGTGAGCTTTTACTAGAGACAAGTATATCTTCTCGATGTCACCCCACAGTATTCTCCTCCCCGCTACATAACATCACATATTTGGGATGTATTGCAAATTACTATAATTGTCATTTTTAGTTTTTCTTCCTCACTGGACTGTGAATTCATGGAAGGCAGGAACTTTCTCATACATCTTTACATCTTAGAAATTAGAGCAGATCCCAAAACATAATTTATACTCAATAAATGAATGAGAAAATAGATGCTATTATAATGAAAACATCAACTAAACCAAAACGAAAAGTTAATTTTCATGTCTCCATAAAGCTATCATAATCAAAATCCAATGTCATTTTAAAGTAAGAGTTGACTATGCTGGCGGCATTAATAGTCAGTCACTCATGAATCTGGGGTGATGCTACAAAATATATGATGCTATGAGGAGCTTGGTGCATCCTCTTCCCAATAAGCAATAATTGAACTTGACAAAGTTTTGTCAAAATAAACATACTAGATCTCTGTAAATCAACCAAAGACCAAAGGCATAAACCAAGCTGAGAAGTGATTATTTACAAAAAAATAACTGAACTTTAAGTCAGAGGAGTACGCGTTTATGAGATTCTTGTCTGGGCCTTTTTATATACTCCTCTTAACCAAAACTGCTGACCTCCATCCCCCCAGCTCAAAGAAAGTCAAGGTGAGACCTTTAATATCATTGCTAGAGAAGGCTCACTTGATTGACAGCTGAGCTTGGAAAAACTTAATTTCTATCAATAGTATTAGTAGAGTAGTTGTCTCACAGGTGGACAAGTGGGCCCAGTGGATTTAACAAAGAGATCAAGAAAATAAAGAGCCACAGAGGGGCTGAAGGAGCTTGTTGCACATTTCTGGCCAATGGGCAACATAAAAGCACAAGCAAGATTGAAAGCTGTCCACACAGTCACAGCTCACTCTGAGCCTGTTTAAACGGGCAATAAAAACATGAGACATCCTGGTGGAAAGTAAAAGCTGTGATAGACCTAAACATTACCTAAACTCAAAACATGCTTTCCAACCATCATAGAGAGACAGGCAGAGTGGAAACCATGCTGGCTTGAGGTATGTGAGGAAAATATTTAACAAATCACTGACAGACTGATACTAAGCTAAGTAGATAAATGTGTGACCCCCTAGGAAACCAGGGGGATAATAACAGAGATTAATAATAATTAAATAACTGTAGGGAAGAGATTCCACAGATTTAGTCCAAGCAAGTTACTAAATGAACAACAGAAAACATATAAAGAAACGAATCAAAAACAAGCACTTAGAGATGAAAAATCAGAATCTAGAGTTTATCTAAAATGTCCAATTTTCACAAAAAAATTATGAGACATGCTAAGAAAGAGAGAAGAATGACATATGCTCAGGAAAAATAAGTCAACAGGAATTGTCTCTGAGTGTGGTCAGAGGTTGGGTTTAGCTGACAAAGACTTCCAAAGCAGTTATTTTAACTGTATTAAAAGAACTCAACATAACCATGTTTAAAGAATGAAGGAAAATGAACAGAGCCCTAGGACACCCATAGAATAACATCAACCATACTGATACTTACATAAAAGGAGTCCCAAAAGGAGATGAGAAAGAGGGAGAAAAAATTTAAAGAAATAATTGCCAAAACTCAAATTTAAAGGAAAACAATTAGTCTACAGACCCGAGAAATTCAAAGACCACAGCTAGGACAAACATAAAGAGATCTGCACTTAGACACATAAAGTTCAACTACTGAATCCAAACATAAAGAGAAAATCTTGACAGCAAGAGAAAAACAAATGATCACATACAGGGGAGCAGCAAGATGATTACAGGCTGACTTACCAGACAGAACGGAGGCCAGAAGGCAATGGAGCAACCAAGTACTAAAGAAAGGTCAGAATAATTAATTCTAAATCAGCAAAACTACTTTTCAACAAAAGCAAAGCGAAATTATGACATCACCAAATCAAAGACTGAGAAAAGTTGTTGCTAGCAGATTCAACTTATAGAATATACTGCAAAGAAACTTTTTCAAGCTTAAAGGAAATGATATTAGACACAAACAATGCAGAGCCTAAACACAAAGAAACACAGAACATCAGAAAAGACCCATAAGTGCGTATAAAAGACTAAATGACGCTATAAATCTGAGAGGACGTAAGGTTGCATAAAGCAATCACAATACTGTAACACTGGCTTTTGACCCATGTGTGTCAATAACAGAACACAGGAGAGAGGAGAAACTGGGGCTATACCATTGTAAAGTATTTTTATCAAATGAGCTAGTACTCATAGAACATTAAATGTAGTAATTAAGATATATTTTGTGGTCCCTAGGGTACTCAGAAAACAACTAAAAAATACAGAATACAATAACTATACAAAAATACATTATAATACCTATTTAACAAAGAAAAGAGTAAAGTGGGAGTGAATGAAGAAAAATGACACGAGGTACGTAGGGAATAAATGACAAAGGGAAGAAATAAATCCAGGCATATCAATAATTACTTCAAATGAAAATGGAATAAACACTGATCTAGGAAGACAGGAATTGTCAGGCTGAATAACAAATCAGTATCCAACTAAAGGCCGCCCAGGAGAGATATACTGTACATTTAAAAGCACGAATAGTTTGAAAGTAAAGAGAATGGAAAAGTTAATGTGCAGTAACCAAAAGCAAATTTGGTATGTTAATATCAGAAAGAGTAGACGTTAAGAAATGTTACTAGAGGGAAAAATGCCAGAATCATTATAAGTGTATCCACACTCAGAACTGTAAAATACACAGGGGAAAATTGGCAGAGTTAAAATAGATATTCTAACCATAGTTAGTTACTCTCATAGCCTATTCTCAATAACCAATAAAACAACTAAACAGAGGCTCAACACGGAGTATAAAAAACTTGAACGCCACCATCCAGCAACTTGACCTGACAAGGTCTGTAAATGTCATATTTATAGAATTTATGAAACAATTTGACCTGACATTTATAGAACAATCTGTCCAAAGATAACAGAACATAAATTCTTTTGCAGGGCATAAGGACCATAAAATTTAATAGCTTTGAAATAGTAACAGGTATGATCTCCAATTATAAAAGAATTAAATTGGAATTCAACAATGTGAATTTTGATAAATTTGAAAATATGTGGAAATTGAACAATAGACTCCGAATATACTAACATACTTCTAAATACTTGATGTTATTATCCATGCATCAAAGGAAAATGCACAGAGGAAAGAAAACAAAATGTTTTGAAATAAATGAAAGAAAACACATGCCAAAAATTCTGAACTGCAGCTAAAGTACTGATTAGAGTGAAATCTATATCTTTAAACACTTAAAGTAGAAAACTTTTGCAAAAATATAAGATTCCACCTTAAAAAAATGAAAAAATGCAGAATAAACTGAACCCAAAGAAAACTGAAGGAAGCAACGAATAAATATTAAAATGTAAAACAATAGAGGACAGACAACACACACACACACACACATACAGAGAAAAATCAGTAAAGCCAAAAGTTGGTTCTTTGAAAACAATGATAGAATTGTGAACTTTCAGCTAAGTTGACCAAGAAAAAAGGAAGGAAGACAAATCGTCAAAATCAAGAATGAAGCCAAAACTCTTTATGCTTTAGTAGTTAAAAAATTATGGTGTATTGTGAATAATAACTTCATTTCTAACAATTAAACAACTTAGATGAAACACATACTACTGAAATGACTCAAAAGAAAAAAACTGAACATATCTATAACAAGCAAACAGACTGACTTAGTCATTAAAACTCTTTTCACAAAGAAAATCCTAGGCCCAGTGTGTGTAACTGGTAAATTACACAAATATTAAGAAAAAAAAATCCTTGACAAACCTTTCAAAAATGGAGAAGGGAAAGCTTCTCCTTTAAGTCTTTATTATTCTATATCCAAAGCTAGACAAAGACATCAAAAGAAAAAACACAAAGCAAAAACTACAGACCAATGTAGCCTTCATGAGTATAGATGGAAAAATCTTTAACAAAATATGTGTATTAGTAAACTGAGTCCAGCTGCATATTCCTATGATCAAGTGGGACTTACTAAGGGAGTACAAAGTTACTTTAACATCTAAAAAGCAATTAATAGGGTACGCCATATTACTAGAATAAAGAATATAACCACATGGTCATTCAATAGACACAGAACGAGCATTTGACAAAAATCAAATACTTTTTTAGGATAAACAACGAATCAACAAGGAATAGACAAGAACTACTTCAACTTGATAAAGAGCTTCTACAAAACTATCCTACAGCTATCATCAGGCTTCAAGGCATAAGGCAATGTCTTCCATCTAGGCCTGTGCACACTTCTTTGATGTTTCTATTTCACCAGAGGTTTTGGTTAGTGTACTAAAGAAAAATATAAATTTTTTTATTTTTTTTTTCATATCATCAGTCTACCTAAATACTTAGTATTTTCTAGCAGGCATTCATTAATTGCGTTAATGAAACACCTCAATGCATTTTAGGGAAAATAGATTAAATTGAAAGACAATACTAGACTTCTGCTTGTAGTAATATTGTGCAAAAGAAACCCGCACAAAACTGTGCTAAAACTGCTAAAATTTTCCATCAAATATTTAAAAATCTGTCTTTTTAAAAAAAATTTTTTTGAGACAGAGCCTCAAGCTATCCCCCTGGGTAGAGTGCTGTGGCTTCACAGCTCACAGCAACCTCCAACTCCTGGGCTCAAGCGAGTCTCCTGCCTCAGCCTCCTAAGTAGCTGGGACCACAGGCGCCCGCCACAAGGCCCGGCTATTTTTTGGTTGCAGCTGTTGTTGTTTGGCGGGTCCAGGCTGGATTCGAACCCACCACCTTAGGTGTATGTGGCTGACACCTTAGCCACTTGAGCCACAGGCGCCGAGCCTAAAAATCTGTCTTAAAAGGTGGGATAAAACTATGCAATGAACAGAGGCCAAAGGCACACAGTGAAAGCAGAAATCCTGAATGAAAGAGAGCTTAGAAACCAGCTTTTGGTTATATTCTGTTAAACTCTGGTGATCTGTAAGTGTCATTTTGTCATTTATGGGTACATGGCATATAGGAGGCAAAACATTTGCATCTGACCTCCAGAAGGTATGTCTTCATTATGCTAACATTATGGGTATGTCTGCCCAGCTGGGAGGCTGGGCAGACATCAGCAAGATGGCTGGCTAGAGGTGTCCAGGGTTCACTTCCTTCACAAAAAGGACCCAAATGACCAACAAATAACTATATATTCAAGTAGAGTGTCTAGGGAGAGAACAATGAAATGAAGAGCAGTGATGAGAGACTCCTCTGAGGCACTGAGACTTGAGGTGACAGCACGCAGAGGGCAGCAAAGCAGCCTGAGGCTGGCCTGCAGCCAACAAGGACTCCTCACAGTGAAGAAACGGCAGTGGGAGACCCCAGCACTTCACATTCTCGTCACAGACACATGCAGTCCCAGCTGTGAGAAAGTGCCACAGTCCTCACAGGGCCTGAACCCAGTGTGGGAAGCTGCCTGGAGCCCCTGCGACTACACCACTCCAGAGAGGGCCCTCATGCCGAGTCACCCCTCACTTCTCCTGGAACCCAGGCTGCTGCACCAGGCACCATTCTGAGGATGGAGCTATTTCCCAGAGAGCACCCTGCCCAGTGACTCATGGTCCCTGCATCTCTGCATCACTGGGGAAGACATCAGCCTTTACATTCAGGAAATTAAAAAAAATTCTAGGCAGAAAAAATATAAAGAATTCCATATAGTATAGTCTGAGGTCTGGTAGCGTGATTCCTCCTGCTTTGTTTTTATTTCTGAGTAATGTCTTGGCCATTCAAGGGTTTTCCTGATTCCACATAAAATGAAGTATTATTTTTTTGAGATCTTTAAAGTATGACAGTGGGGCTTTAATAGGGATTGCATTAAAATTATATACTGCTTTGGGTAGTATGGACATTTTAACAATGTTGATTCTTCCCAGCCATGAGCATGGTATGTTTTTCCATTTGTTAACATTTTCATCTATTTCTTTTCTTAGAGTTTCATAGTTTTCTTTATAGAGATCTTTCACGTCCTTTTTTAGGTAAACTCCCAAATATTTCA
>NW_003852609.1:1112669-1145357 GCF_000181295.1 Otolemur garnettii | reverse complement strand
TTTACCTCCTTCATGTTTACATGGATGGAGCTGGAACATATTCTTCTTAGCAAAGTATCTCAAGAATGGAAGAAAAAGTATCCAATGTACTCAACCCTACTATGAAACTAATTTATAGCTTTCATACGAAAGCTATAGCCCAATTATAGCCCAAGAATATGGGGAAGGGGGAGAGGGAGGGGACGGGAGGGGGGAGGATAGGTGGAGGAAGGGTGATTGTTGAGACCACACCTATGGTCCATCTTACAAGGGTACATGTGAATCTTTCTAAATGTGGAATATAAATGTCTTAACACAATAACTAAGAAAATGCCATGAAGGCTATGTTAACCAGTTTGGTGAAAATATTTCAAATTGTATATAAAACCAGCACACTGTACCCCATGACTACATTAATGTACACAGCTATGATTTAATAATAAAAAAAAGAATTCCATATAAACATGGAAATTCCATTTCAGAGTGAAAATAAACAGTAAAAAAAAAAAAAAAAAAATCTTAAAAAACAGCCAGAGAGAAAAGAAAGATTACCTACGACATAGTGACAATTATATTTTCAGCTGACTTTGCACCAGCAATAGTTGCAGCTGAAAGACTGTGGAATATTATTATCTTTGTTGTGCTTACAGAAGATCAACTGTCAGCCTAGAATTAAATAACCAACAAAATTATCTTTGCCCAAAAGGTCAAAGAGGACGTTTTTCAAAAAGCAAAAGTGAGTTGACTGTCATCTTCCTTCAGAAGGTAGAAGAAATTTGTCCCCAGTGTAAAATTATAAATATGAAAAGTGTCAGAGAAATTGGAAATACCCAGCTGAATCTGAATAATTAGCTGCATGCCATAATAATGTCTAATTTATGGGGCAAAAAAGGGAAGTAAAATTCTAAATGAAAATAGCATGGGTAATGAGAATTAAAATTACCTTAGGCCCTTACATTTTTCAGGAAAATAATAATAGCTTTAGTATCTGTATTCTTTGTTCAGTTTACTTGCTAAAATTTCGAAGGTAGCCATTCAACTAGATATTAATGTCAGAACTGTTGCATGTTGCCAAAGAAACTTACTTTGTGCTTTATTATAACAAAGTGTTTTTTCTTTTTAAACATAGTTCCTATTTTTACAAAATGATTTATAGTAAATGAAGCTACTGAAAAATTGGTGACTTCATAGTTTTCAGTTTCTTTGTAATATTGAACAGAAAAAAATCTCTTCAAATTAGCATAATTTATCTCGAGTTCTTCTCTTCCTTCACATTAAAGTCTATTTAAAGAACATGCAGTAGATGTGTATGAGACGTCGCAGATCTACTCATTCAAGTACTATCTAATTTGAATTTCACACTCCACTAGTATCACTCCACTCACAGATAGTTCTCAGCCAGGGCTTGCCACATTAAAATCTGATTGCTCTAGTCCTGCTTTCAAAATGCAAGTCACAGCAGGCACTGCCCTGCTCTCAACACTCAGGACATACCGGGGCAAGACAGCAATCAGCTAACTACAGGATTATAACACATCATAAGGTATGAAGCAGAGGGATAAGGAAAATGCTTCTGAAATGCAGAGGAACAATTCATTTTGTCTAATGATGAGGAAGAGTTTCTCAGATAAGGTGTCAATTAAGTTAGGACTTGAAATACACACAAGATTTTCCCAGGCAGAAAGGAGGAAACACCTTCTGGAAGAGGTGAGTGGCGTGGGCCAATGGGGAGGGCTTAACAAGTGCATGTGTTTGAGGAACCTTACACAGCATGGTTTGTTGCAGTATGATGTATAGGGGCTGTTTTACAATTAGTCTATCTGTTCCAAGTCTTTTGAGGGTCCTTTATGTGCTGGCATTTTGGGGGTTACCAGTAACTCCTACAATCAAAGGGAAAAAAAAAGAAAAAAGAAGAAAAAGAAAGAATAAACATAGAAGAACATGTGGAGCAGAAGTAAGTCGTCATACTTTCAGTGCACTACAACGAGAACCTCTGTAATGATACATCCAGAACGCAGGTGTCCCTTCTCTGACAGTGGTCTCCACGTTCTGGCCGCACCTGTCCTCTTCTTAGGATAATTCACCAACCAGTGACTCCTACATGTGCAGAGCTGCACCCTGTACCCACCACGTTGCTGGCTGTTAGGCAATCAAAGCAAATATCTGCGTGGTCCCCAATGTATGGAAGCTGTATTCTAGATGGAGTCAAAGCTTAGATGCCTGCAGGAAACATAAAATTATTCTGTATTGCTGGTGGGAATGTAAACTAATATGTTCCTTTTGGAAAGACATCTGGAGAACACTTAGAGAACTAAAAATAGACCTGCCATTTGACCCTGCAATTCCTTTGTTGGGTATATTCCAGATGACCAAAAATCACATTACAACAAAGACATTTATATCAGAATGTTTATTGCAGCCCAATTCATAATTGCCAGGTCATGGAAGAAGCCCAAGTGCCCATCGATCCACGAATGGATCAACAAACTGTGGTATATGTACACCATGGAATACTATGCAGCCATTAAGAAGGATGGAGACTTTACATCCTTCATGTTCACATAGATGGAGCTGGAGAATGTTCTTCTGAGCAAAGTATCACAAGAATGGAGGAAAAAGTATCCAATGTACACACCCCTATTATGAAACTAATTTATACCTTTTTTATGAAAGCTATAGCCAAATAACCTAAGAATATGGGGAGGGGGGAGGGGGAAGGGAGGGAGGAATGGGTGGAGGGAGGGGGTTTGGAGGGATCACTTCTGAGGTTTATCTTATAGGGGTACAAGTGAATCTTTCTAAGAGTAGAATGTGAACGTTTAAAACAATAACTGAGAAAATGACATGAAGGCTGTGTTGACCAGTTTGATAAGTATTTCAGATTGCATGTGAAAACCCCACACTGTACCCCAGAAGTGCATTAATGTACATAGTTACCATTCAATAAAAAAAATTACTCTGTATTAAATATAATGGAGCACATTCTACGTATAAGACTGATTTTGAGATGAAAATCAGGGAAGATTTCTGGGAATCTATAGGTTGAAAATGAGTACGATTCAACTACACAGCCATAAAAAGGGATGGAGACTTCACACGTTTTTTGTTTACCTGGATGGAGCTGGAACATATTCTTCTTAGTAAAATATCTCCAGAATGGAAAAAGTATCCAATGTACTCAATACTAGTATGAAATCAATATATAATCACCTATACATTCGTATAAATGGCAAAACACAACTGTAGTCCAGAAAGTAGAAGGGAAGAGGAGAAAGAGGCAGGTAGGGGAGGGGGGAGGGCGGAGGGCATTTGGGGGGACCTCATCTAATGTGCATGATGCAATGGTACAATTCAAAACTATTAAGAAATGAGTATAATTGTGATGGATGTGTTACTTAGTTTAATGTAAGCATTTCACATTGTATATCAAAGCCGTACACTGAACCCCATAAATGCATCAATGTACAAAGTTATGATTTAATAAAAAATAATTAAAAACAAACAAACAAAAAACCCCAAATGAGTACAATCCTGATAAACAGCTTTCCCAAAGGGAGAAAAGCCATGGATTTTATTGTAAAGGGCATGGGGATCAGTGAACAAAATTTCCTTGAAAAAAAAGAAAAAAAAAAAGTTATATTGGCAGAGGGGCCAAATTACTGAAAACGAGGAATGTGGACTTCCTGCAAGGAGCAGGGTGACGACAGGACACATGGGATCTCACAGAAAGAAACCCACGTGGCAAAGTTGGGGTTGACAAAGTTCCTTTGACAAAGAGGAAACTTGCCTGGGGGAAGGGCTTTGGGAGAGCTGCGAGAGCCACACGTAAGGGGTAGACCTTAATTATAGCAGGAAAAGCAGGCATGGAAATGAGCCACTTTTACGGGAAACTGAATAGTAAATTAGATAATGAAGAAAGAGACCACATTCCATGGCTGGGAAGAGAAACTTAGGTTTGAAGACAGGCTGGATTAAATAAATGCAGCCGTCCCTTCCTTGACAGTGGTGTGTACTGCATATCCCAGGGCTGGTCAGGAGCCTTTATAGACCTCGGACAACATAGGTACTATTTACCCCATTTAGATTAAGTCAGTGTAAATCTCCACATAACTTCTTAGTAAAAGTTGCTGGCACCGCCATTGCCATCATCATGATACCAGAGTGACTAAAATTTTTCTATTTTTAAAAGTAAACATTTTTACTTGTAATTAATAGGTCTTTTGTGAGGAAACAGATTGAGATGATTTAAATATGCTGTTGCTTCTCAGCCTTGCATTGGTGATCCTTGTCTGATTAAATTATTATGGTGCCAAATAATGATTTTCTATTTTCATAACTTCTTTTGCACTTAACAGTTAACTTCGCTTTGCCATGAGGATGTCTCCCTGTCCCCACCCCCACTCCCCTCTCTACTCACCTATCTACCCTACCCATATACCTGCCTATCTACCTACTTTGGTAGGGTTGCTTACATTAATTACAAGGGGAAAAAAGTAATTAACAAATAAGAAAAATGACTGCTGACCCCTGACTGCTATCAACAGGAGCTGGTCTGGCTCTCACAGCTAGGTGACAAGGCTCTGTTAATATGAATATTTGCCTCGGGCACCAATATTGGTAAAGTTGTTCTGTGACAGTGATGGAGTAAAACCAAAGAAAACCACATAGAGACACAGTAAAGACCCCAGAATACTGTCTAAACCACAAACAATGACTGTGTATCCCTGTCCTGACTGCCATGAGCAGAGGCTGCTTCTTTATCAGACTCAGGCTCAGCTTTACTCCACTCCTCTCATCTCCCAGATATCAGTTACTAATACAACTAATCATGAAACTACCTGTTGTCTGGCAGCACTCAATCTAGAATGAACCCACATTTCCTCAAAACATTGCCCAAATAATCAAATGTAAGTCCAATCTCCTGATTCTATCCTACCGAGATGCACCCCAGTTCTTTATGATGTGTTTTCTCCCTCCTTGAAGTGGGCCAACAAACCCAACTTTGTTCAGCCACAGGAGTACGCCTGGGGAACTGTGGCTGGAGACTACCAGTGATTTTGCAGTAGGTAATCCCAGCACTCTTAACTAAGTGATCATTTAGCATTACCAGCAATGGAACAAACCATCATCATATTCTTCAGGATATGATGTACTGAGAAGAACACAGCATTACTCCTGTAATCTTTCTGCTGAAAAACCATAATCTAAACCATGAAGAAACATCAAAGCACCCTGAAACATTCTACAAAGTAACCGATGTAGATCCTGAAAACATCAGCATGAAGGAAGAAAAAGGCAGCCTGAGGAAATGGACCAAATTAATGAGGGACAGGACAGCTAAAGGCAACACATGATCCAGTATTGCTGGGATACCCAATAAATCCTGGTAAGATGTGTACATTAAGTAATACTGAATTAATGTTAATTTCCTGATTTTGACAACTGTATTTTGGTGATATGAGAGAATGTCCTTATTTTAAAAAATACACATTGAAGCATTCAGTCACAATGGACACACACAGGTTAGAATTATACACAGTCAGACCTCCATTATCCATAGATTCTGCATTACAGAGCCAAACAACCACGAATCAAATACATTTTTTTAAAAAAAAGACAATAAAAAGACAAAACCAAAAAACAACACAGCCTAAAAACTGCTTACACAGCATTTACACTGTGTTCAGTAACGTAAGTGATCAGAGATGGTTTAAAAGTCTGTGGGATCATGTGCATACATTTTATGCAAATATTATGCCATTTTATAAAAAGGACTTAAACATTCACAAATTTTGGTATCCATGGGGGGGGGGTCCTACAGCCAATTCCCTGTGGATACAGAGAAACAACTGTACTTACATGTGTGTGTGATATGCACATATACATAGAAAGATGGAAAAGCAGCTTTGGTAAGTGCTCTCACTGGTGGAATCGGGTGAAGGGTACAACAGAAATTCTTTTTACTATCCTTTTGCCCTAAATCTGAAAGTACAGTTGTTCATTATTTGTGGAGCTTATATTCTATGAAGTGGCTGCAAATTCTGGGTTAGTGAATACTGAATCATTTCTTCTGGGGGAAATACAGGGGTAGCTAGCCAGGAGCCAACCTTGTTTTGAGTGTGTTTTTACTGAAAGGCACCTTATTTTTTTATGTATTATTGATTCCTTAACATTTGCTGACAGCCTTATAACTCATGCCTGAATAAAGCTAATGTAGGACATGCATTTTCCCTCCAAGATACAGCAGGGCCTTCTTTCCTTTAGGAACACGGGGGCACAATGATGTTGCCCACAAAAAACACACAAATATGGAAAAGGCGGTACTAAACAGAGTGAGAAAGAGCACTGGTTTGCAGTGTGAGAGGTGAAACGAGTGGGGCGGCATCCCTTTGCTCCACCTCAGCTGGGCACCTGTGCATGGCAGATGACTGCAACTGTCCCCAATGCAGTGCATGTCTGAGTAACCCTAAAGGTACCATGACTCATTGACTTTGGTGCCACAAATAAATTTAAACAAGTGGACAAATTTACAAATATGGAATGTGAGAATAATGAAGACTATGTATCTAAATAAAATGAATTAATGAATTATGGTAGTTAGGCAAGGGAATTTTCCTGGGAGACAAAATACTACTTAATTCATGGTATTATAGATTTGATAGCTTGTCCCAGAAGTGCCTACATTTGGAAACCCTGAAGTTGCCAAAGGCCAAGTCAAGGAATCAGATAAAGTCATGGGAATCACTGGGGACAGCAGACAGATGATTCCACACACTGAAAAGCAAGGGTCCCATTTTGTGCCTAATTCACAAAACAAGAGGATTATATAATCACCAGAAAGATAGGCAGACTCAAGGCTAATGAACCGGGAATGGGTCTCGGTGAAACTTGATTTCATTTGAGCATAGATTATTAAGATACATGCTCTGGGTTAAGGAGCAACACCAGATGGGTTTCAGTGAGATAGTTTCTATTTAAAATGAGAGAAAAAGTTGACTACTTAACAGCTGTCCAGACAGAATGAGCTCCTTTAAGAGATGGACTCACCATGACTGCAGGTGTTCAAACATACAGTCTACAACCACTTACTAGGACTGAGGCATCTAAATGTCAATGGAAAAAAAAAAAGCCATACTCATTTTTCAATATGCAAAGTAAGTTAATAGCAACATCAAAAACAAACAAAAAAGCCATACTCAGTAAAATAACTTAAGAAGGTTTATTCTGAGCCAAATTTGAGGACCATGGCCCGGAGCCACACTCCAGATGCCTTGAGCACGTGGACTCCAGGTGGTGGGGTGACAGTTTGGTTTTATACATTTCAGGGAGACAGAGATTACAGGTAAGGTCAGAAGTCAATACATGGAAAACACACACTGGTTTGGCCCCCCAAAATGGGACGTCTGGAAGGGTAGAGGGGCTTACAGGTTATAGGTAGGTTTAAAGATTCTTTAGCTGAGAATTGGCTGAAAGAGTTAGGCTCTGTCTGAAGGACCAGGAGTCCGTGAAAGGGAATGTTAATTACCGACAAAGTACTGGACAGACTCAAGTGGTTTGTTATGTACATTGAAGACCTGCAGGTAGGTCTTGAATAGCCTTAGGCCTGTCAGTGAGTCACAGAGGACATCTCTAAGAATGGGAGGGCATGAGGAGGCATGTCTGATTTCCTTCCTCATGGCCAGTAAGTTAGATTTAGGGATCTGGTTGGCCAAGAAGGGGTCCAGTCAGTAAGTCGCCGAGAGGGGAGACTTAAGATTTTATTTTAGTTCACATAAATAATACTTTGGATGATCTTTAAATCCTTTCTGATTCTAATATTTTATGAGTAATTTTTATCAACTTTTCTTTTGACAGCTTAACAAATTATTTCTGTATATTTCATCAATCAAGAAGCAGGTATGACCTTCTCCTTAAAGATAGTTAAATCTATCAGATTAAGCATTTTTTCCTAAAATATCTTTGTTATAGACAAAACAGTAGCCCATTTCACCAGAATATCCAGAACACAGAGAAAAAGGCAGATGCTGCCTCTCTGCCAGCATTTCCCACCTTCTCCCTTGGTTTGCTGCTGCTATCACATTCACAGCAAGAGGCCAGGTGGGCATCTGTGCCCTTCTTAGCTGCTCCCACGGCAGGTTAGCATGTTGTTGTACAGGGGCAGAAAATGGGGATGTGGGGCTTGAGGGCATGAGGCTTATAAAAGTAGCCAGTCCTGGGAATTCCGTACTAGTTTGTGACCTTTGGTACCAAGTATTTCTCTGAAATAACCTACAATCAACAGCAATTAGTGGTATACTAAAGATAAAAATGTCCACCTGTAATCCTAGCACGCTGGGAGGTCAAGGTGGCAGACTACCTGAGCTCATGAGTTCAAGACCAGCCTGAGCAAGACCTTGGGCATTGTGGCAGATGCCTGTAGTCCCAGCTACTTAGGAAGCTGAGGCAAAAGAATCCTTGAGCCCAAGAGTTTGAGGTTGCTGGAAGCTGTGATGCCACAGCACTCTACTGAGGGCAACAAAGTGAGACTCTGCCTCAAATAAATAAATAAATAAATAACAATGTCCAGGGACGAACACTAATTCTCAAACCGTGTGTACGTACCCTTCCCATGGTGCACGGAAGCCCCAGGGATATTAGAGACTGCTGGTTACAACAAAACTGGAAGCTCGCACACCTGTCTCATTGCATCAGAACTCTGGGGTTCCTTTCCACTAGTTTCCCTCCCCTGCTGACACAGTTCCTCTCCTCTCCATAAGGGGAAACAGAATCTGGACTTCGACTTCCTGAAACCTATCTTAGTTTACCTGTAGTTAAAAATAGAGAAGAATGTCCAGTGATAGGCCTTCTCTAATTTTGCAAAGTCCTAATCTCTCTTTCTTGTTTTTTTGAGACAGAGTCACATTATGTCACCCTCAGTCGAGTGCTGTGGCATCACAGCTCATAGCAACCTTGAACTCCTGGGCTTAAGCGATTCTCTTGCCTCAGCCTCCCAAGTAGCTGGGACCACAGGTGCCTGCCACAACACCTAGCTATTTTTTTTATTGTAGTTGCCATTGTTGATTTTAGCTAGCCTGGGCTGGGTTCAAACCTGCCAGCCTCGGGGTATGTGGCTGGCGCCCTACCCACTGAGCTACGGGTACCACTCCTTTCTTTCTTATTTTAAATGCAATGTCCTGGGCTTACCAATACTACATAGTTTACAATAGCTGACAGATACCAATAGCTGAAGGCTTATTCCATTTTAGTAAGAAAGGACTTTCAGTCCTGAACATTGTTAGTAAAAGCAAATACTCATCTTCATATAAATTCCTTTCATTACACTGTCAACATAATCCTCCAAATAAAAATACAATCTACCATCTGCTTTCAGAAAAACATAAATGTACAAATCAATTACAAGAGAGATCTACTTCACAGGGAGTTAATACGTATAATATACTGTATGCAACTAGAGAAAAAAAGCCATTTTGACAACATACAAAATATCAAGGTGGTGAACATTGATCTGTTACAGTTGAAGCTTATCAAAAAAGTGGCAAATTAGAAGATTATTTTAAAGTTGATATTCTTGTTCTTAAAAAGTCCAGATGAAGACAGAAAATAGGGATAAAAATAGTTTTCATAAAGGCTTTTGAGAACAAACATGGTTTTGATTTGTTAGATGGTGCTGATGAGTTACATTATTAGCAAATATGTAACGTATACTCACCATGCACAAGACACTATCTTAGGAGATGTGGAGGATATGAATAAACTGATCCCACCTGTGCAGTAGCCAATTTAACATACAAAGGGCAAGTGCACAATGATATAAATACTACAAACAAGACAGCATGTGCTGATGTGTATATATATATATATATATTTTTTTTTTTTTTTTAATGGAGAAAGACAAAGATGGAGGGGTTGTGATTGATCCCATGTAGAAATTGAGTAAAAAAAAACCCAACAAATGTTGAACTGTCAAAAAACACCCAACTTTGTTGAAAAATAGAGTGTTAACATTAGTCCCTGTGCTAGCTCATTGATAACTGATTGGACATTATCCAGGGGACACGTTTTCAAAAAACAGACTCAATCCATTTACTGGATACTTCCGCAAAAGCACTGTGGGTCTCCATCCATGTCAGGGTTTCTCAGTGTCTGGATACCGGTTTGGATGGAAGGCCTGGGGCAGGACAAAAGTCTGGGTAAAAGTCTTAATCCGTTTGGGATTTGGGCTACTATAACAAAATATCTTAGACTGGGCAATGTATAAATAATACAAATTTATTTTGCACAGTCTTGGAGGCTGGGAATTCCAAGATCAAGGTATCAGCAGATTTAGCGTCTGAGGAAGGCTAACTGTGGCTTTATCCATGACAGCTCTTAGTGCAGTGTCTATGGGAAGAGGCCGGGGGGTGGGAGTGCTTCCTTTGATCCTCTTTATAAGGTCAGTCATCCCATTCATGAAGGCTCTGTCTCATGACTTAGTCACCCTCAAGGCCACACATCTGAATACTACTACATTGTTGATCCATCTCAACGTGCAGATTTGGGGAGGATATGCTCAGACCAAAGGAGATTCACTGGCCCCGGTTTCCTGTGCGGATCTTTGGAGTATCTGGGAATTTGTCCTGGCAATGCATCTTCTGAGGGAACAGAGGGGATCTCTTCTAACATACTAAGGTTGGAATATGTGAGGATCATTAAGTCTGCTTTTATTAACATGTAAAAAAAATCTAATACTTTGTGATCCTGTCCTGATAATCAACTCAAAGTGATCCTTACTTAGTGCGGCTTCTGTATTTGAGTCAGCTCACATTCTGACAATGTTTCCCTTATTTTCAAGAAATGCCACAAATTGTGGTGAAGAGTTCAAGGTTGGCCTGTTTGGATGGTGCTTAAGTTTCAATTGAGCTCTTTACTCCAGGGGTGTGCTGAACACCCTCACATCGTGCACATCAGGCGAGATCCCACCAATTGTCCCCTCTTCCCTCCCGGTGCCCACCCTCCTCTCACCTCCCCTCTATCTCCTTTCCTCTCTCCCTTGCTAGACTATATTTGTATTTTATCTTTCATGTGGGTGTGTAGTTGTTTATATATTGGTTTCATATTAGTATTAAGTACATTGGATACTTTTTTCTCCTTTCTTGAGATATTTTATTATCTTAAGGAGGCATTTCAACTCCAAGGGATGAGTCATCTTAGTCAGAAACACACCATATTAAGAACACTGATCCACTTTTATACAAAAACAACAAAACAAAACAATTTTAGTAAAGCTATCCTCTCACTCTAGTGCATTTATGAATAATATATTAATATTATTATTATTAGTGTGAACTTGTAAATACTACTCACAGCTAGAGGTTGTGAAGGTTTCCTTTTAATCCATTAAAATATATTTTCACTTTACTTTTTCCCCAAAGTATCAATACCAAATGTTATAAAAATACTTTTAGCATTTGCTTTCAAATAAAATATTCAACACTTGATGCTTTCATGGAACATTTTCCCTTAAAAATCCATTATGCTAAAAGTAAATATCTGTATGGAGCCCACTAGACTGATGTAATTAAAATTAAATTTACAAAAAGGTAATGGAGATTATATCAGCAATAGCATGCAATTCAATGCAGCAGCTGAATCATTGTGGATTTTTTCTATATAATCTCATCTAAGATGAACAAAATGTTGCGCTTGAGGTATTCTTTTTTAAGTCCCACAGCCATCCTTAGATTGGACTATTATTTTTGTTTCAGCTAATCATTTTATTATAAAGTATTAAATAATGCAAGAAAATCAAAGAGATACAGAGGTAAGAAAGGACTTGGCCGCATTTGGTTTTTAATGGTTGAACTAATTACTCAGGGATAGCGCATTAGTGAGTGTCCTGATCTGATTGCAGGTCTCCAAAGGTACGGGCTAAATTCAGGCCTTTGGTCAAAGGATCAAAAAGTGCCTACAGTTTTTTTTAGGTTTGCTCTCAGGGGTTCGAGACTAGACAGAGCTGCATATTTTAAGAAGCCCCATTAAACCAAAACATCATGATATTCTGTCATTCTAATGCCTCTTAATTCTACCTCTTGGAATTGCCTTCTTCTGAAAGAGGAACACAATCTATTTCAGTCTAAACTCAGAAGCTAATCCAAAAAGTCAGTCGTTTATCTGGGAAGCGAAGAGTGACGATGGCTCATCCTGTCAAGTGCCCTTCGCCTCTCACGGAACTGTCATGGGAACCTACTTGACTGATCCCGCCCCTTCCTCAGCCTTCCCTCCCTGTTCTCTGCACTCTACTTCTGTTTTTCCAAGACACCATCCTTTTTCTCCTGTTGCTTCCACATGTCTTTGGTCTAACTCGTCCAAGCTCCTTTACCCTGATGTACTCCTTCTTGTCCTTAGACTCTGCTTAAAGGCAATTTCTTTAGGCCTTTCTTGACCACCACCAACCTCCCTAAAGACCCAGGTTACATCCACCCACCTTACATTCTGGAAACACTGCACTTCTGAGCTGCAGTGCCTAGCACAGGTGCAATCACGAAGGATGGCCTTCACCTCTGACTGAAGCTCTTGAGGGCCATATTCCCATTGTCTAACACAGGGCTGGCCACCTAAGTAGCAGCTCAATAAATATTTTTAAACATAATGACTGATTATGTTATTGGTTTATAAGTCAATCTCCCTTACTGAGACTTCTACATTTCTATAGCTTAGTATGCTGTACGTTTTGCCCGGTACCTGATACAAAGTAAGTCCTTTAACAAATGTTAGCTAAGTTTATTTCTGAAATGGTGTACACAATCAACTTCCTAAAACTGCTGTGTGAAGACATCTGAGGCCCTCCTTCACCCTCTGCTTAGTTACAACTACAAGAAAGGACCTGTAGCCCTGTGAGTAGGGCACTGGCCCCATATACTGAGGGTGGCAGGTTCAAATCCAGCCCTGGCCAAACTGCAACCAAAAAAAAAAAAAAAAAAAAGGACTTAGAAGGTGGCTGGATTACTAGGCAGAAAGGCAAGTGAGCTGCTGGAAGAGAAGTAGAAATAGTTTCAGAAAGTTACACCAACATGAGACTGGAAAAGGGGTGGCTCACTGGAGGTATGCATGGGGGCAAATCCAACCAAGAGCTACAGGGAAGAAAGCATTGACTGATAACTGGCTGCCTTAAAACTAATATGTGGGAGAAAAACGAATAGTGGGAATAGTGGTTGCTGTGGGTGAGGAGTAGGACTCATTAGGAAGGACCTGAGGAAATTATCCGATGGTTGGGGATATACTGATGTAGGCAAAACTACATTAACTATACTACTACAACTATACTTTTGGCAAAACTCATGACAGGGCATGCTTAGGATATGTACATTTCACTGTACCTAAATTTTACCTCAAAAGACAAATGACAAGAACTGTGAACAAATATTAACCAGTCAATCATTGGCAAAACAGAGCAGAAGAAAAGGATATCTTCAGGAAGCCTGAGTCAGAAGGCATCCTAACCATAGACATTCTGTAAAATACCCTAGACGTCTCTAGCAAAACTCAGCAGATTCAGTCAAAGAAGAAAATATGACATGCGGAAGTCGTGGCAATCAGAAAGAAGAGACCAGTAAGATCTGCTATGGTTAAGGGGTCTGTAGGCAAAGTGCTTGTGTTTTTAAAACAAAGCCACATGTTGTTTGTACCAGGCCTGAGAATTCCTGAAGCTTGGGAAGTGAGCGGCTGCTGTGGCTGATGATGGTGGTGAAGCAGGACATTCCTGTTCACCAATAAGCCATCTGGAATGAGGTCATAAAATCAGCCACTGAAGAAAAAGAACGCCTGGTCCTCTGGATGAGGGTGGCTGACAGCTCTAATTATTAGCAGAGGGCACCTTAAACCCCCTTTCTACCTAAGTGGGGTTGCCAGATTTAGTAAATAAGAACACAAAGCACCCAGTTAAATTTGAACTTCAGATAAACAAGGAATAAGTTTTAATACAAGTGCATCCTAATCAAGACATGCTTTTATATGTGTCTTATCTGGCAACCCAATACTTACAAGATCTCTCACTCTAAGCTCTTAGACAAGTTGAAACACAACAAGATGGTAACTTACTCCCAAAGTGATCAGAAAACTTGCAGTGGACTTGGACTTGGTGAGGTCTCTGTCTGGTCAAACATCAAAAGACAAAACCTTTGAACTATTTCAGCTATCAGCCCTGAACAGTTAACTTAAATCTTTGTAGCAGTTGGTTAAAAGGATGTATTAAAAGTACCTACTTCATAATGTTGTCAAAATTACCTGAGTTAATCTAGCTAAGGAATTTAACAGCGCTAGAACATAATGTGCAGACTTACATCATAAATAACAGGACAGTTGACCAAATGTACAGTTTGGTCACTTTATCTTCAAACAATTAAAATAACCAGAAAATGTATATTCAAATATGAATTATTATTGTTCCAGTGGCTACAAGGTATGATATGATGGTTAGTGAAGAACTCCAAAAATAATATTTATCATGTAGAAAGAAAAAGGGGAAACATAGAACTCTGTACATGCTGAAGTGTTAAGGGTAGAGGGTGCTGATGATTACAATTTACTTTGAAATCCATATAATAAAAATAAAAGATGTATGCAGAGATAAACATAAAGCAAACATGTAAAATGTTAATTATAGAATCCAGGGAGTAGGTATACAAATGTTTACCATCCAATTCTTCCAACATTCCTGTATTTTTCAAAATTTTCATTATAAAATATTGCAGAAAAGGGTTGACTGGCCTCATCTAGATGCAGGCACATTAATACCCAAAAGCTAAATACTAAGGTTTCTCTTTTGTTTTGAGACAGAGTCTCACTTTGTTGCCCCCCGTAGAGTGCCCTGGTGTCACAGCCAGCGCACGGCAACCTCTAACTCTTGGGCTCAAGCGATTCTCTGGCCTCAGCCTCCCAAGTAGCTGGGACTACAGGCACCTGCCACAATGCCCGGCTATTTTTAGAAATGGATTCTCATTCTAGCTCAGGCTGGTCTCAAACTCATGAGCTCAGGCAATCTACCCACCTTGGCCTCCCAAAGTGCTGGGATTATTGGTGTGAGCCACCACGCCTGGCCTAAGTACTAAGGTTGCTCAAAAGAGTCCAATCTATGAAAAGTCAAATTAATGGAAATTTCCAATTATATTACTCCAAATGAGATGATCACTTGGGGTAGTATAATTTGACTGCCACAACAATGTTGGAGGTATTTGTTCAAAAATTCAACAATTTTTAGGTGCCAGCTTGAATTCTAGGTTAAGAGATTGATTACGAGAAGTCACTAGCAACTCCAGTGATTAAAAAGAAAATAAGATAAAACCAAAATACTGGGTGTAAACCAAATGTGGAATTAATTTAACCATAGTATTTAAGTTTAAATGTTAAAAATATTTTAGAAGTCAATTACTCATAATTCAGCATTAAGTTACAACCATTGTTTCCCCTGGAGCTCAGTTTTATTCAAGTAACTAACAACTGATTCATCTAATACAATCATTATTTTTCCTTTAAGTTCCTAAAACAATTGGGATTCAATTAATTTGGTGAAAACCAAAATTGGTTAGCATTAAGTATTAATGCAAATAGGTAACTCACACAATTTCTACTTTTCTACAAATTCTGCCACTGTGCGTATGGTCCCTGCCAGAGGAGGCAGAAGAGATTCTGAAGCCTGAATTCTATCCCAGAATGTAACAACCACTAAACCTCCATGGAAATAATGGTTAGCTGATTAAATTTTTGCACATGATGTCCTGAAATATTAATACATAAATTAGGTTGACAATTAGAAACACTATAAATAACATGTTTAATTTGACAGCTTGGCTATAGTAATAAATTTAACAACTGTTTCTCCCTCTTGCTGTATTCATTTTCACCTTGGGGTTAAGTGATACTGGCTAAAGTGATCCTAGAATAAGAGGCATTTGCAGAAGGCTAAAGTGTGAAATTAATTTTCCTTGCACTGGCTTTATTCCTATTGACATAAAAGATCCATATAAAACATTTCACGCTAAAATATATCCTGCCTGTCTTCTTTACGCTGAGTTTTTCTTTCAGTGTCATTAAGCTAAATTAAGCTTTGTGAAAGGACAAGCAGTAAAGATTCAAAGTCAGTACTTACTAAGACCTCCTTGGGAGCTGTTCCAGGTACCTTCACATACACTAAATCTCCCCATAATCATGATTACATTTTACACATAAGGAAACTCAAAGTTGCTAAGTAACTTGCCCATGTGCAAGCAAGTCGCTCCTGGTCAATCCATGGCGGAGTCCATGTTCTTTCTACTGCCTGACAACACTGATTCTAATTCTCTACCCTTATCACCTCATAGGATTGTCTTTGCATGCACATACTTCAACACGGACTGTTCTGATTAACAACTAAGTTAGTGTCTGTGAAGGTACTTTCATGCTCAGGGATACAAGGGTTCCATTCACTGGATTGCAGCATAGCAAGAAAGAGTTAATGTACCTCTCTAAGTCAATTCAGCACTGAGGGAAACTTGACCCAATAAGCATCATCATTTGGATGATAATGTATTTCAACTCCAGGGTATCTTGGGAATTTCATCATCATTACTGTTACATTAACAAAAGTACTAAATAAAGAGGAGTCTTGAAAGCTGATCCTAGATGAAATATCACTACATAAAAATGACTAACCTACAAAAAAGGAAAGTTAAACTTTTTTACATATGGTAATAAAATTTGAGAATAACCATTATGCATTTTCAAGTGATACTCTGTGATGCTATGTCTTATTTGTTAATGAAACACAGAAAATATAGTAGAACCTCCATGCTTGACCACCTCCCTACACTGACTACCTTCTAACTGATCTAGTTTCTATGTACTCAATGGAAGACTGACATCTATATATTGACCAACACTGTATGTTTTATGAAAGGTGACAAATGCAAAGAGTGCAAAACTTTCCAAGGAATGTTTCATAGTTCTGCTTTGCACTAGCTCATCCCGAGAGAAATTAAATTCAGTGATGGACAAATTGGCAAAGCCAAGCACGTTCAAGAACCTGAAGCTCAAAGACATCTGTATCACTTGGAGATCAAACAAATGCACATGGATGATTTTGGTGCCTTATTTGAGGAGTGGGTAAGGGGTATCCACTGATAAATGAAGAAAAAGAAACAGTCTATTCTACTGGCAGTAGACACTGTCCTGACCACTACAAGTGAATCATCTCACAAATATGACACTGAAATTTCTACTTCCAAACACAATCTCAAAAATCCAACCTCTTGATCAAGGCATCATCAAAACATTTAAAATGTACCACCAAGCCCAGCTCCTGGAGTGGATCATCACTAAAACACAAACCTGAGGTCCACCTGTGGAAGCAACTTCATCCACTGCTTCAGTTAACTTTCTGGATGCTGTCCTGGGTCAGTAGTACTTGGAATAAATTCCAACCAGAAATGATGCATAAGTATTGTAAGAAAGCTGGATTCGTTACAACCCAAGAGCACAATGTTTGGGCTCTGTCAAAGATAGTCTGTAGGCCCTCTGTGTGTAGGCAAAGACAGACAAAGATAGTCTGTCTTCCACGTCAAAATTTGAAGGAGTAGTTTTGAAGGTTTTGTTGCCATGGATGATGAGGGGGCAGCTTACAATGAACCTGACTCAGAAGCAACTGTCCAAGATATGTTGACCAAAGTACAGACCAGTGTAAAAGTGCACAAAGCAGCTGATGCAGTTGAAGAAGCAAATGAGGGTGACACAGAAATTGCAGAGTCTCCAAAGAAGAGGATGTCAGGCATCTGCTAATGCAGTTGAAGTCATCTTTAGTAGAAAACTGCCCGGGTATGCTGAGTGAGCGGTGTAGCCAGCATTGAGAGTGTTTTCTGTACTTATGTTTGTAATAAGAATAAGAAACAAACCATGATTGACTTTTGTTTTTGGAGAGAATTGATTAAACCATGAGAAAACAGTAAATGTATTGATTTTGTATGATATCATATGTATGATTTCACTGTTTTGATTATGTAGGATTTCATATGATATTTTCTGATAAAAGCTATGTATAAGAAAGTAAAGTACACACACATATCAGTACAGTAGGCCTAGTTCCTTGTGTTGACCATCTCTGTATGTTGACCAGTGTGTTACACTTCCTTGGGTGGTCGAGTTACAGAGGTTCTACTATAGTTCTCTTTCAATTTCTATTGGCAATACCCTTCCATGACTTGCCTACACACAGAGGGCCTACAGTTAGCTGATGCCATGATTCTACCACCAGATTTCTTCAAAATCCTCACATGGTTCTGATGAATGACTCTTTAAAAGATCAGAGTGAAAATTTTTTCCTTGTAAGTGACACTACAGTAATTTTTTAAAAAAATTCAACCATGTGAATCAGATAGTAACCTTAGAAGTTAAACCTTATATTATGAACAATACAGAGGAGATAATTTTCTGCATATAAAATTTCTTTTTCTTTTTCTTTCTTTCTTTTTTTTTCTTTTAGAGACAGAGTCTCACTTTATCACCCTCAGTAGAGTGCCATGGCATCACAGCTTACAGCAACCTCCAACTCTTGGGCCTAGGCGATTCTCTTACCTCAGCCTCCTAAAAAGCTGGGACTACAGGCACTTGCCACAACACCCAGCTATTTTTTTGTTACAGTTTGGCCAGGGCTGGGTTTGAACCTGCAACCCTCGGTATATGGGGTCAGCGCCCTACTCACTGAACCACAGGCACCACTCTGCATATATAATTTCTGATAAAAATAAAAAACAGAAGGTACTGCAAATGTTTTCTCAAAAATTTTAACACAATGCTGCAAAAACATATAGATTCATATTAAAGCTCCCAATAAAATAAAACCATATTAACTACAAATAATTTAGAAAATATTATCTATCTCAAATAAAACCAAAATGTATATGCACTGTCAAAGAAAATTATCTAAATGTTAAGGAATAGCAATGTGTGGACAGCAATCAGTAATATAATAAAAATAAAATTTGTAAAAATAATTCTTGATTATTTTTTCAATTGATTCCTAAATACTTATAAAAATTATAAATCAGGATTGCTTTATTGCTCTTTTCTATATTACTGCAAATATCTTAAAAACTGTACATTACTAGAAGGTCTTAGAGATTAGCCAATTTTAAAATACAGGAGGAACTTTTAAGATAATTACTTATAGAAATGTTTTGGCAACTCTAGTATTTTTTCTAACAAATCCAGAGCTATGGAAAAATGACCAGATGTTATTGAATTACAGGGAACACATGTCGCAGATAATTTAGACAGCAAGAACATGAAAGGAAAAGATTATTTCCTTAAAAGTTATATGTTGTACTGGAAAGTTCACTTAAATAGGGGTCATACCATATTTGAGTTCTGCCAACAATTACTGTGGCTTGATATAGACTTCAGTTCTTCAGTGGTAAAATGAGCATGGGAGGGGAGCAAAGGAGTGGAGGAAAAAAATGTTAAAATTACACGGTATCCAGAACCAATTTCAGTTTCAAGATTTTTTTTTTTTTTTTTAAATCAGTCCTACTTAAGCCTGAACATGGCAGTCAGAGTCTGCCTGGAGGGGGACTGGGAGTGGCACTTCACTGGTTAAAGGGTTACTGATGGTGTCATACCCCAAACAAACAGGCTACGTGTTCTCAGGGTTCATCTAGCACTTCTGCCTGGAACCTTCTTTGTACCCCTCACTGCTGGACTCTAGTCACTGAAGACACACAAGGGGAATTCATATCTGGAATGGCAGAAACGTACAGCCATGGTTCGGGAGAACTGTCGACCAGAAGGGCTATCTATCTCAGCATCACAAGGACCAGATCTCTACTGTGGGTGGGCTGAGAGAGAACATTTCCTAACCTACATTCCAAATTGAACAACATCATCTTTTGCTCCCTAATTTAAAGGGATTCATGCTAATGAGGAAGTTTCTGATGAATGAGCTGTGTAGACAGAGCTGTCAGGCACATGGGGGTCACACTAGGCTGAAGGAAAAAGTGGACATCCAAGGCTGTGTGAGGAATCCAGTGGACACTGGTGGAGCCAGGGAATGGGGATCCCTCAAGACGACCTGTGAGGTCCTGAGGCTCACAGAGTATTGTGGGCTCTGGTTTGGAAGGTTCTATGGTCTGAATATTAGTGCTCCACCAAAATTCTTGTGTTGAAATCCCAATAAACAAGGTGATGATATCAGAGAAGGTGGAGCCTTTGGAGGTGATGGGGCTGTGAAAGTAGCATTCTTCTGAATGGGATTAGTGCCTTTAGGGAGGAGATAACTCCCCTGCTTCCCCCACCACGTGAGGCATCTGGAAGGCACCACCTGTGAATCGATGGGTGGATACTCACCAGACCCTGGAGCTCCTTGGGCCTAGAACTTAGACTTCCAAGCCTTCAGAGCTGTGAGAAATAAATTTCTGGTGCTCATAAGCTATCCATTATATGGCATTTTGTTATAGCAGACCAAACACACTAAGGTAAATGGGCTATGCCAACTTATTATAACTCAATTCTAATGACCTTCCAGAGGATATCAACAAAATGTTTTTTAAAATAATTTATGTGAAGTGTTTTCATACTAAAAAAGATCAAGGGGTACCCCCAGCTAAAAGTGATGAGAAAATTGAAGCCCCAAGAGCTTTGGGGACATTTCCCAGAATTTTGATCTCTTTATCTCACTGCAGGGCACACAGAATATATATTTATTTATATATTATACATGTAACATATATTATATATAGCACACAGAATATATACTTATTTATATATTATATATGTAATATATATTATAGCACACAGAATATATATTTATTTATGTATTATATATGTAATATATATTGTGTACAGCACATAGAATATATATTTATATATTATACATGTAATATATATTATATATAGCATACAGAATATATACTCATTTATATATTATATATGTAATATTATTTACAGCACACAGAACATATACTTATTTATATATTATACATGTAATATATATTATGTATAGCACACAGAATATATATTTTTATATATATACATATTTCCCACAGGTAACCGTTTTCTTCAATGCTTTATACCCCTCAAACACCATTGAGATATAAAGAAAAAACCTGGTCAAATTATCTGAGCCCCCACCACTACATGTAATTTGTATATGATTCATATTGATAGAAGGGAAGTTTTAATTTTTCAGGAATGGTACCCAAGTCATTAAGACTTATACATTGTTGCGTCTTACCCTGTTGTATGTCAAATCACTCTAAGACAAGGTTTTTAGAAAGACTTAAAACTCCTATGCTCAGGCGGCTTAGGATTAAGATTTCAATAAACTGTGATACCAATACAATTGCATGTTAGTAATTTATTAAAAAACTGACCACTGTCACAAGATAGAACTAAAATCTTAAAGCACCATCAAGAAATATTACATGGTGTACAGAATTACAAAATTTAAAAACATACTAAAAGGGAACACAAGTGCTGCCTTTTAGAAATTACTATATTTGTCAAAAAAGCTAGTAGGTTCTCAGAGTAAATTTTTCCTAAGGCTATATTAAATCTGATATCCCACCATAGTTGGATAAGATAGTCTGTGGCATATTAAAATATTACTAGCATGAATTCTGATAATTTACACATTTTGGATGTGCGAAGGCTTTTTTTTTTTTTATTGCAGAAAGCTGGATTTGAGGCAAGTTCAGTAGAACTGGGAAGACTGAAGGGCAGCACAGCCAGTGGCTCAGAGCTTTGGCGCCCAGCAGGACAAGGTAAGTGTCCTGGCACCACAGCTTACCAGTCCTACACCTTTGGGCAAGGTACTAAACTTTTTTGAGCTTTGGTTTCCTCATCAGGAAAACAGGGACAATAATTGTGCCTTCCTAATAATCTGTAATTAACTTAGTAAGCATGCAAGGTCCTGGCTAAGTGCTCAGTGGTCCCTTGTGTGATCACATTAACCCCATTATCAATTCATTTCGGACAATTACCCTACAAGGAAAAACTATGATGCAACTTTGACAGTTGAGGAAATGAGAGCTTTGAGAGGTGAAATAGCTTCTTCAAGGACACTCACAGTGTAGTAGACTCACTTTACCCACAATTGTCAGTAAATGTGTGTAAGCAGAAGCCAGGCAAGGAGAGGCTAACACCTCAAAACCTAAATAGAGGTAAGTTCTGTGAATGTGCCCAGCATACTAGCTGGAGCTAAATACTGATACAGCAAATGGTTGATGTGAATGGTGAAACTGTACTTGAAATACAACTCAAATTGTGCAAGGATTCAGATTGTCCGGAAGGTCAATGGGTCTGACTTACTGAACTACTGATGCTATTAAACAGGCAGAGGGTATACTACTTTTATAGCCACCAACTGTATTCACTGCAAAAACAGCATTGGAGCAGGCTAATAGTCTTAACCTGCCTTTCTAAGCACTTAAATTACTTTAAGGCTGGAAAGTAAAGTAGGCTGGGGGAGGAAAAGCCATTGTTAAATTAAAAAAAAAAATACAGCAACAATGTAATCAATTTTAAGATTTTTTTTCTTCAATCTAAGTAGCAGAATATACACTCTAAGGGTGTTTGATTTTCTGTTTTGTTTTTCTCTTGCTTTTACAAGAAATACGCTAGTAACTTAAAATTGAGAGGCTATTAAGTTGTATTATTAAACACCAAAAGTCTATTTATGGTTGCTCTAAAATATTTCCTAAAATAAGAAAAATTATACCCACTGTAGATAGAAATTCTGACGATAGCGTACATATGGAAGAGACAGATCTTTCTATCTCTTTTTTGGGGTTCATAAACATGAAGGCTTTATGAAGCTTTATTTAGCCAGACTTCCTCGATTTAGAAACTGGGGTGTTACTGTTTTGGTGTATAAGACACAGTTTAAGAGATTCATAGCTTTTATATCCATAAATTAGTTTAAAATGAAAATACTTTCATAATCATCATGATGATTAAAGTGTGAGATAACAGAATAAACTATAGAAGGAAATTAAAGTCCTTTATACTGCTCTTACTATATTCTTCTTATCACTTGCTTCTGTGATGAATCTCGCTTTATCATCATGCATGATGACATAGGTCATCTCAGTTTGAGATGTTCATAAATACTTGGTGTGAAACTTGAGCCAATCTGTGGTTTTAACCTCTTTATAGTACAGGGGGTTTAAGAATAATGAATAAACATTAGTTTGTATGGGGAGGTCAGGCCTAAAGGGAGTGTAAGTGGTGAAGACAATGCTGGGACATAGTAGCTCCTCCTTACATGACAGTTACACATAAAGTGATAATTTAATAATTATCATCATTAAAAACACTTTCTACTATCACTATTTCTTTTTTTCTTTGTTACTTTTCAGAGTTAGGGAGTGGGTGGAGGCATTATAAAGGGTCTAGAGCCACACTGCCTAGCCCCAGGGTCTCCTCTCTGTCTTACGGTGTGGCCGTGAGCATGATATCTAAACTCTCTGTCTTGTTTTTCTCATCCATCAAAGGGGGGAGGTAACAGGATGAATCTCATAGGGTTAGTAAGAGGAGGAAGGATTTAATGTACATTAAAGATTAAGAGGAGGGGTGGGTGCCATTCTTTCTTCTCCCCCTTGTCTGTCTAATCTGCTCCTCTTTAAAGGGTCCATACAGACACGGTTTAAGGGTCTCTTTTTCCTGTCATCCTATAAGGCCTTGCAGGGCTGCAATTGAGTCTTGTTGTTTTTTTTTGGAATTGAGTCTTTATGTTATCTGTTTTATATGAGCTATTTTAAACAAATTGCTGCATAGAAGCTTTTCAAAAAATACAGAATTCTACTAAACTCCCCAATGGATCTCAAAAACACTGTTAAAAGTTCAAAACAGAGAGGACCACAGGCTGTTCCATGAGGGCATCCATTGGGTAGTTTATTGGAGAGGGAAGGGTGACCTTTCATGAAAACATTTGGATTTGAGTTCTGTAATTATGCCTTTCTCTTTGGTGTTCACATGTAATATTTTTTTTGCAATTGTTTTTATTTTTTATTTTTATTTATTTATTTATTTTTGAGAGAGAGTCTCACTCTGTCACCTTGAGTTGAGTGCCATGGCATCATAACTCACAGCAACCTCAGTCTCTTGGGCTTACGCAAGCCTCTTGCTTCAGTCTACCCAGCAGCTGGGACTACAGGCTTTCACCACAATGCCCAGCTAGTTTTTCTATTTTTGGTAGAGACCAGGTCTTGCTCTAGCTCAGATCTGGAACTCCTGAGCTCAAGCAATCCACCTGCCTGGGCCTCCCAGAGTGCTAGAATTACAGGCCCGAGCCACTGCACCCCGCCTTTGCAGTTTTTAACCAAATACCTCACTTGGCCTGTGAGCCCCACAAGAGGAGTGTTCTAAAGCAGCACAAGGGTCAGCTTCCTTCCACTTGTCCATCCAGATCCTCCTCCCACCCCCACCACCTGCTCTGTCTCCCAGCCAGGAGGCTGATCTTTACAAATTACACCAGTGGGTCTCCTGGTCCTCTGGCTTTCTGTGATGTGTGGCCCCTGGGAGCCACAGCATGAGGCCAGACAGAGAAAGGAGAGAGGGATTATGACTCCCCAGGGTCCTGTCCTGTAGGGTCACCTCAGGCTTGCTATGCTGTCCTCCTTAGGGGGGCTCTCCCTTTCTGACTCTATGAACTGCTTTCTTCTGGGCCCCCTTGGACCTGGGGTGGTAACAGTGTCAGCCCCAGGGTGCTGCAGCATTCCTTGTCATTTTTTCCCATTCTTATCACAGCTTTGCTGACAGTCCTCTTTCTTAAACCCTCTGGAATTAACCTAGTTTGAGTGTGCCATCTGTTTCCTGCTAAAACCCTGACTGACAGAGTAGGGCAGGTTCTCAGATAATGTCACTTCAATCAACACCATTTTGTCCTAGCATTGATGAGAAAAAGAAAAAATCCTGATTCCTAGTGGGGGGCACTGTCTGCGTACTCCCCATGTCTGCAAGGGTTTTCTCCTTATGCAGGGTCCTGCTGTTTCCTCCTACATCCCAGAGCTGGGCAGGTTAGGTGAACTGGCATGTCCACGGGGTGCCCATCAGAGTGAGTGGGGGTGTGCGTGTGAGTCACCTGCCCATGGGGTGCGTCCTGTCCGGGTCTCATGCCCACCCAGTGCTTCAAGCTGCTGGGATGGGCTCAAGCCACCTGAGACCCTAAACAATAATAAATGTGTAAATAGTTATGCCACTTGTTTTTACTGATCTTTCTTACATATATGTATAGTTCATATTTATTTCAATTCTTAGTATTAGAAGGATTTTTGTTGTTTGATCTTTATTTAGAAGTTTGGTAATGCTTCTGTGACCAGAAATATACCAAGACTTACTTAACTCTTGTTTTTACCAATTATCCTATGGTAAAATTGTTATTTGTTATATGTCATTAAGTTCCAGTTTCTGAGAACTTATAGATGACGTTAATTGAGGACTTACTATACTTTGGATATATAAGAACCATAAAAACAACTGTTACTTTGGCTCTGCAGCCACTTCTCAGCTACTTGTCCTCATTTATGGCAGGTTGGGGCTCAAGTGTTTTCTCCTCACTCCTATCAATCTCACTGTGGATTCACTTCTGCCTTCATTCTTCTCCTCCAGGGAATTCTTTTAACAGAAAAGATCTCTGCAGTGGATAATTTCCTCTTTCTTACTTTTGTTTTTGCTTTTTAGAAACATCATTTCACTTGATTATACTCTGGTGGTATTCCAGTTTAAATTTAGCTATAGGTGACAATATAATCTATATGTAAAGTGGCCTATTTTTCAAAATAAATTTTTCTCTGTAATCCTATAACTGATTTTTTTTTAGTGAGTAAGAATAAACCTATGAACATACCACCGACAAGAAACATATGGTAAAATATTATTTTCAGAGCAATGTAGGTATAACAGCAATGCTTCTACTTTTGAGTACCTTTCACTGTATATTTCTTGCAATTTAGTCCAGATGTTATTGTAACTTCAAAACACATTTGGGAATAAGCAAGTTCATTTGCTGAACTTCTGTCTCTACATATGATTTCTGGAGATTCTGCTATCAAATTATGGTGATAAACAGCAAATTACTATGTTAATTTTTTTTTACATCTGCAGATCTGGTGTTATTGTCATACAATGCCTTTGCATTGTTCGTAAGTCAACCCTTACATTTGGTTAAGGGGATTTTCCATCAAAGGTCTGACTCTATTATCTGTTTATTTTGGCTTCTAAATCAATTAATATTTAAAAGGAAGGCAAACAGTAGGAATGTGGAGCTAGAAATCTGTTAAGTGAAGTGATTAAATAAACACCCTAGCTGAAAATATACCTAAAATCAGAGAGCAAAGTCTACCTACCTCTTCTCTATTTAAAAATAGGATGGGTTATTGTGATCAACCATAGGTATTTCTCCATCTTTTACTTATTTTCACCTTCCTTTGTATTCTGGGAGCTTTTTTTGCATGTGTTTTGTTTTTATTAAATCATAACTTTGTACATTGATGCATTCATGGGATTCAATGTACTGATTTGATAGACAATGTGAAATGCTTACATTGAACTAAGTAACACATCCATCACAATTATACTCATCTCTTAATAGTTTTGACGTATGCCATTGCATCATGCACATTAAGTGAGGTCCCCACAAATGCCCTCCTTCCTCCCCCCCCCTTCCCTTCTACTGTCTGGACTATAGTTATATTTTGTCATTCATATGAATGTGTACATGATAATATATTGATTTCATAGTAGTATTGAGTACATTGGATATTCCATTCCTGAGATACTTTACTAAGAAGAATATGTTCCAGCTCCATCCAGGTAAACATGAAAGATGTGAAGTCTCCATCTTTTTTATGGCTGCATAGTATTCCATGGTGTACATATACCACAATTTGTTAACCATTCATGGGTTGATGGGCACTTGTGCTGGTTCCATGTCTTGGCAATTATGAATTGGGCTGCAGTAAACATTCTGGTGCAAATGTCTTTGTTGTAAAATAATTTTTGATCATTTGGGTATGTACCTAGTAGAGGAATTGCAGGATCAAATGGTAGGCCTACTTTTAGTTCCTTGAGTATTCTCCTAACTTCTTTCCAAAAAGGCCGTATTAGCTTGCCTTCCCACTAGCAACGTATAAATTGTTCCATTCTCTCTGCATCCATGCCAATGTCTGTAGTTTGGGGATTTTGTGATGTGGGCTAAATCTTACTGGAGTTAGATGATATCTCAAAGTGGTTTTGATTTGCATTTCTCTAATGATTAAGGACGATGAGCATTTTTTCATGTGTTTGTAGGCCATGCGCCTGTCTTCAACAGAGAATTTTCTCTTGCCCAAAGGGAAATGGGGTTCTTTATTTTTTTCGTATTGATTACTTTGAGTTCTCTGTGGATTCTATTTGTCAGACCTTTGTTGGAAGCACAACCTGCAAAAATCTCCCATGCTGAAGGTTGTTCTGTTTGCTTTACTTACTGTGCTCTTGGCTGTGCAAAAGCTTTTTAGTTGATCAGATCCCAGTAATGGATTTTTGGTGTTGCTTCAATTGCCTGGGCAGGGGAGTCCTCATAAAATTTTCTTCCTGGCCGATTTCTTCAAGTGTTTTCCCTGCACTCTCTGCTAGCATTTTTATAGTTTCATGTCTTAAGTTTAAATCTTTTATCCAGTGAGAATCAATTTTTTTTAATGGTGAAAGGTAGAAGTCTTTTACAAGTTGCCAGCCAGTTCACCCAGCACCATTTGTTAAATAGGGAGTCTTTCCCCCACCGAACATTATTGATAGGATTGTCAAAGATCAAATGACGATAAGTAGCTGAGTTCATCTCTTGGTTCTCTATTCTGTTACATAAATCTACCTCTCTGTTTTTGTGTCAGTACCATGCTGTTTTGATTACTATAGATTTATAGTATGGCCTGAAGTCTGGTAACATGATACCTGCTGATTTGTTTTTATTTCTGAGTAATGTATTTGCTATTCATGTTTTTTTCCTAACTCCATATAAAATGAAGTACTATTTTTTCAAGCTCTTTAAAGTATAACAATGGTGCTTTAATAGGGATTGCATTAAATCTGTAGATTGCTTTGGGTAGAATGGACATTATTAAAATGTCCATTCTTCCCAGCCATGAGGTGGTATTTTTTTTTCCATTTGTTGACATCCTCAGCTATTTCTTTTCTCAGAGTTTCATAGTTCTCTTTACAGAGATCTTTCATGTCCTTTGTTAGGTAAATTCCCAGATATTTCATCTTCTTTGGCACTACTGTAAAAGGAATAGAGTCCTTGGCTATATTTTCAGCTTGACTATTGTTGGCATATATAAAAGCTACTGATTTGTAAGTATTGATTTTGTATCCTTAGACGCTGCTGTATTCTGATGCAAAAATATTCAATAAGATCTTAGCAAAAAGAATTCAACAAAACATTAAAAAAAATTATATACCATGATCAAGTTGGTTTTATTCCAGGGTTATAGGGTTGCTTCAACAAACACAAATCTATAAATATGATACATCACATCAATAAAATAAAAAAGAGTATATGATTCTCTCAATTGATGCAGAAAAAACTTTTGATAATATCCAGAATCCTTTCATGATCAGAACACTTAAGAAAATAGGCATAGAAGGGACATTACTTAAACTGATAGAGGCCATCTGCAGCAAACCCACAGCCAATATCTTAGTGAATGGTGTAAAATTGAAAAAGTTTCCACTCAGATCTGGAACTAGGCAAGGATGCCCACTGTCTGCACTGCTCTTCAACATAGTAATGAAAGTCTTAAGCATCGCAATCAGGCAAGAGAAGGCAATCAAGGGTATCCAAATAGGGTGAGAGGAGATCAAGTTCTCACTCTTCTCTGATGATATGATCCTATACCTGGAAAATCACAGGGACTCAACTGTATTCTGTCTTCTTGTGGCCATTATTCCTGATGTAGTGCAAAGGAGTCAAATGCAACTGGAGGTGTATGAATATCCATACTAGGCCATCAGTTTGGTTCTGTCTTGCCCTAGCAAGATCCTCTTCAAAAAGCCAAGTAAGCTGCTGACAAAGTGACCATGTGCTCTTTGGAGGGAGTGTGCTCTAAAGCCAATTATGTCTATGATGGATAAAGATGGTAGTCAGATAAGAAAGCAGGCAATATGTTTATCTCAAAGGGATGTGCCTTTTGTGAAACAGTCCATTTCTCCTTTGCCGTGGTCTGGTCCAGTTCATTGTATAGGTAAGTGATAATGAAGTGAGTGCTGGTTTCTCCATGGAGGTTCATGGGCTGGCACTGAGACTAAAACTCTCACAAAGGCAGTAATGCATATCAAGATTCACTCAAGTAATGCTTCCCTTATATACCACTTTTTATCAATTTGTAGCTGCACATTTGCTCAAATTTGAAGAAAAATGTCACTTACAATTACTGTCTCATAACTGCTCTTGGCCTTCATAGCTGACATGGAGGATCTGCCAGGGAAGGGCAGGCCATGGGCCAGCATTTTATCTCTCACAGATAAAGGAACTCACTCGAGTTGGAGTGATTAGGTGATGCCATTTCTAGTGGCATGCTTAGTGGACATTATAATCTCAACAGTGGACAATGGGCAAGTGGGAAGGGCCAATGATTCTTCTGGCCTGACAGTACAGTCATGGTTGGAGAAAGTATCATTATGGCTGAAAGCATATGCAAAGAACACCAAATTGCAGATTTAAGCTATCCACTATTAGTTCTCCTAATTAACCCTAAGGTTATGGAAATGTACATAAGAGACCTGAAAGTGTCCAAATAAAGTAAAAGTTGGAACAGAACTTTAAAAACCCTAGCTTTGAATGCGTCATCTACCCAATATATAGAGTAATATAGACAACTTACTGGCAAGGTAGTTGAGTATAACCTACCACTACCAAGCTACACAGACAATGAGATGACTCCTAGGAAACCAGATCTAAAACAAGAAAATACCACTATCTATGTCTCTGTCTATATAACTAAGCAGAGATATCAGTGAAATCATACTATAGGGAGGCTGATGTAACAGAATTAGCTTAGGCAAATCGCTACACAAAGAAACAAACAAAATGCAGACACAACAATAATCTTCAGAGAAATTATCAAAATACAGAATTGTTACAATATTTTACCTAGAAAGACTAGTTCCAACAAAACATTATGAGACAGGAAAAGAAACAGGAAAATGTGACCTATACCCAGGGAAAAAGTAGTCACTAGAAACTGTGTATAATATTGAGGATGTTAAAAGCTTGGAAGATGTTATTATAAATACGTTCAAACATAAAAGAAACTACATTTAAAGAACCACAAAAAGTATGATTACAATGAATAAACAAAGAGATTACAAAGAAGGAGATAAAAGTTATTTTTAAAAACCTGGAGTTAAAAATTATAATAAAAATTGACAAGAATGTATAATAGTATATTTGAGATGGCAGAAGAATCAGTGCAGCTACAGATAGATTGATAGAAATTATTCATTCTGAAGAGCCAGGAATAAAAACAAATGCACAGAGTCTCAGAGACCATGAGAGATACAGCACAGAACAAGCAGAAGTCCCAGAAGGAGAGGAAAATGAAAGGAACTGAAAAAAATTTGAGGAAATAATGGCTTAAATTTATTACATATGATGAAATGTATTAATTTATGCAGCCACAATGCTCAATAAGACAAAAGCTAAACAGAAAAAGATTCACACCCAGATGCTACGTGGTAAAACCACGGAAAGCTGAAGACATAAAACTCTAAACACAGAAAGAGAAAAACCAGTCATTTCACAGCGTAGAAGATCACTACAATTAATGGCTGACTTCTCATCAGAAATAATGGATGCTAGCAGGCAGTGGAATAACAACAAAAATGCTGAAAGCAATTGAAAACTCCCTTAAATTAAGAAGTCTACATCTAGCAGAATTATCCCATAAAAAACTGAGAGCAAAATTCACAGATAAAGACTGAGAGAATCTGGTGCCAGTAAACACGTCATCTAAGAAATATTAATACTAAAAAGAACCTTTCAGACCAAAAGAAACTGACTTGGCAGTGCCTCACATTTGCTGGGTGAAATGAAAGCCACTATCAGCCAACTGACCCTGACTAGGTTTAGAGGGCACTTCACCCGCTATATGAAAAATACACTTTCCCTTCAAGCTTATCTGGAGCATTCTCTGAGAAAGAACATATGTTATTCCATAAATCCTTATATTAGAAAAATGGTTTTAAAAATTACTGAAGCTCCCAAAGAATGTTTCTTTATTTAGATCAGTGGTTCTCAACCTTCCTAATACCATGACCCTTTAATACAGTTCCTGTGGGTGGTGACCCACAGGTTGAGAACCACTGATTTAGATAATAGTTATCCTATTTTTCTTACTAAACATAGTTTAAAATAGTAAACATACAACATGTTAACATAAGTAACATTCCTTATGTCCTTATGAAGAATTATACTTCTCTTTACCAAAAAATTATCATAAAAAATTTATTGTTTTCTAAAACACTAGAAAAGTGATTTATACTCAACAATCTAAGTTTTTGTTGTAAGAAGATTGGAAAAAAGGGCAAATTAAACTCAACATATGTAGAATACAGGAAATAAAAAAGAGTAGCAAGCAATGACATAGAAACAAAATAATAGAGAAAATTATCATAGCCTAAAAATAGTTTGAAAAAATTATTTAATTTATAAATAATATTAATTTAAAAAAACTGATTAAGAAAAAAGGAGAGAAACCTCAAATTATCAGTATGTGTATCAGTAACAGAATATTGCTAGATATTCTATAGATATCAATCAAATAGCAAAGGAGTATTAAGCAAAATTTTATGGTAATAATTTGAACAACTTCAATGAAATGGACAAGTTCCCTAAGCATCTCACTATCTCAGATTCATGCAAGACAAAATAGAAAATCTGAATTGTCCTATTAAAGAAACAGAATTACGAATTCTCAAAGAAAACTTCAGCCTAGGTGGCTTCAGTGATATATTTTGCCAACTATTTAATGAGGAAATGAAATCAATCTTACATAACCTAGTTTTCAAAATGGAGATGGTAGGAACGTTTCTCTACTCATTTTCTAAAGCTAGCAGTACTCTAACCCAAGCTCTGATAAACATTGTTAAGAAAACTACAGAAAATGTCCTTCATAAGCACAGACATGAAGATCCTTAAACTGTTAGCAAATTAAATGCAGTAAAATATTGAACACTTCATCCCTAAGATTGGAAACAAGAAAATATATCTGCTCTTAATGCTTGTTTGACAACTTATTTTGAAGAACAATAAGATAGTGCGATACAGCAAGAAATAGAATTAAAATGTGCAAAGACCTAAAAAGCAGAAGGATACCTTTTTCATTCCAGATAAAATATGATATTCCAGATAAATATGTATTTAGAAATCCTAAGGAATTTACAAAAAAATTATTAGAACTTGTATGTGAATTTACCAAAATCACCAGGCATACAGAATCAATATAAAAATAAATTATGGTATATGTACACCATGGAATATTATGTAGCCCTAAAGAAGGAGGGAGACTTTACCTCCTTCATGTTTACATGAATGGAGCTAGAAAATATTCTTCTTAGCAAAGTATCTCAAGAATGGAAGAAAAAGTACCCAATGTACTCAACCCTACTATGAAACTAATTTATAGCTTTCATAGGAAAGCTATAACCAATTATAGCCCAAGAATATGGGGAAAGGGGAGA
>NW_003852609.1:1093457-1108109 GCF_000181295.1 Otolemur garnettii | reverse complement strand
AAAAAAAAAAAAAAAAGACTGACAACACTAAGTCATGTAAAGAAAGCATCCGAATCCTACAGATCCTGCTGATTTGAGTATAAAAGGGTTTAACCAATTTTGGAAATTGGCAGTTTCTAAAGTTAAACACCTAGCTACCCTCCAAGCCAGCAATTCTACTCCTAGGTATTTAATCACTGAATGAAAAAATACAGAAACTCTAAAAAAGTATTCATGGTTGCTTAATTCATAAGAGCAAAAACTTGGGTGGTGCCCGTGGCTTAAAGGAGTAGGGTGCTGGCCTCATATACTGGAGGTGGCAGGTTCAAACCCAGCCTGGGCCAAACAAAACAAAAACAAAAACATAAGAGCAAAAACTGGAAACAACCTAAATGTCCACCAGAAATATAATGTATTAATAGTTTGTGGTGTATTCATAAAATATTCACCAATAAAAAAGAACGAACTCTGTTTTCCGGGTTTTTTTTAGACAGAGTCTCATTATGTTGCCCTGGGTAGAGTGCTGTGGTGTCACAGCTCACAGAAATCTCAAACTCTTGGACTTAAATGATTCTCTTGAGATAATCTTGCCTCAGCCTCCCAAGTAGGGACTACAGGCACCTGCCACAAAGCCTGGCTATTTTTTTGTTGTATTTGTCATTGTTGTTTAGCAGACCTGGGCCAGGTTCGAACCTGTTAGCCTCAGTGTATGTGGCCTTGTGCCCTGAGCAACTTGGGTTAAAAAAAAAAAAATGAACTGTGAATAGGAGCGAACTACTAATACAGGTACCTCCACCCCCCTCCACACACACACACAATGATGAATCTCCAAAACCTTACTGCTGAGTAACAGAACCTGTAGGAAAGAGTACCCATTACACGAATCCATTTGAATGAAGTTTAAAACCCAACAAAGCTAATCAGTGGTGATGGAAATCAGGAGGGAAGTGATTTATAGCTTCCTTAAGTCATGGTTACACAAATAAAAGCACTGTCAAGAATCATCCAACTATACATTTAAGATGTATGCAATTTCATCGCATATGGGTTTTTATCTCATAAGGAGATGCATACTTATAAGACTGTGGATGAACCTTTACCTTAATATATTAGACACCAAGTTTTCATTTTTCTCTAATTAAAAATAAACCAACCATCTAGCAGTGTGAAAGCAGACAAGTATTTGGATGTCCTGAATCAAACCAAATGATAACCAGTGCTATTTTCCATATGGCCAACTTTTATTTTAAAAAATTATTTGTGATCATAGCACAATTATGTGTTTTTTAACGTAGGAAAGAAACAGGCTATCATATTTAATTCCCAAAGAACTATCTATGCAAACATGTACGTAATACTAACAAAAATAAATCTCATAATGACAAAGGAATTCCTCAAAGGGTAGGCTTAAAAATCACTACTGTGGGAAATCTAAAATTATCTCTAACTGATTTTACTTAGTTAAAATGGACTTTGATCAATTGTTGGAAGTAATGCCAGAAGATTTATTTCCATTGTCAAATGAGCCTTAGCAATATTTAAGCAATTTTGGATGGATGCTGCTGGGCTATCATGGGTGTTTGGGGCAGTCCTGGCCCAGGTACTCACTCGTCTCTCAGGCTTGATTTCCTGCACCTATCTTCCTCCGACCCCACCACATATGTGGATGCCAGAACAATTTTCTTAACACACAGATTTCCTAATGCCAACAGTATGTTTTTTCCCCTAAATGTTACAAAATAGATTTATAAAGGCTTTTAGCGATTACAAGATGAATCACGAATGCAAATGAGTGATTTTACTGTATAAAGGTACCATATTTCAATTTACATTTGTAATTGCCTTATCACCTTTCAAGCTGTGTACTGTAATACCGCGTATTCACCCAGTGCTGGCTGGCAAGGCGCTGTCTATGGTGCTCAGAATCTGTAGATGAGGATGACAGGACCCTCGTTGAATGTATAAAAGAAGGCCTAGACACTGGATATACAGAAGAAATAATGTAAAAGGGCTACGAGTAAAGATTAATATTCAGGTAGTAACTTCTGTAGGAGTTCATTCAGGATGGCTCTGGCAGGAGGCAGAGCTACAATCTAAAAAGTTCAGAGATTCTGATGAGTAATAGGCAAAGAGACGAATATTCCAGAAGAAGGAAAGGAAAACACAACGGCTTCGCAGGGTCTGAAGGAGAAATGAGGTGGCTGCTAAGATGATGCCAAATTTGTAGCTAAGTTCAGCAAATTAGACTCTTGAGTTCAGACTTTATCCCACACGTGGTGAGGGTAGTTCAATATTTCTGGTTGCCTTTCAAGCATAAAGCTATCTTCTTTGTACAGAGGATTTCTTCCCACAGGAAACAAGACAGGCCACAGGAGCAGGTCAGGGGAGCGGAAGTCAGAACACAGGGGTTCCATAAGATCAGGGGCAAATGGCTTTCACAATTCTAATTAGGTCCAATTTAAACTTTTTGTTTTTGTTTTATCTCATCAGACATGAAGTCCCTCGTGGCAGGGCTAATTATCATTAACTGTTGTAACTGTATTATTCAATAATGTTGTGAGAACACTAATTCCTAGCATGTAGGAATAGCCCATTAATTCAGTATATAATACTAACAAATACTATATATATAAATGTATAATAGTACTATATATACAGTACTATACCACATATATGTGTATATATAGTATACTATATATGTGTGTGTGTTTATGTAATATAATACTATATGTGTGTGTGTGTGTATATATGTGTGTGTGTGTATAGGCTAGGTACTCCATTCAAAGGCCACAGCTTTGTTGACATAGATGTTATAATTCCTGGAAAATAGACACATCAGAAAAGGGATAGAACTTCTCAGAATCTGCATTAGAAATGAAGAATACTCCTTTGTCTTGTTCTTATAAATTCTTAAAACCCTGGGCTCCAATGGAGTTGATCTGGCCAGAGCTGGCATTGCTTTCCTTCAATTCCTTTATTCAGCCTTCACTTCCCTCTGCCCTTTACCTCCCTCTTTGAAGCAGTGGCTCCTTGATATGAGTCACAGCTCCTAATATGCACAAATAATCATTGTAACCCCAAATGAGTAGTTAAATGAATAAATGATAATGAATTGTTGCAAGATATGGAAAGCTGCTATTCTGCAATGATAATTTGAATTAACGAGAATATGAAATATTTGTGATTTTTGGCAGTACAGTCACACAAAAGGTCCCAGAACAAAAAGACCATTTCCACCTAGACTATAGTTTTCTATTTCTCCATATTTCCTTCAACGTCCCATGCATTTTATAACACCCCACTTCTCTGTTACGTATCCTTCTTTTCCACCTAAATTCTATTCTTCACTCAAGACCCAGTTTAAGCAGTAACATTTTCTCAAGTTGTTAAACTCCATAGTGCACTTAATTTCTCTGAATTTCGAGCACTTATTTTAATTAACCTCAAGCTGCCTCTAGATATCTCTTGAGTTAAAGTATTATGTTCAACCCAACTCAACACACTTATTGTACATTCACTATCAGGACTACATAGCATTAGGTGCTAAATGAGACAGTAGAGTGAAAATAAGTAAGACATAAGCACTTTTTCTTAAAAGCTTGTGAGTCAGCATAATGATACAAGGCAGACTATGATTAATGTCATGAAAGAAAAACAGAGGATAAAATAAAGATGCTATAATTAAGAATGATATGAGAATAAAGTAAAATATCAATATCATAGGGTTGTAAGAAGTCACACGAAGTTGGTAACTATAGCAAATATTTTTTTCCTGTCCAACACTTTTTACCTTTCTGTAAAAAAAAATATTTACACTATCTGGCCACAGTGATGGTCCAAGGGTTTGACACGTGATCTCAGCCAAACCACAGTCCTTCTCCCAGAAGTTTTTTCAAAGTTTAGCTGAGGGAGAAAACCTCTTTCTTTCTAGTTTAAAGCTATAAGATTGTGAACTTGAAGTACCCTGTGGCCACATCCACTCTGCCAAAGTTAAAGACCTGGACTGGGATAATCTGGTAGGCTTGTGGAGAGAAGCGGAGAGGCACACAGCCTGGTCACATTTAAATTCCTGATCACATCCATTTCCCAGGCCAGCTCCACTTCTGCCCCGCCCTCACACAATTCAATGACTTAACGATGTCACCAGTGCTTGCTTAAACAAGTTTGAGCTTGGTGTCTGTCACCTATAAGCAGGATCTACGCTAATCTGTGAAAATCAGAAATACTGAATGAAGAACACAAATGAAGGCATTTGAGATTGGCCCTTGAAGGATAAGTAGGATTCTGGAAAGTGAAGAGGGTACAGGAAGAGTCACCATCAAAGGCAGAGCAGAGGGAGAGGGGAAAATTACGGCCAGAAAGGATGAACTTTGAGGTTTGGTGGAGGATGAAGCTGAAGAGGAAGACTGTGGTGTTATTATAGAATCTTGGGATTGAACCTACACATCTTTTCTCTTAAAGGCTCCAACATTGTGGAATCCTAAGGGAAACAGGGCCCTGAAGATAGCTATACCCTTATCTCTGGGACCTGGATATAGTACCTTACATGGCAAAAAGGACTAAGCATGTGTGTTAAGCTAAACATCCTGAGATGGGAAGATTAGTCTGGATTATCTGGGAGGATCTAATATAATCACAGGGGTCCTTATCAGACAGAGGGAGAGGGGTCAGAGTGAGAGGGGGAGATGTAACCACAGAAGCAGGATCAGAGAAAGAGACGGGACAGTGAAAGCCGCCATCAAGGAGAGAGATGGGAAAGATGCTACATACAGCTCCTGGCACTGAAGACGGAGCAAGGAGCTGAGTCGGGAAATAAAATGCAGGTGGAGTCAAGAAGATGCAAAGGGCAAGGGGACAGGGCCGCTTCTCGTGCCTCCAGAGAACATAGGCCTTTTGACATTTTGACTTGAGCCCAGCAAACAGTCCAGACTTCTGACCTCCAGAATTGTAAGATAGTAAATTTGGGTTGTGATAAGGCACTAAATCTGTGCTGACTTGTTATAGAAGTAACAGGAAACTAGTACAAGTTTTTGTTCATTAATTTGCTTTTGAACGTTTCGGATGTCCCTGTCAGTAAGTATACTTACAGTGAGCTCCATGTCTCATACTCCGTGTGGCTTCACACAGAGATTATCCAGAGGTCAGGTCCATGAAGTCTTACTAAGGTTATATAATTTTCCCCGTTTCACTGTATATCATTTCATATCTGAATGCTGAACCCTTTATAAATTTTTTCTTTTTTTCTCCCCTGTCTCCTTTATTTTTTTTAAAAGACTGATTCAGTAATTGTCATTACTGTCACAGTGCATTCCATTTTTTCATTCCACCTCCCCCACTTTTGAGGGGGGATTTACAATCAAGTCACAGTATAGGCTGGCGGTGAGCTTGAGATACAATAGTTTGTTCTGATCTGATTTTAATATTATTGAAAGTTATGCCAATTTAAGCATTTCATGGCTGGGAGATATGTGTCCCAGTTCATTCTACCCTACAGATTCTTCACTAAGCACCCTCCAGCATTGTCTGATAGCATAACTGTAAAGGCAGAATGGTTAGGCCAAAAGCAAACAGGACATTTACTATTATCTTGTAACTGTCATTTTAATTAGAAAATGGTAATGAGTTGCTAAAATGTTAAAAAACACATGTATGCTATATACATATGAATATAACCATTCTTTTATACAACTTAAATGGGAAACCAACTATTTACATATGTACATAAAATATAATTGCATTAATGGGAAAGGACTAGAAAGAGCCTGTTTCGCTTCTGATCTTACAGGATAAAGCTTCATTCTTATTTGAAGTTTTGAAAATCTCTGGTTATATGGCAAGAGCACCTGTTTTTATTTGATTTTAAGGAGCAGGGAATTTCAGAGTGCTTATAGCCTTAGCAGCTTTCAAGTACAGATTGAAATATCTGTTTGACATATGGACACATCCAGATATAAATACATTCAACCTCCTTGGGCAAAAATCTTGAGAACACTGTGTTTACTGGCTGTACAACAAAATGACCTATTTAGGAAAAAGGTCAGCTGGTTATGAAAAGAGTCAAAATGATACACAAAACAACTTCAGAAGAAAGTGGAACTTCAGAGAAATGTCATTTTACTCACGGTGGAGAAATGATCAAAATCACACACCCACCTTAAGTAAAGCAAGCTCTTCTGGAATGCTAGGGGACCCATGAGGTTTATTTCAGCTACTTAGTCTTCAGCAAGCCACTTAAATTCTTCATGTCCACCCGTTAGGGACTGATTAAAAAGAAAATCACCTATCACATCTGAATTCAGTCAGACACTCAATTAAGCTGACAGCTATCTGTTCAAATTGGGAGCGGACAGAGAGATTGGAGGCATCTGAAACCAAACTCTCCTTCGATTGAATGAGTTGGTCAGGCGTGTCTGAGCAACTGCCTTGCTGTCCTTCTCTGGAATCTCCACCTTAATAGCCATCCTGGTGTTCTCTTTAATCAGTACCTTGGTTAAGGGATGCTCAGAATGTAATATTCATCTCACTGCTCAGACATTAAGTAAATGGTCGGAAACAAAGGCAATTGCTTCCTATGACCATTTAAAATTACTGCTGAACAGCATTTCATTTCTTTAAAAAACAGGATTCAGGGAAAGTTCCAGTCTGGCAGGCTCTGGCCTTTAAATAATTTCTCTGACTACTGAAATTTATAGGACTGGACTTACTCTTCTTCTTCCTGTCCCTTGCCCTCTCCCCTCCCCCCCCACTCACTGATTTTGAATCATCAACAACATCCAGCATTCATTTACCTACTGTGTGCCACGAAGTGCTAAGTCCTTTCTACGTATCCTCTCACTCTCCATATATCACTCACAGGAAACTTCAAAAGCCTAAGACTGTTCTTAGCCTTGTTTTAAAGATGAGGAAAGCAAGGCTCAGAGAAGTTAAGGAAGAAGTGACACTGCTACAAAGTGGTGGAGCCCAGATACTGAACTTCGTCATTTCTGATCCAGACCCGTACAATCTTCGCTACTATTGACCTCTTGAAGGCTTGGGCAATCCATGCTGCCCTCCGCTGCCAAGCCTGACTGGGAAAGGAAAGCTGCCCACAGCTCCAGCCAAGCCATAAAGGCTCCTGGAATGGATGGCTGTGTGAATAAGTGAAAAGTTAGCAGCCAGTGTGGGACAAATGAACACATGCATGGGTGAATGGGAAAAAGCCAGCCTGACTCTCGTTCACCCTGGGTCCTGGCTATGAAACACGTGGCTGTGTGTCCTCCTTGTGTGACACGACATATCCCAGCTACAATCATAAATCCTAATATATGCAGAGTGCCTTGGGATCTCGGCAGCTGAGAAAGCTGTGCCATGCACCCCCTATGGTCCCTAGTGTGTGTAGGGGTCACATCACTGCTGCTGCCAGGCTGGAAAATGCCATAGGTGCCATTCACCTGGAACTCTGCTGGTCATTCCCATCAAACTCAAAGCAGCTACTTCTGCCTGCACTGAGACAGTGGCAGGAGTGCTGGTGGTCCTTTCTCTGTCAACTTGGTAATGGCCCCCCAATACTTGTGGCCTCACTTTGCCTTCTCCTAAACTTCTAACAGGTTTCCAGGAGCCCTGGAAGCCCAGAGGTGGTGAGGTGCATCAAGAAGAATCCAGCGCCATTTTCTGGCACACAGAGACACCAAAACTACCTCATCCTCTACCACCCCAGAGAGGATTTCCTGTCTCCACAGGACAGTGGATTAGATTTCCTCCCTGTCTTGTTATGAGTCTGTTCTCCAGGTTTGGGCCACTCTGCCAACTACCGCCTCTGAAGATCCAATTTCAACATCTCTTACTCATTTGCATTGTAACTCCTCAGGGCTTGAGTCTCCAGGGGAGATGCAGCTTAGACTCCACATCTGACAACCCTCCTGGGACCCTGAATAACTGCTGCACTTCTACAGGGTCTGGAAAACCCTGATCAGATTTAACAAACCTACCAGAACATCCCAGTGAATGTTGTCATACTCTCTTTTCCAACAATATTGTTTAATCATCAGGGAAAAGCAAATCAAAACCACAATAAGCTATCACCACACAACTGGCAAGAAGGCCTTATCAAAAAGACAAAAGATAGTAAGTGTGGGGAGGTGCAGAAACTGTGTACATTGTTGAACGTAAATTGGTACAGCCACTATGGAATCTTCTCAGAACGACTTTTAAAAATGAATTGAATCAATGAGTAAATATACTCCCTGAAGGAATAAAGAGCGAAAATCCATATCCTTTGTGGATAAGGTTGGTTTCTGGAGCTAAGACTAATAATGATGGTGAGATAATATGCTGGCTCCATGCCAACTGTCCTCCACATGTCCCCTGATCTCCTTTCCGACCATGATTAATGCTCAGCAGACACACTTACTAAATGTTTGTACTCAGCTTCTATTCTGGTTGGCTGCTGTCCACCACATAGGAGTCTTATTTTTTTTTTTTGGAAACTACCCTTCTTTCCACTAGAGTGACCTTGCTGCTCCTTTAACACCCAGACATACTCTGCCACAGGCCCTTTGCCCTTACTGCTACCTTTGGCAGAAAAGTCTGTTCTCCATCTGTCTTCTTGGCTCCTTCCTTCACTGTTAAATATCTGTGTTCAAATAGTATCTCCGCAGACAGACCTTTGACCACTAACTGGGAGAGGGGAAATGCTCATTGCTCTGTCTCCCAATCTTGCTTTGTTTTTCTCCACAGTACTTACTGCTACTTCCACAAACTTTATGAACATGAGATTTTAATTAATTTTATTTATTTGTGCATTTACATTACAGTTCCTCCATCATAATGTGAGCACCAGGAGGGCAGGAGCTATATGGGTTTATATAATAGCACAGTTATTTAAACATAGTTTAAACAAACACTATCATTTCATAGTTAGACACTTTATCTTCAGGGCTTAGAATAGATTCTTGCATGAAGAAAACCCTCAATAAATACCTGTTTCTATATAAAGGAACAGTAAGTAATAAGTGATTTTTTCTGAATTTCTGATGACCCGGGGGGTTGGCTATAAAGCAAAAAGGCATGTCTACTTTTGTGGCTTACAACTTACTTTGGATGGTAATCCTTTGAAAGCAATTTTTGAAATGTTTATAATAAATATGGCCTTTTAAGACGTCAACCTTGATAGACAGTTGGAAAGAAACATTCTGGCTTACTCTAAACAAACAGAATAGAAGTGTTTCTTAACTGTATCATGTCATACAGCCTTCCCTCTCCTACTGAGTGGGCAACAGGGATACTGCAAGCAGATGAGCATTTTTTAAATGAGTGCCAGCTGGTTGAGCCGGGCTTGACATCTCTTCTCCACAAGTGGAGCTCCTAGATAAGGAGATAATGGAGCTACTAATTACAAAGGCAAGTCATTCCAGTTAGCATTCAATGAGAGCTTATTGTGCCAAGCATGTGTTAAGGATTCTATGAGCTTAGTGACATTTAAGCCTCTTGAAGAATCCTAGGACAGTTGGACAGGTGTTTCTAAATCCCGGAGATGTTCTCCACCTACTTTGTCAAACTCCCTGTTATAGGTTTCATGTTTGAAGAATAATTAGTTGATGTTTATGTAATAGTTGCTGTAGTTTCAAAACACCGAAGTTTTCCCTCCATTGTTATGATATAAGTCTGAGGCAGGGCCAATGTGTGATATTATTCACGTTTTCAGACAATGGATAGACACATTCACAAAGTTAGGAAAAAAGAGCTTCAGCCCACACTTCCTCTCCATAAAAAGAAGACAGAATGGTGCTGCTGGGGGTTCTCAGAGAAATGGAATGGTGTAATATTGCCATTGGAAAAGGCCCCAGAAATCCTGTTTTTCAACCACCTCATTCTACAGGTGAGCAAAGTGAGTCCCAAAGAGAATGCCTGCGGCCACAGAGCTACTGTCCAAATCAGAAGCCAAGAAGTTTAGTCCATTTCACACGTCCCTGTCACCTCACTGATACCTCAAGGATGTGAACATGACACTACTCACACACATGATGCCATCAGAAAACAAGGACACTCTCCAGTGAAAATGTTCAAATATCTCCAACTTCTAAATGGCTTCTACACAAGCCTGATCATGTGTGATTTAAATGGGACACAACTCAAACAACTTTTTCCATCAAAATAATGTTACAGAGAGTTGCAAGTTTCCTAACTGGTCCCCAAAGTCAGCCAGACCATAATACTATCAGTGAGACATGCAGGGGAATTTAATATGTCACCACTATCGTCCAGTTTCACGGAGGAAATCCCATCTCACCTTATCCCTCAGTTGCCGCTTCCCTGGACAGTAAGGAGATATCCTTCTCCTTCCACCCTGTGCTCCCTCTGGGGGCTGCAGCAGGATTGGGGGAGCGATAGCCATAGAATGTGGCTGGTTGGGAGCTCTGGCCTCCAGGTGTGGGGCTCCAGCGGTGGGTCTTTGCAGTCATTTCTGTGGGGTCCACAGCTGTCCTCTGGGTGAGGCCCTGCCATCATGGTGTAACAGACTGGGGGCCACACTTCACAGGCGTGAAGTGTGTGGTGTATTGATAGCTGGTGAGATTACTTACTGGTGCTGCCATTGAGAGATGACAGGGAGTAAGAGAGATATTTGTGACTTCGACTTGGCCCTACTGTACGAGGCACTGCAAGAATGACTGTAAGTCAGGTCAGGAGGGAGACATCCCACCCCATGCCATTATTTCCCCTTCACTTTCTCTTACAGCTTTTTAAACTTCAACAAGTATTTTTTGACGACCTATGTTGTATGAGTATTTAAAAAGCTTCTGCACTGCCAAGAACATACAACGTAAAGCAAATAGCCCTCAGAATGGGAGAAGATTTTTGCAAGTTATATTTCCGACAACGGTCTAATAACTAGAATCCACAGAGAACTCAAACTTATCACTAAGAAAAAACAAGTGATCCAATTTCATTGTGGGCAAAAGACATGAACAGAAGCTTCTCTGAAGAAGATAGGTGCATGGTCTACAGACACATGAAAAAACGCTCATCATCTTTAATCAGAGAAATGCAAACCAAAACCACTCTGAGATACCATCTAACTCCAGTAAGAGTAGCCCCCATCACAAAATCCAAAACTACAGATGTTGGTGTGGATGTGGAGAAAAGGGAACACTTCTGCACTGCTGGTGCAAATGCAAGCTAGTACATTCCTTTTGGAAGGAAGTTTGGAGAACACTCAGGGATCTAAATGTAGACCTGCTGTTTGATCCTGTAATTCCTCTTCTAGGTGTATATCCAAAGGACCAAAAATCATTTGGCAATAAAGATATTTGCACCAGATTGTTTACTGCAGCTCAATTCATAATAGCCAAGTCATGGAAGAAGCCCAAGTGCCGATCGATCCATGAATGGATTAATAAATTGTGGTATATGTGTACCATGGAATACTATGCAGCCTTTAAAAATGGAGACTTTACCTCTTTTATGTTTACATGGATGGAGCTGAAAAATATTCTTCTTAGTAAAGTATCTCACGAATGGAAAAAAAATGTCCAATGTACTCAGTACTACTGTGAAACTAATTTATAATCACACTTGCATATGAAAAATGAAACACAACTATAGCCTAGGATGAAGGAGGGAAGGGGAGGGAGAGGGGAAGGGAGTGGGGTGGGTCAATGGAGGGTTAGTTCAAGGGACCACACCTATGGAGCATATTGCAAGTACCAGTTGGATCTATCAGGTATAGAACACAAATGTCTTAACGCTGTAACTGGGTAAATGAGGTGAAGTCTATGTTGATTAGTAGGATGTAAGCACTCCAATTTGTACAAATAATCAACACATTGAATCCCATAATGGCATAAATGTATTCATGATCTATGTACAAATGACTTAATAAAAAAAATTTCAGTTAATTAGAATGAATTTGAAGTATTTCTTCTTTTTCTATTGTCTATAAGATTTGGCATGTTCTGTTTTTTTGAATTATCTTCTACTTTTATTTATAAATATTAGTTGTCTATTTTTTGAGACTTTGGGAAAAAAATCCTCCAGTGACTCTGCCCTTTGCTTTTCATTTGCACAAAGTCCCCATTTGTCTAGAACGATGAGACATCTCTCATTACTTTTCCTTCTGAGAGAATTCTTGGCAACTATTGTTTGCTTATTTTTCCACAGAAAATATAGAATCACTTGTTCAGATTCCTAAAATAATCTTCTTGTTTGTATTTAGATCTTATGAAACCTCTAGGTTAACTTAAAGAGATTTGAAGTCATTATGATTTGAATCTTCTCATGTTAAACTATGGTGCTGCCATTTGCTCCAGTCTTACCAGTAGCATAGGACAGTTTTTTCTACATATAAAACTTGCTTAATTCTTATTGATTATATGCCTAAATATTTATTGCTGTCATAAAGGGAGATTTTCAGTCTTTGTACTTTCTAATTCTATTAGTGTACAGATGCTGTTAACTTTTTGATTAATTTCATGTACTGAATTATTTTATTAATTGTGGTTATATTTTAGTCAGATTTCCTTTGGTACTGGAGAGATAAAGCAAAGTAATCTGTTTACAACTATAATTTCACCTCCTTCTTTCCAATTTGTATACCTGTATTTTCTTTTTCTTGCTTAACTGCTTTGCATAAAGCTTTTGAACAATAAAAAAAATTCAGTTAATTATATTGTGGCATAATTCCTTAATATTGGCTTACGAGGCAGTTTAAGTCTTGCATGCTTGGAAGTTTTAAGCAAAGAATAATGGTTTGTTTTTATGTAGCATTCACTGTTTGTACACCGCATCAGGATTTAATCTTCAGAACTCCGTAGGGTATCCAATATAGGGTTGCTATTAACAGTGTTCTAGAACCTGCCCCAGGTTACACAGCTGGTAAACCCTGGGGTGGGGGCAGAGAATCTAGAATTCTAGTGCTGGGATTCTAAAGATGCTCTGTGTTCAGTGGAACTCATACCCTTGAAATCTGCACTGCCATCCTCCTCGTGTGCAAAGGTGCTGGTGAGGAAATTGACATACACATCTGAGCTCTGCCGAGACCTGAGAGGGGAACACCTTGCCCCCAGCATGTCCCTCCCCACCACAGCAGCCTCTAGAGCACGGGTTTACTTTGAAGCCTTTCATGATATCAACATATCAGCAAAAGTATAGTCCTTTTTTACCCTTTGACATAGTAAAAATAGACTAATTTTACAAGAAGAAAGGATTATACAATAAGCACAAAGGCCAAAGAATGAGTTTCAAGTGTCTTAAAAATTTCAGAAAACAGCTTGGTGCCTGTAGCTTAAGGAGCCAGCCACATGCACCGAGGCGGGCAGGTTCGAACCTGGCCCAGGTCTGCTCAACAATGACAAATACTACAACAACAAAAAATAGCTGCCTACTTGGGAAGAGTCCCATCTACTTGGGAAGATAAGGCAAGAGAATCACTCAAGCCCACGAGTTTGAGGTTGCTGTGAGCTGTGACACTACAGCACTCTACTGAGGGCAACACAGTGAGACTCTGTCTCAAAAAAAAAAAATTTTTTTTTTTTTCAGAAAAAGAAAAGCAGCATTTGGTAAAATGCTGAATTTGCTTTTCTTTAGATCAGCATTTTAGCTACACACAGGAGAGCAGGTGCATCACCTTCCCGTGCCTGCTGACTCTCAGCACTCCATCTCTCTGCTCCCAGAGGGGCTGGACTACTTCAATTTCTAGTTCTCTTCAAATAGCACCACACTCTAAACTTAAACTCAAAAATCATTTCTGTTTCAAAACTCTTGGGTACCTGGGCCTTCTCCCTCATTCTATTCTACTCTCAGATTTTTGAGTCCTTACTCACCATCCTCCCCAGGGCTAATTTACTCACTGGACCCTCCTCCATCCCTAAACATCTCCCCCTCTAAGGAACATTCCTACTCTTTTCTTACAGTCACCACTGCAGGCACACAAAAAGGAGGATCAAGTTACATTAAGAGCTGGTTGGGTCACACTACAATAGTGACCACCCGGAATTAAATAGTTTTTCCATCATGCATGAGATTTGCACTGAACTCTTTCCTAGACAACTGTGGCTGCTTAGTTATATCAAGCATGGTCTTTCCCACATAAACGTGGGCACTGCATGCTCTTTAAAACATCTGTGGCAAGCAAACTGTGCATTAAAGTCTAAAAGATTAACAGAACCAGAAAAATGACATACGAGCCTAGCTGCAGATTTAAAGCAGCATTAAAAGCATGTTTTATGTGTGAAAGAAATTATGATATTTAGTGTAAGAGTTTAGCATATCTTACAGTAAAAGTGGCAGTGCTAACTTTTTATTCTCTTCCAGTGACATTTATTGAACCTATAGTTTCACAAGAGTCATCTTTTCTTGCCAGATTTTTACCTTTGGAAATTACTTTCTGCTCTATTATATAGAGATGTAACTTACTAACTTAATACTTCATAGCTTGGGCCGAATTCATATTTTTGCATTAAAGCAAAAGGATACGTGTAAATATAGGTAGTGTATTTTAGGAATAATGACCCATTTTGTGCTATAATTGTTTTTAAAAAGCCATTTCAAGTAATTCTCATTCCTTATAACCCTTATACTGCTTTATCTTCTAGGGATTTTAACAACTCATGAGAGGCGGAGCCAAGATGGCGAACTGCAGCCAGCTTTTTACAGAAGCTCCCGTCCAGAAGGAGGCTGAAAGGACAGAACCTTAGCAAA
>NW_003852609.1:1066753-1086537 GCF_000181295.1 Otolemur garnettii | reverse complement strand
AAAAAAAAAAAAAAAACAACTCATGACCTTCAATTTTTTGAGTGTTTGGCATCTTTCATGCATTGTTTTGGGTGCTTATGTGCAGAATTTCATTTCATTCTTACCATAACCCAATTTTCAGAAGAGAAAAGAAGCTTGAAGAGACAGACTATAAGCACCTTGCCCAAGTTTATAACAAATCTTGGGATTCAAACTTGCATCTAACCTCCAATAATGCATTTATTTTGCTAACTTTGTTTATCAATTTCTGTACAACAGACCACATCAGTGGATGAAAACAACACTGATTTTTGTGTTGGGTACAAACAATTAGGTTACAATGTCTGCCTTTGTTAGGCAGAGTCCCTATGGTAGTTGTGTCCCACACCCAGGAGGTGCACCATATACCCTTACATTATGCCCCTTAGGTGGGAGCACACCAATCCCCCTGCTTCCTCCCCTCCCCCAACCCCAGCCCCCTCTCCCCAAATTGAATTAAATTGAGGTTTTCTCTGTGTATTAATCAGATCATCTACTGGCTTCAAATTAGTATTGAGTACTCTGGATACTTGCTTTTCCATTCTTGTGATACTCTACAAGAAGAATGTGTTCCAGCTCCATCCAGGTTAATACAAAAGATGTAAAGTCTCCGTCTTTTTTTATGCTGAACAGTATGCTGCAGTGTACACATAGCACAGTTTGTTAATCAACATGGCTGATTTCTAAAAGTTCAGACTCGACAATGGTGCAGTGCCATTTCCCCTGTGTTTTATTGTCTAAATCAGTTTCCTGGCTTTCACAGGAGAAGACAGAGACCCCACCTCTCAGTGGGAAGACTGTCAACAAATTTGAGGGCCATATTGCCAAACACCAACCCCTCAGGACATTTCCAGTTCCACTGTGATATTATTAAACTGTGAAATTCCCTAATATACACAACTTTGTGGATAATACTGTCAAATGATAACTTCTTAGAAGACAGGAGGTCTGAATCTTTAAAAATTTTTTTCCCCCACATATTCTTACTGTTATTTCAATGGCTTCTGTATATAGATTTAGGCTTTTGAATGAAGTACCCAGGCTTAAAAGAGAACTCTTCATATCTTTTCAGTGTTCTTAGCAGATTTTCTTTCTCATTTCTCGGCATTTAATATTTTTGGTTAACTTTCTCCCTTCATCACAGAGTGACCTCAGTATTTCTGAATTCCATTTTAATTAGAATTTTTTGGAGTATCATCAACCAAGTGTGATCTTTTGCTTGAAGTTACTCTTTGCTTAGCAACAAACCATATGCAGGTTTTTGTGCAAGTAGATTTTCAGTCTATTTAACAGTTTCAACACACTTTCTCCCTTTAGAAAGCTGTGATTCTACCAGTTCTGACATTTGGGCAAGAAAATTTCTCAGCACTCATCTCTTGGGCAGCATTTTCCTATTTCATTGTGGCTTGTTTTCTCTGTTTTGGCCAAATGAAACAAAGCAAAAGCCTCCTTCCTTTCTGTGGTTCACACTGTCCCCATCCCTCTATCCCAGTGTTTGCGGTTACACATGTGCTGCGTAATGAAGAATGTCGACCATTCTACGTTCCTCAGCAGACATTACTGCTCTTTTCCCACTGTGCCTGAATATGGGCCCACATCTTTCTTTACAAGGTATTTTAAGCAGCCACTGTTGATCTGGAAATAAGATTCACCTGACTTACAGAAATAAACACTATTCCTTCTCTGTGGAATGTCTCTTACTCAACTATGACAATTATGTCTTTTTCATCTTTCAAATACTGTTCTAAATTCCTTATTCCTTTGGAATAATGCTTCTTGCTGCTCAGCCCCTGCACCCATCCTCTGACTTCTCTGGATCCACATCTCCTGCCACCTATAATGGTGGTGGCTGTTTCCACTCCCTGGGCCCAACAGTACCTTCAGTCAGGAAATGTTCAGTACCATTGGTATTTCAAACCTCTGGCACTCAGGGTCATATTTCTAGACCGCAGTTCTGACCTTGGTTCTGGTGCCGACAGGAGACTTTTACATTGTCCCAGGGCCTCAGCTCTCTCCTATGACTCAGGGCTGGATCCTGCCGTGCTTGCCAGACACTTTCTGCTACCCAATGTCCTTCGCAGGTCCCCACTGCAGAATGGGAGTCTTGTGTCCAAGACCTTCGAGCTCTATAGCTGCCACGCTCCCCTAATTATACGTGAACTCTAGAGCTATTCTTCTGACTTTCAAGGAAACTAAAATTTCCACATCTGCTTTGCTCGCTTGCTGGGGAATCCTTTACATATTATCAGGCTCTCTGGCATCAAATGCTTTCTCTTCAAAAACTCTGTGCTTTCTTGGATCTGGACTGGTTCTCTTTATCTACCGCTGTTCCAATTCCCCACTGGCTACCCCTTTAGAGCAGACAGATCATTTTTAGATCTGAAGTTGTTGCCTTTTGGCTAAATTTGAACAGCTTATGCTTTGACTGGGCTATTAGAGACAACTTGATTCCAGTTATTCCACTTGGCCTTTGCATGCAGACATGCCCTTCACAACTACAGCATGTTTATTTTCTGATAGCTGCGTTTGTCTTGCCTCTTACACGAACGAGTCTAAAGTGTGTGTCTCTTATTTCCCTTGTAACTGTCTGCACCAACCAGTTAGGAGTTTGTTCTTATACAATGGGTAGCTAGTAAAAATTACAGCTAAGAATTAAAATCTGAAGGAAATATATTCAGTGGCAAGGACACTGTATGTAACAGATCAGATTTAGCATTAGGAAGAATACTTTCAATTTTATGGTTTCATTTCTGAGTTAAATTCTGTAATCACTCTAGGAATAAGACACCTCACACCTGTGCTTTGCTTTTTGTTTTGAGTGTGCCCATGTTATAGTCTTTGAGATATTTTGGAATGAAAATGAGATTTCAAGGAAGGATTTCATTAAAGAGGATATTACTTCCTTTGAATTGCATCCAACCTGCAGTTTCTCATCTTTTTATTAGCTTTGTACCATATAACTCTTTTTTTCTAGTTATACATTAACCAATATGCTTTAATTTGCAGAATGAGTCCTGTCTGGTGTCAAGAAAAATTGCAATGGAAGCTAAAGCTCTGTAGAAGTGACACAAGAATACCTGTAAGTTAATATCACTATGCTCCTTCTACATGGATTATGCATAACTCAGTGCCAACATATGATTTTGAGACAGTGCTACAAGTTTTACATTTATTTAAATCACATGACCAGTAATAGCAAAATTCAGAATTTTTTTGAGTTGAAAAGAAATTTTAAAATTTCCTGGTTTATTATAGTTGCTCTATGTTTTTAAAAATGTCTGAGTCTTTATATTGCAGATCTTCTGTAGCTGCCTTAGGTCTGAATCCATGCAATATTTAGAGCACGAAGTTGGTTACTTGTCTGTCTTCTTACTGTGTTAGTGAAATACACATTATGTATTTCATCATGTGAGTTAGTATCAGGAATTTCTCAAAGAACTTTACTCTTTTTTTTATCAGACCTGATTACTTGCTATTATTCTGTAGGAATTTCATTATTTGGCATTTTGCAAGGTGCTTTTAGGTTTTTATGTTATTTTTCCAGTTATTTATTAATGCACATCAACCCACATAAAAATTAGGGGTTTGAAACAATTTACTTCTGGAGAGATGAAGTGATTCTTCCCCAAGACCAGCTCAAGCACTTCCCTTACAAAAGTACTCTGATATTGGTACTTGTATACAGTTCCTGCTATTGTTTTTCATAGATTATAACTCAATGTCTTCTCTTCTTTGACATATGGCTGTGATGGAAGATGTGTGGCTTCCTTCTGGACTCTCCCCTCACTTACCCTGTCTAGAACTGGAAGAATAAACCAGGCGAGCTTGACCGACCTGCTCACTCCTTTCCCATTTCCCAGCCCACTGGCCTGCGGGAGCATGGGTTTGCTCTCTCCTCCAGGCTGGTGTTTTATGGGGCAAACCACACCAGGGAGGGTCTCTGGAGTCCCACCATTGCCAGTGAGTGAATGGAAGAATGTCCAGCTCTTAGTACTTAGAACCTAAAAGTGTTCTCCATTATCTTCATTAGGAAAAAATGGTGAAATTTTGATCTTCTATCTGTACACTTGTTGGTCTTTTTTCAACAATTAATTTCCAGTTAGTTCAGAACTTGGGAGAGGAAGATGGGTGCTATTTACTGAATCACTGTTAATCCCCAATAACACACAGTAACAACAACAACTAATTATGACACTTGTTGAGCATCTGCTAGATGCAAGGCCACTGGATTATGTATTCTGTGTCACAGCATTGACTTTGAACTATGAACAAGGAAGGTCAAAGAAACTGCACACTATAGCTGGGAGGTTATGCTGGTTTTCAAAATTAGCCACCATTAATTCCTCCCTTCTGTGTAACCATATATCTCTCTTCTCATTAAGAAATAGTTTATTCCTTTCCCTTGGGAGTGGGCTAGCCTAATGACTTGTATCAATGACAGAATGGTGTGAAAGTGACATTCTGGGATTCTCAAGCTCAGACGTTAAGGGGTCCGGCAGCTCTGGGCATTTTTTTCTGAGAAAGCCGACCTTTTACAATGAATACTGGGCTAGGCTCCTGAAAGATGAGAAGAAATTTGGAGAGAGAAAAAGAATGCTTATGCTTCTTGGAGAAGCACTGAGGTGCTGGACATAAGAATCAAGCCGTCTCGGACCTTCCAGCTCAGGTAAGCTTCCACTTAGCTGAAAGCAGTTGAGCAAGTGACTCTATCCAACATCTTGTGGAACAGAAGAACCATCCAGCCAAGCCTTGCCCAAAATACCAAGCCCAGAATTGTGAGAAATAATAAATGATTGTTGTTTTAAGCCACTAAGATTTGGGGGTGGGTTGACACAGAGCAACAGGCAACTGAAACATAAATAATACAAACCTGCCCCTGCAACACATTTTCAAATGGCGAATGGTATCACTGCTATGGCATAACAAGAATTTTACCAGATCTATAATTGATATTACCTATTCTAAACCACCCGAGTCACAATCTATTTGTATACAGTGTACCTTTACAGCAAAGTCATGCCTTCTTTCAAATGTCATTCTAAAATGAGCCATCTCCAAGGGGCACATGATAAATAGTATCACTTTAAGAAATCAGCTCCACTCCTATTCAAAAAGATAAAAGCTCTTTGCTAAATAATGAAGACTATTTCTTTCTATTCTCTGGGGATATCTCATCACTGCTCTGCCTCATATTTGATTACCATGCAGAACAGTTTCCAAACCTTGGTTCTACTTGTCTGGGAAGCCCTCCCAACTCTGACTATGACCCCCTTCCTCTGGGTGGTCTACATAACCATCCTTAGTGTCCCTTTAATGCTCTGCTCATCTCACTAGCACAGCACTCATCACCTACATTTATGTAAACCCCATGAGAGCAGAGGCCGCATTTCTTCTGTTACTGCTACATTTGAAGCACCAGAAAGTACTCCTTACAGAGTAGGTGCATCATGAGTCATCTAGCTGAGTGAGTGAATGTGACTGCTTCTCCCTGGGCTGGACACTGTCTCTTGGTGTTGAGTGATCCACTGCCCCCTCCTTCCATTCTCCCACTTCTACTGAAGAGGCTGGAAGCCTAGAAGTTCCTAGACTTGTTTGTTGCCAGGGTCCAAATGTAATTCTAGTTCTGAATCTAGAGGACAAAAGGAACCAATCATGGTTCCTTCTGCTACCAGTCACAGTGGCTGGCATGCAGGTTGCAGCAGATGTGTGTTTCTATGGACACTGGCCAGCTCCCCAGGACCTGGAGGCAGCTGTGATACTGGTGGAGCTTTCTATAGTTCCCTGCCCTTGGAAACTAAACACCCAAAGGTGCTCCTCATTTTCATTCCTCAAGCATTACAGTGATTTTTGGAAGCACTGAGTTCCATAAAATATCTACAGTGGTTTCTGTTTTACTACAGTCATGTGCCACATACAGACATTCTGGTTAACAATGGACCACATATATGATGGTGATCCCATAAGATTATAATACCACATTTTTACCATATCTTTTCTGTTTATTTATGTTTAGATACACAAATGCCATGTGTTACAACTGCCTACAGTATTCCATCCAGTACCATACTGTATAGGATTGTAATTAGGAGTAACAGGCTATACTATATACCCAGGTAGGTAGCAGACTCACCTTCTAGGTTTGTGTAATTTCACCATGCTGACACATGGTGAAATTGATGAATAATGACATTCTTAAAACAGAAGCAATGCTTGACTATCCTGACCTCTCCCTGGCGCACCTCTTTAGACTGCATTCCTTGAAGACAGGACATGCCTATATCTGCACTGGTCATCATTGAAACTTGCGTGCTCTTGTCCACAGTGTTGATGATTAGATGCTCAGATCATTCCCAAACATATGTGCACTATCTGGATCATAGTGGAAAATAATAAGACTAGGTAATATTTATTTAATATTTGCTATGTGCCCAGCATTGTTCTAAGAGTTTTGAATCTATTACCTTAATCTACTCAATAACCCTGTGAGGCAGGCACTGTTACTGTCTTCCTTTACAAATAAGCAAGCTGAGAAGAAATATGGAAAGTGACTTGCTCAAGAAATCATAGAATTAAATAGTGGACTGAGGGTTCGAACTCAGGAAGCTCCCAAGTCTACCTTGTATCTAACACTTTCTCCTGCCTGAGTAATGTCTACTTAAAGACTTAGAAGAGATAACTACTATAAATTTAGAACTCATTTATTATAAATGTCCTATACAGATTTATCATATCAACTCTATACATTCCCCTTGAAGAATCTTAGTTTTTAAAGATGTTCTTGTGGTATCAAAAGGGCTTTGTGTGTATATGTATGTATGTGTGTGGCCTGTGCATATATGTGTGTGTATGTATATATATACACACAGACTTTTTATATGAGAATATGTTTTTTGCTGTATTTTCCCCATTACTTATAAAGACAATGAAATGATAGGGAGCCATGGAAATGATTAGGAGAGCAGCAAAGATAAGAGGAATGATGGTGAATAATATTGATAGGTTTCATGTGAATTTCTCCTGCAGAGTTTTCTGCCTCTTGCCTGAGAACGCAAGCTAAAGCAAATGACCAGTGGTTGTAAAAAATGAATCCATGTACATACAGGAAGGGAAAACAAGTTCTTTAGCTGCAGCTTCCATCAAAATGGAGAACAGCTTTCCACTGAGACCCCAGAGGCGTGGAGAGAAATCTGGGAAGATGCAAAGTCACACAGGCAAGAGAAATCTAAGTGGGAATGATCTGAGCATCTGGATAAGACACACAACTCTCAATGATGACCAGTGCAGAAATCTGAGTGGGCAGAAAAATATAAACAGATAGGTTTTCTTCTGCATTCCAGATTTTTTTTTTTCCTATGCAGAGGGAGATGCAATGGTATAGTGGCCCTGACAGTGTATGTTGCCAATTACTTCTCAGGAAGAAGAGTCTTCATCTGATGACTACAGTTGGAAAAAAAATCTGGGTATGATAGCCAAGCCCTTCTTTTCTCTCTTGTAAGTAAAAGTGCCATTCTTCTCTGCTCTTTCACGCCTTAAGTTTAAAAGAGGTTGACTTTGTCCATGGGCCAACAGGATGCTCTGTGCCCTGTCCACTCCTGACAATGACTGGGAGAACAAATCTGTATAATGCTGGGATTTGATATTGGGAAACTCACTTGCCCATTCCAGCATTACAGAAAGTTTAGTATAATAATGACTTGGAGTGAAGTCAGGTGTCCTTACAGACATAATCATGTTTGATATGGAATATTTCCCCAGGCCTCATATATGAAACATTATCTAGATGTTTTCTCCAAAAATCTAAAGGAAAAACATTCAAAATCACATCTGGCCCGGAGGATCATAGATAAGGGATTGAAGAATTATGGATCTATGTCAGTTTTTAATCGGTAGTAAAGGGGATATTTGGGACTTCCTTCCTTGTTAAGACTTTACCTATTTTGGTAAAGGATCAAGGCAAAGAATAGGAAGGTCCCTTAAACACGAATGAGGGAGAGAATCAAGCAGGTTCTTCTCCTCTCTTCTCCATATGCATGGTGCATGGGCTATCCACACAGGGGAGGACATTATATGTGTTTAAAAATAATTTTTACAAGGAGGTATAAGTACAATTCTGGCAGAAAGACAGTAGGTAGATTACTAAAACACGTCCAAGGATCGATAAAGATGCCACAGATGGGATTTCTATTGGGTGGAAGGTGGGACTAGATGAAGTCCAAGGCCACCCATTTAAGACAATCTAGAATGCTACTGCCTCCCCCAGAGGGGCCCTTCTCCAGAATCTTCCATGTGGTAGGGATTGGTCAGAGGCAGATATACTTTTGGCCATGTTCCCTTCTAGCTATTCGTACACCTGAAGCTGTGAGCCAGAAGATGTTAGATGGCACTCATCTGTCATGCCCAGTTTATTTTCTTTGTCTATGTGGGTGTAAGACATTTCACAGGAGTCCAGGCTGGCCAAACAGCAGCAAGAGAAGAGTTTTGAATGTCCTACAGGCTCCATTTTGTTTCACTCTGTTAGACACATTCTGGCTAGTAGCTTAAGTTGATACAGCCTCAGTTTTCTCATCTGTAGAATGGGCAGAACATCTCCAGGTCAACCACCCTCAGAGGGTTGTATGAGGATGGAGATGAAAATCAAAATATTGAAGAAGTTAATATATGGGAAAGTAATTTTTCCATTCAAAATCCAGGTATTATCTTCATTATGAATGAGGTAATCCCACACAAGCTTTGCAAAATAATACTTATTACAACTCTAAGCAAGATCCTTGCTCGAGCCTTGAAGCATTGCTGTGAGTTCAATACAAAGCAGTTTTTATTTAGAACATAAATTGGATTTGTGCTTATAAAGGAAAGCATGAGATAATGTTCTCTGTCTTAATTTGACAGTAGACAGACTCTTCAGCACTGGCCAAGAATCTAGTACTGGATCATACCAAAACACAACCATTGGCGTTTTAAATTGCATCCAAAAAGATGCCACGGTCAAGTGCTGCTTCTGACAGAGCACATACCAAGATATGAAGCTTCAGGTCATTAAAAATGCCCATCTCTGTCTTTTTATTCAGTATTCCATAGGCTTTTCAATTTGGACAGAATTTGAAGACCTGCTCCTACTGACACTTCCCAGGTAAGCTTCATCTTTTTTGTTTATTTTTATTTTCTAAAGATTAGTGTGGAAACTTCTCAGCTCAGTCAATGCCAAAGGGCACGACTGCCTCCTTTCTCCAGTTTACTTTCCTAGCATTAGGATGTGCTAAAGCTTTTTTTCCCAAGAAACTAAGGGATCTGCAGGATCACATGGACAGGCTTAAGAAAAATGAAATTAATCATGCATTTCATTCAATATTAAGATGACTCAGTTTACATTCATTATTATTTTTATCCTAGAAATCACAAATTTAAAGTGGGAAAACCCCAATTACTCATATTAACAGAATTTTCATTGTACCTTAAAAGCAGCTTCTTAAAAGGAAAATATTGATTCAGCTGACTTCACATCATCAGACAAACAATTTTCATAAGACATTTTTATAAGCTTAGGGGAATTAAAAATTTCAGAACTAAACATTCTGTAACATAATTATTTCAACTCTTCACAAATGTTTAGCTCAATTTAAAAAAGCAACACTGAAAACTTGCAGATTTCCTTAAACCTTTCATAGGCAGCGTACTTTCATTTTTTTAAAAAATCTAAATTTAGGTAAAAATCCTGGAATGACTTTTTGAAAGTGTAGTACGTCTGGTTCCCAAAAGCCTTCTTTATTGAGTTCTCCGGAAGTGAGCTGTAAACTGGTAAAGGATAGTTACGCTCTCCCCCCAAGAGTGCGGTTAATACGTTATCAGTGCTTGGTTCCTGTTGATTCTTTCCCCAATTCCCCTGTCATAACGCGAGCTTTCCCTAAAACTTGTGCTAAAGCTATTTTGGGGGAAACCCATAATTTTCTTGAACGTTACTTATATTGGTCCTTTCTGAATGCTTTTCACAAGCAACCAGAGCCTTGGGTTTTCAAATGAGAATTCTGTCCCACAGTTGTTTGTATGTAAGCTGTCCTATTGGTGTCACTTCATAAAAATTAGACCCAAAGCTTGTTAGGTTGCAGAGAAAGTTAATTCTGAAATCTCTCATGTCTATTTCAACCTCCTACAAACTCATCTTATGACCTAACATTTTTTTTTTCTAGAAAAGAACAATTTTTGCAGTGTTATCCGGCCCTGGACAAATACACCACCCCCGCCCTCCTGGGAATGAAATCTAACAATCGGAACTGAAAACTGGAAGGCAGTGACCAGCCGGCTTGGATCACCCAGCGCTCAGCGGCTGTAACTGTGAATGGAACGTATCAAGAAGTTTTCATTAGGCGCCTACCGGGTTCCTGGCCCCGAGCGGGAACACGATTGGGTAGGCCAGGTTCTAGTCCCTGAGACAAGCCTGGTGACCCAGTTGAGAAGATGAGCTCGTCCTGAGTGCTCCACTGCGAAGCCTGTCCTGGGACCCCCCAGTGTGTGTCACCTCGATCTCTGGGCCTTCGGTTCACAAGGGTCTGTTCGGCGCCCACCCCCAGGCAAAGGGTACCATAGAACCTGCAAGAGGCGAGTCTCAAGGAACTCTGCTCACCTCGCCTCGCAAGCGGCAAAGGAGGGAGCCCCTATTCAGAAACCCGCAGCGGAGCCGAGAGCGAAAGTAGCTACCTCTTGCGTTTGCGATAAGCTCAGGGGAAGAAACCGCTAAAAGAAAGGGAAAGGGGGTGGCGGCGGCGGCGGCAGAATGGAGCTTTCAGAAGCTCCTGTATTGCTTTGATTGTTTCTTAGCTTGACTGGGGGTTGTAACCGGGAAGGGTTGGGGTACCTGGGCGAAGTCGCCAGGCACAGCGGACGAGCAAGGGGAGAAAGAGTGATTCAAATTAAATTCCCACGCGCTCAGGGCTGCCACAGCTTTAGCTGGAGGAAGGGAGCGCAGGGCGCACCAGGAAGAGCAGCGGGCACGCTCTCCGGCTCCCGCAGCGCCGACAGACAGAAGGACCGCCCGGCACACCCGGGAGAGGGACTTACCTTCGGGGTTGGCGCTGATGAAGACCCGGACGCTGCGGCCGGCGGGCACGAGGTGAGAAGGCAGGGCCGTGAGGTTCCCGGAGAAAGCCGCCCGCCGGAGCGCAGAGTCCCGGGGACAGGGCAGCTTGGTGCCCGCGCCGGCCGGCCACATCGCCCTTTGGATGGAACAGCCGCAGCCGCCGCCGCCAACGCCTCCTGCTCCTCGGGTTCTCTCCCGCGCTTCCGCGGAACCTCTAGGTCGATCTCTGCAGGCGGCGCGGCTCAGAGCCGCTCCGAGCCCGAAGTGTGGCCGGCGAGCTCCGTGGCGCACAGCACACGCCGGCAGGGAGCGGCCATACGGACCCCTGGCGCTGCCGCCTCCTGGCCCTCTGGGCGTCCGCCTTCGCTCGCTGCCCGGTCTTAGCGCAGCAGCCGGCTGGAGCAGGAGGTCAGCGTGGCGGCCGCTACGCGCGCGGCGCCCTTTTGCGCCGAGAAGCTCCAGCGGCCATCTCCCCGTCCGCGCCCACCGTGGGAGGAGGGGGCCGCCAGGCGGCGGGGACAGTGCGGGCGAAAAGAGCGGATGAAACTTTATCTACCAGAAGATGTCTGGACTTTTTTGGAGCCCGCCTCCCGCGCGCTCAGAAATAACACACGGCTTGAAGGGCGGCTGGGGCTTGGGCGCGGGGGCCTCGGGGAGGGGGGGCCTCGGGGCTGGCAAGGGGCCTCCTGGGCTCCTCCGAGGACAAACTGGAAATGCTCGTGGCTGCCTCCTTAGTGGAGGACAAGAAATCGGTTAACCCGAGATTCCTGCTACTCCCCCCTCCATCTCTCCTAAAGGTCACACAGCCCTGAGCATTTTCGGGAATCCGCGCGTGTGGGCGTCTCCGCGCCTCTGCCCTAGCGCAGGGAATCCAGCTTCAAAGTTCGACGAACGCACCCAAGACCAGACCCCCGAGGTCCGAAGCATCAAGTCTCCAGACTGTCTCTGTTGTCCTCCAGGGAGGGTCACCGCCTCCCTGGCTTCTATGGCGCAGGTGGCCGCGTCCTGCCGCTCCGCTTGCTCCCCACGCGCGTCCGAGCGAGGGTTTTTATAGCCAAGCCAAGCCGCTCACGTGCTCCTCGCCGTGTGGTGGCGGAACCTTTCCAGCAGTGGATCTCCGTGGGGAGCTCTGCCTAAGCCTCTAAGGCTCCCGGGGGGGGGGGCCTTCCTGCTCCCACCGGGGCGCATTCCTTGGCTGTACTACCCGCTGGGCGGCTCCGGATCAGGCGGCCGCGAGGATACGGGGACCCCGGGGCGGCCCAGTGCGTGGCTGGGCTGGGTGGGCGGGGTGTCGCCTCCCGGGAGGCCCCCACACCCCGCGACGTCCCACAAAGTGCAGGTGGCAGAGGACTGGGGTAAATCCTCATGAGAAATCAGAGTTGGCTGTGGTCCGCGGCTTTTTGCTTGGGCTTCGGCCGCTTTTCCAAATTAGTGCACTGTGTGGGTGGGCTTCACCTGACGCTGACCCAGGACAGTCAGAACCGACGCGGGACTGTGCTACTTGGGGTAGAGGCGTGGGGCGGAATGCGGGTGTGCGGGTGACGTGAGATCCTAGGGGAACCAGACGTAAAATTGCCCTGTCTTGCCACAGTCCGCTGCGTCGAAATACCGGAAATACTGCATAAACCAGGACAGGAAAAAAGACCCTGTTGAATAAAAAGTGTGATTGTGTTGGGTGAAGGGGGGAGAATTGGAGTTTCGTATTAGAATCCCTCATTCTGGGCTTTTGGGTAGGAACACCTACCTATGTTTTAGGGGAACAGAACGGTTTTTCCAAAAACTTTATAATTGGGGAGAGGGTGAGTGAGCTCAAGGTGAGGCCGCTTAGATGCAAGTTTTCCAGGTTTGCCTGGGGCCTGCTACTCTGAGCAGCTGTACCCTCCTTCTGGCCTGCTTGCACTTCCTCTGGGGCCTGCTGGTGGCAGTGAAGTCCCATGCTCTGCTATTTATTTTGTTGCCCCAGCCCCAACAGACGTGTTCTGGGGTAACCTCTTCGAAGGAATTGGGTCTTTGGGTTTGTAAGGCTGCCTCTCCCTTCCTGAGAACCAGGCAGACAGCAGTTCTTTGTAATAATTTGATGCAACCCACGAGGAAGCCCTGGACATACCTAGCTGGTTCTTTCAGTTGATTCCATTTAGCAAATCATCACGTTTCTCCTTTCAGACTGATTCTTAGGTGGGAATGTTCTCTGGCAGGGAGGGGGTCTCTGGAAGATCTTCTGATGTCCCAAAAAGTAGGGACTGTGAGCTCTGGAGCAGGCCATGGGTATATAGTGTCTAATACAGTATTATCTTTTCTGAAAAGACAGTATTTGTTACCAGAGAAAAGAGCCAAGATCACTTTATGCCTGATCTCAGTATCGCTTATAAAGATTAAGAAGCGCCAGATTGTCAAGGACCTGCCTCCCTGCCTATCTTCCTCCCTCCCCCACTTGTTTGTTTCTTTCTTAAAATGGGATTGGTGTTCCTGTCTTCTGACCTTTACTTGAGATCTCCAAGTGATGCGTTTTCTTTGGATGACTTTGGGATTTTGGCAGCCTCTATAACCTAATTAGCTGTTCTAGACAGGCCGAAGTTTAGCGTGTGCCAGTGTCACTGCAGACCAAGGCTGCAGAGGAGAGAGAATTTCACATTGTCTGTGGGGCTGTTTAAAAGGCTTTCTGCACAACCGCCTTACCTCAGGTAGGGCAGGCTGATGAATTAGCGTGTTCATATAAGGATACCTGATTGCTCACTGTCCCCAAAGGTGTGCGTGCACACACAATCTTTCTCCATATTCTTCTACCCTAGCTCTTGCTAGCATTTGATATCCTAAAGCCAAGAATTAATTCCTTAGCATGCATGCAAATGACATAAAGGAGAGGTCATATGAATTATTATTAATTAATTAGATTTATTTCCCACTCTGAGGAACGAGACACACACACACATATGTGCACTTGTGCTTGGGACAGGGAGTGGGTATAATTGTGGAAGGCAGACCCTAGTTTTGGAGAATACTTTTCTGTTTGTTTAAAACACTTTATAATGATTTTCTCCTCATCAGTAAGTATGGGAAGTGTTATCATTACATTTTGCACATTTAAAAAGCCAAGGTTCAAAAAAGTGAAATGACTTGTCCAAGGTCACATAACTAGTTAATGCTGAAGCCAGGGTTCAGTTTTTTTTTTTTTTTTTGGCTGAGGCTGGGTTTGAACCCACCACCTCCAGCATATGGGGTCAGCACCCTACTCCATTGAGCCACAGGTGCCACCCAGGGTTCAGGTTGTGCTCTTACAATATACCACCTCTATTTTTACTTTTTTCTAGGTTTGGCCCTAGGAGATATCTTTAGTGACCTGGACAAGACTGCTCAGGCCCGTGCTTAGAGGTTTGGAAGGCTAGTTGTCACTTCTGTTTTCTAAACAGCAATGGTCAGTGGTCATACAATCACACAGGACTAGACTCTCCCAATTTCTAGGATGTTGATCTGATGACAAGAACTTCCAAATTCCTTGTTTCTTTTAGGTTTTGCTCTTTCCGTATGAGACCACAGACAAATCCATCTGATCCCAGAAATGGGCTGGAGAATTTAAAGCATCTCGAAAAGGAAAGGCAAAAAATACATGGAAAACGGGCCTGGAACCAAAGTTGTGATGGAGAAGAGGAATTCTCCTCTACACACACCACCTGTGAGCAGCTGAGAGCACCACAGAGGGGTTCCCCATTATGAAACAATGGGCCCAGTCCTTTATAAAACAGGGCAGTACAAAGATAGAAATTACTGATAGGTTTATTCTACTCATCAAGCTAGAAGGAGGCTGGTGATCATGGACTCCCATCCCCCTTGATAAATAGGGGATGCCCTTCTCACAAACTGTAGTTTAATTAATCAGGAGGAAAGAAAATTATTCTCCCATGATGTTGCTATATCAGCATTTCCTGTATGCTAGACATTTTAATAGGTTTTTTTCATTAAATCCCTTTTAATCTGGGCCCAGCATCTTCTATCCTCAGTCTGAGGTACCATTTTGGACACTCCTGTTTTGTGATATATGAGCACTTTGCTGTGTTCCAAAGTCCACTGTGCACATAAGTGTCTCCCCTGCTCCTCTTCACTGTGATGGCTAGTGCTTTTTCACCCAGCTGTATGGCTGTGTCGGATCCCCAATTCATTCTGCTTGGATGCTGGGGATGGTGATTGAAAAGCACAGAGCCAGAGCCCTTGTGATTGACACTCACCCAGCAGAAGGAAGACCCAGGCCCACCCTGTATTTGATTGCACGGGCCCTCACATTTACGTGCATCAGATATTCTGGCCAAGAAACTTCTGCATCATGCTTCTATATTTGTCCTATTGTGGGTAGAAGCAAAATAAAGTCTGTAGTGTTTAGAAGAAAACCAAATTAACACACCCTACCAGTCTGACTATCTCAGGGAATCTATCCAATGAGGCTAGTGATGTGTCTCTTGTGTTTCCCAAACTTGAGAAGTATCAGACTTAACATTACATTCATGCTGTGTGATCACAGGGGCTCTCTGATTTGGGTGATAAACATTTGAATCTGCTTTGCAAATACCATGCGAAAAGGATAATAATTCAGAGTCACTTAAGCCAGCACTCCACTTTCCAAAGTTCCAGCTCAGAATGTAAGCTAAACTATGAGGAGCCCAATTACTTGTTTACAAAATGGAAATTTTCAGTCTGTGTGAGAATTTTTTCAGCATAACAATTTGCCAACAAAGATTGTTGATTCAGAGGTGTCTACAGCATGATAGAATTCATAGCAGCTCAGTTTTAAATAAAGTTACACCTTTCTGAAAGTGCTATCTGATGTCTTCATGACTCAGAACTTCTAACTTTAAATCCACCCCCTTCCAAATCTGTTTAATGTATTTTTTGAGCAGTTTCCCTCTTACAACTTTCTAAATACATTCCTATGAGAGCACTATGCATACCCCACAAAACAGAAGAAAGTTAAAGTAACTTTTTAGGTAAAAATTTATAGATTACTTTGTTTCTAAATTAAAGGTTTTATTTTTATTTTATGATTGCTAACTTCTCCCTCTTCACGACAATTTCTAATATAGTATCTTATAAAACCCTCTTCTCTCTTGTTCTGTCATCTCACATTTATTTGGAGAATTGCTTTTTTATGAAGCACTTTCATATACGTAAGCTCATTTTGCTTCTAATCTTGTGAGGTAGGTTCTGCATTAATAATATTCATCCTTTGCCCATTTTGCTTAATGCAAAAAAGCAGTTCAAGAGATTTTAATGTCATGTTCAAGTTCATTTAGTTCCTGGGGTGGCAGAACCAATATCAAAAGTGACCTACCAAGCCATAGGTCAATTATAACATACCAAATGGCTGCCAAGGTATAACAAGACCCATTTGGCCAAATTGTTAAACATTTTTACTTCTCTATAAAATTTATAGGTATTTAGGCAAACCAAATAATATAAGGGCATAAGACACTCTACTCGGATGTCAATGTCAGCTACATTGCCTATTTTGTACTGACTTATATATTTTTATTGAGCAGAAGCTACATTCCATGTCTTTTAATTCTGATAACTTAGATTTGTAGATGAGTATAAGAGGCTCAGAGAATTTAAATGACTTGTCCAAATTTAGATAGCTAGTAAGTGGCAAGGTTAGAATGTGAACCAGATTAATCACACCATTATACTATATGGTATCTTCTCACCACGCAACACTAAATCCACATGAATAAGATAAGAAAATCCTCCTTCTCCAGCATTCCATGTTGGCATGGCCCAAACATCTGCAATATGTTGTCCAAGTCAATTATTGTATTGGTTTTCTCATTGCTTAAATACTTGTATTTATTAATAATTAGAATATTGTTAAGCTTGCATGTATATTGAATTTATCTTTATTTCCAAAATAACTTAATGGGACAAAGTGTTTTTCTTGGATACTTGTACTGCAAAAAGCAATCTCTTTAAAAATAATTCTAGAGATTCTATTTTCTGATAAAATACTATGGCTTTGCAATCTTCCTTTGTACTCCCTACTCTTATGGTTCTATTTTGTATTTGCTATTTAATAGAATTTTTTTCTTTATAAATAACAGTCTCCATCAGACTCCTTAAGTCTGAATTAGTTAAAGGGTTGCACTATGCAGCTTCTTGGGTCACCCTTGATAAATGTGAAGTATCTTCTGTTTTTTATTTTTTTTATGTTGGTTGGGATTCATTGAGGGTATGAAGAATAAGGTTACACTGATTGCACTTAGATACTAAGTCCTTCTTATACTTGTGTCTTGCTCCCAAGAGGTGTGTCATACGCTATGACCCCCCATCCCCTTCCCACCTCCCCTCTCCCTGCTACCTCATTCCCCTACCCCACACCTTGTATTAGTTCATTTGCTGCCTTCATATTGGAATTGAGTACATTGGATTCTTGCTTCTCCATTCCTGTGATGCTTTGCTAAGAAGAATGTGTTCTGATGCAATCCAGGTGAATACAAAAGATGTAAAGTTGTCATCTTTTTAATGGCTGAATAGTATTCCATGGTACACATATACCATACCTTGTTAATCCTTTCCTGGGTTGGTGGACATTAGGTTGTTTCCACATTTTGATGATTGTAAATTGAGCTGCGATAAATAGTCCAGTGCAAATGTCCTTATGATAAAAGGATTTTTTTTTCTTCTGGGTAGATGCCTAGTAATGGGATTGCAGGATCAAATGGGATGTCTAATTTGAGTTAAGGTTGTATTAGTCTGCAGTCCCACCAGCAGTGTAAAAGTGTTCCATTCTCTCCACATCCATGCCAGCATCTGCAGTTTTGAAACTTTGTGATGTGGGCCATTCTTGCTGGGGTTAGGTGATATGTCAGGGTAGTTTTGATTTGCATTTCTTTGATGATTATGAATGATGAACATTTTTTCATACATTTGTTAGCCATTCATCTGTCTTCTTTAGAGAAGGTTTTATTCATCTGTCTTGCCCACTGATATATGGAATTTTTTGTTGATTATTTTGAGTTCTCTATGGATCCCAGTTAATCAAGCTTTTGTCCAGTTTGTAGTATGTAAACATTCTGAAGGTTGTCTGTTCCTATGGTTGTTTCCCTACCTGTTCAGAAGCTTTTCAGTTTAATTAAGTCCCATTTGTTTATTTTTGTTGTTGTTGCAATTGCCACAGAAGTCTTCTTCATGAAATCTTTCCTCAGGCTGATATCTTCAAATGTTTTCCCTACAATATCTTTGAGGATTGTTATTGTTTCATGCTTTAGGTTTAAATCTTTTATCCATGTAAATGGTGAGAGGTGTGGGTCCAGTTTCTGTCTTTTACCTGTGGTTATCCAGTTCTCCTGATACCATCTATTGAATAGGGATTCTTTCCCCCAGTGTATGTTCTTGTTTGGTTTATCAAAGATCAGGTGGCTATAAGAAGTTAGTTTCATCTCATGGTTTTCTGTTCAGTTCCAAATGTCAATGTCTTTGTTTTTTTTGCCAATACCATGTAGTTTTGATCACTATGGCCTTGTAGTATAGCCTAAAGTCTGGTAAGAAGCTACCCACAGCTTTGTTTTTATTACTAAGAATTGCCTTAGCTATATGGGTTTTTTTCTGGTTCCATAAAAAATGAAGATTTTTTTTCCAAATCTTGAAAGTATGATGATGTTATTTTAAAGGGGAAGGAATCGAATCTGTAGATTGCTTTGGGAAGTATAGACATTTTGACAATGTTGATTCTCCCCGGCCATGAGCATTGTACGTTCTTCCATTTGTTAATATCTTCTGCTATTTCTTTTTCTTAGGGTTTTGTAATTTTCTTTATAGAGCTTCTTCACCTCTTTAGTATATTCCTAGGTATTTCTTCTTTTTGGAGCTACTGTGAAGGGAATTGTGTCTTTGATTAGCTTCTCATCTTGGCTATTATTGGCATATACAAAAGCTACTGATTTTATATCCTGAGACATTGCTGTATTTTTTGATTACTTCCAGGAGTCTTGAGGTTGAGTCTTTGGTGTTCTCTAAGTATAAGATAATATCATTGGCAAAGAGCAAGAGTTTGATCTCCTCTGCCTCCATTCGGATGTCCTTTTGTTTACTTCTCTTGCTTGATTGTATTGGCTAGAACTTCCAGCACTATGTTGAATAGTAGTGATGATAGAGTACACTCTTGTCTGGTTCCAGTTCTAAGTGGAAAAACTTTCAGTTTTACTCCATTTATTATAATATTAGTTGTGTGTTTGTCATAGACGGCTTCAATCAGTTAAAGAAATATGCCACCTTATAGGATAAATCATAGGCATGATCCCACCAATTACCCTCCCTCCATCCATCCTCCCCCCTCCCCTTTCCTTGTATTCTTGGGCTAAAATTGGGTTATAGCTTTCCTATGAAAGCTATAAATTAGTTTCATAATACAGTTGAGTACATTGGATACTTTTTCTTCCATTCCTGAGATACTTTGCTAAGAAGAATATTTTCCAGCTCCATCCATGTAAACATGAAGAAGGTGAAATCTCCATCTTTCTTTATGGCTGTATAGTATTCCATGGCTAAATGTAGAATATAAATGTCTTAACACAATAACTAAGAAAATGACACGAAGGCTATGTTAACCAGTTGGATGAAAGTATTTCAAATTGTATATAGAAACAACACACTGTATCCCATGATAGTATTAATGTACACAGCTATGATTTAATAAAAAATAAATAAATAAAAACTT
>NW_003852609.1:1057692-1065171 GCF_000181295.1 Otolemur garnettii | reverse complement strand
ACATTTAAGTCCCTTGTATCTTTGTTTAGTTTCTGTTTAGAGCATCTGTCCGTTTCAACCAAAGAGGTGTAAAAGTCCTCAACTATTGTGGTGTTATGGGATATCATATTGCTCAGACTCCTGAAGGTATGTTTCATAAATCTAGGAGCATTTAAGTTGGGTACATAAATATTTAAAATGGAAATGTCTTCTTATCGTATTGTTCCTTTGACCAATATAAAGTGTCCATCTTTCTCTTTCTTAACTTCAGTTGCTTTAAATATGATTGTATCTGAAAATAAGATTGCAACTCCTCCTTTTGATTTCCATTTGCTTGAAATACTTTTTTCCATCCCTTAACTCCAAGTCTTGATTTGTCCTTCAAGGCTAGATGTGTTTCCTGGAGACAGCAGATGGATGGCTTGTGGTTTTTTTATCCAGTCAGCCAATCTATGCCTCTTCATTGGTGAATTCATTCCATTGACATTTATTGTAGAATTGATAAGTGTGGTGGAGTTTTATGCATCTTATTTTGTGAAATTTCATTGTGTAATTTTATCCTTTGTGCCATTGTAAAAGCTAAGTTTTGACTTTTAGCTTCTAGGTGTTTGCTTTGCTAGTGGTCAATGTTGAAAATAGATGTAAATATTTCCTGTAGAGCTAGTCTTATGGTGAATTTCCTTAGTGCTTATATATGCACAAAAGATTTGATTTGTCCATCATTTTTGAAGCTTAGTTTAGCAGGATTCAAAATTCTGAGTTGAAAATTGTTTCGTTTAAGAATGTTGAAGGTGGATGGCCATGTTCTTCTGGCATGGAAATTTTCAGTTCAGAAGTCTGCTGTCATCCTAATGGCTCTGCCTCTGTGGGTCAGTTGGCACTTACTCCTGGATGCTTGCAGAACTTTTTCTTTCATCTTGACTTTGGATAGGTTCATTACAATGTGACTTGGAGAGTCTCAGCTTGAGTTGAGATGACCTGGGGTTTATTATCTATCTGAAAGAAGTGTGTCAGGATCTTTAGTAAAACTTGGGAAGTTTTCATTTATGATAGTCTCCAGTAGAGTTTACGTTCTTTTGGGACAATATTCTTTCCCTTCAGGGGTCCCTATTATTTGTATATTTGAGCACTTAATGGAGTCTCATGGTTTTCTAAGCAACTGTTCTGTTTTCTCTCTCTTCTTCTCTGGCTCTTTTACTACTGGGGTTAACTCGAAAACTTTATCCTCTAGCTCTGAGGTTCTTTCTTCTCCATGGTCCAACCTATTTTTGAGACTTTCCACTTCAATTTTACCTTTCCTGATTGTTGCCTTCATTTTCTTAAACTCCTCCATAACCTTTCTATAGTCTACAAATCTCTTGTCTGACTTTTGATTTTGTCTTTCCCTTTTCTTGTCTATTCATTTTATTGTCCTTATCATCCATATTTTAAATTTCCTTTCTGTCAAATCCATTAATTCTTTATAGGCGGAGTCTTCTGCAGTAGTTGTCTCATGGTTCCTTGTGGAAGTTGTTCTGTTTTAGCTTTTCATGTTGCCTGAATTTTTCTGTTGGTTCCTCATCGTGTGTTCTTTCTAATTGTTCACCTCCCTGTCCTCTTTTTTCCTTCTTGCTTCCTCCTTTGCTTCAAATTACCTTTCTCAGAACTCATGTGTCAGATTTCCACTGCTCTATATCACATGCTATATCCAGGTCACCACCTCCTCATCCTGCTCCCTGAGCTCTTTGGTGTATCTGTCTTCATCTGGAAGTCAGAATTCCAAGGCCAAGGTGCCATCATCGTTGGTGTCTCTTGAAGTCCACCCTCCTGGTTTGCAGAGGGTAGCCTTCTTGCTGTATGCTCATGTGGTCTTCCTAATTCTGGAGGCTGAGAAGTCTAAGATCAAGGTACTAGCAGATTTAGTGTCTTGTAAGTGGCTGCTTTCTGGTCACAGATGGCACCTTATCACTTGAAGAACTGTAAAGTATCTTATTACCTAAGTTTAGAAAACCATATGCAGAATTGACAGGTCATTTACATTCATTTCAAAGAAGAGAATAGGCAGCCAACTACGATTGCTTTGAAGTTTAAGAAACATTTATAAATCAAATGATTCAAAAACAGGTTTTAAATTCCTAACTCCTGTCACTTCTTGATAAGTGTGGGAAGATCATTCCACTATTATTGGAGCATTTGGAGTAAATGTAAAATTTAGGAGACTTATCTCCACCCCCAATAGAATAGCTTTCTGTTGTAAAAAATGAAATATATATTATGATAACATATCTTTTATTTATCATATATTTATAATAAAATATAATTGTGTATAATATTTAAAAAAACACTTAATACAGATCTATTGCTACTTTGGTCAAAGTTTTTTAGTGGTAAATAACCAAAACCAGCAATGAACTTCTTTTAAGAATACAGAAGTTTATACAGAACACAAAGGCAGAAATGGAACTGATTTTCAAGAAAAACTGGAACCAATGGTAGGAAATATACTTGAGAAAAGAACATGACTGTTTTTCTGTGTTTCTTCTTTGATAATCTGTCAGCATCAGGAACATCTTTCTCTCATTTCACATCTTTCTCCCACATCACAAGCACATGCTTGTACACACATGCACACACTCATCCACAGAACCTTCTTGGATATTTAATATTCATGACAAAATAAGACCAACTATATAGCTCAGGTCACCAGGAAAGACTGACCAATTCTTTTTTTGAACTCTTTTGGGAGTTAGCGGACAACATTGTAATTGAATAAACACATTTGTTTATGCTTTGAGTTGATGTACATCTGGATTTTTTTCCCCACTTTTCTGGGAAGTTACCATACCTCCATCTAAAGGTTGACCTTTAGTAGATTGTCTTAGGAAGGTGTAGAAAATTATCTAGTTTCCTTTATTCCTTGATGTCAAAAAAGAATTGCTATGTTCCTTGGAAAGATGTCCTTAATTTCCTTTCATTTAAATGAGTGACTTTTTGAAAATGATTTAAACAGTACTTGCTAGGTTGTAAGCTACTCAGGGGAGTAAAACTAAATAGAAAGTAGCAAGTCAAAATAGAATTTTGCCACCTTTTCTGAATAATTGGGTTAATAAGAATATGACAACAAAACTTACTGAATATAATCTAATACACAGCTAAACTATCCTTTGAAATCAAGTGATATATATATATATATATACATATGTATGATTTATGTAGAAATTATATATATGTATATATACGATTTATGTAGAAAAAGTAAGGGACCTGTCCTTAGCCAAGATTCTTGGCTAAAAACAACAGAACTGGCACTAATTAAGCATACAAACTATTTACTGGAAAATTATTACTAACAGTAATGTTGAGAGTGTTGGGGAACCAGGCTTGGAAAAATGGGAGGGAACTAGAAGAGGTCAGTTGGTAGGTTCCACAACCCAAATAAGCATTATGGTGCAGATGCTCAAGACAGCCTTGCAGCTCCTGTTATTAAATTCTGAACACCAAGTGCACACCTGTCACCACCAGTACCATTTGCCAGATACCAACACTGGTGTCATTGTCACTGGGCTCTAGATGTTGCCATCACTGTTGTCTCACTCAGTTCTTCACTGTTGCCTCAATTAATTCTTCACTCTGGCTTCTGAGGCCAGGGATCCTGGGAAAAGTGATTATCTGTTCTGCACCAAGATTTGAAGTGTGCAGAATTCTCTGAAAATTGGAAGGTGGCTTTAGAGGTTAAACTGTCAAAGCCCTAATACACCTTCCCCCAGCAAATGTACTGTGCATTTCCTCTGCTCTTATCTGGCTCAGAACTTGTTGATGCCATGAACAAAAGATGAGTTGAATGCCTTTTGTATTCTTAGTAAAAAATTAGAATAATGCCCCATCTCTCCAAGATTTAGATGCCTGGCAAAGCTCACCTCTTCTGGATTACAACCAAGAATAAGAATGTGAGCTAAAAAGAATTCTTTAAGCAGCCAGTCTGTATGTTACAATGTTCACACAATGATACTCCCTTGACTCTTGGGAGGTTCCCCAGAGACTTTCCGGCAGACTCTTTACACTTACTCTACACACAATTCAAACAAGCTGGGTTTTCCTAATTGGCAAAACCACAGCAGACTTAGAGACACCAAGTAAGAAGAGGAAGGGCTACTATTAATTGATATACTGCTGGAAATGAGAAATGATTGTTCATAGTAAAGAGCCAGGAAACATGACAGCGGAAGTGATATATTCACACACACACACTTCCTGGGAAAGATCAGGAATAAAGACCCTGAAGTTGAGACAAATAAATATCAGCACATTGCAAGTACTTGGGGACAATTTTCAGCAGCAAACAACTCAGAGAATTGAGACCAAGGGACAACAATACTTGAAATATTCAATAGTATACACCCAGGAAACAGGTAAAAATCAATAGCAAATAAAGTAGGCAGAGATTCAGGTAGAATCCTACTCCCAAGAAGAACATTGCAAGCATATTTTATGTGAGTGCCTGAAGAAGTGGTGGCAGAATAGGCATTATAGCAGCAATAGTAAAGATAAAGCACACATTTCTTAAGTGCTTTTCATGAGGCTAGATACAGTTCTATGAACTTCAGAGACATTAACTTATTTAATTTTAAACTTTTACCCCATGGAGGAAGGTACTGTAACTATTCCCACTTTACAGATGAGAAGACTGAGGCAAGGCGTCATCAAGGTACTTTGCCCAGGTCATACAGTTAGAATGTGGTGGAGTCTGGGCTTTCATGCAGGCAATCTGGCTTCAGAATCTGGGTTTCAACCATTAGGATATGTTCCATCCTAGATTCTGGGTAGAATACCAATAAAGTTACTTGAAGAAAGGAGAAATAGCTCAAGATAAGGAAACCAGGGAAGTAGCATTAAATGAATGTTTAATTTGTATCACATTCACTATAGTCATTATCTCATATGATTTTCCATGTGTCAGAGTAGATTCTTACTTTATGCATGCACCATCTGAGATTTAAAGAGATTAGGTAATGTGTAAGTGAGGAAGGTGGGATTCCATTTCTGACTCTGTGCTTTTTCTGGTGCAGGCTGACAATAGTACAAGAACGAGTTATTAGAAAACCTGTCCTTTCATTTGCAAGGGTTGTCCAGAAAGTATCCAGGCATTGTTAATGTTATTTTTCATAGTACATGGCTAAATGCTTTTTGACAGTCCTTGTATTCATCCATTTGGTTAATTTGTTTATTTGTTAAGCACTCTGTGTTCCCAGGACAAACTCTGTTTCTAGGAAGTCCAGTCTAGCATGGGACTCCAAAATGAAGAAACTGATACAGGACAAAATTTTTAATGAAATAACTATCGATCAGTTTAGGGCTTTCTTAAACACAGTAAAACCTATAAGATAATTGGATATTTGACAGGTAATTAGTTGACACTCTAGAAAAAAGGGCTTTATGAAACCATGGGATCACAGTGACCAAAAATACAGGGTTTAAAAGGGGTTTGGTGAGAGCTTTGCTCACAAACATAGTAGGCTCTCAAAGAGGATGTGGGCTTTGCAGACAAGTTGATAAATGTGGGTTCCAAGACTGGCTCTGACACTTAATAATTGTGGCCTTAGGCTAGTAAATCTCCATCCCTACACCTCAGTGTCCTTCTCTGTGAAATGGACATAAGATGCCTACTTTGCAGTGGTGAATGGAAAACATTTAACATGAGTAAAGTGTCTAGCACCACGCCTGGTACTTGGTGATGGTGATTATTGTTAGATGGAAGCCCAGTTAGTCTCATACTGTTGATTCAAAAGGGGATCAGGGAAAACCAGTTAGAGTCATGGCTTCTGATTCAAAAGGGGACCATGGCATAAAAACTATGTCATATTTTAACAATTCCTTGTAGTTTGTGTTTTCTTATTTATATCCCTAGGATCTAATAACAAATAAAACCAAACAAACCAATCAGTCATCAAAAAACTCCATTTAAGGAATTGTAGCCTTTTGTATCTTATTTTTGTGTGGTTGTTACAAAGATTGCACAATTATCAGAAGCAACAGAGGACATTGGGTTATAGTGCTCATTGAGGGTAAGTCCAGATGTCAAAATCTAGGTAAGGAATAAGCTAGAGCAACATGAACAAGGTGGGAGAATCACAGTAAGTCCCTGGGACTCTGGCAAAGAAGAAAAGATCAGAGAATCTTGAATGCAATCATGCAATTTTAAAGTGAAAAACTCCATCATTCTTAATATTGGGGTTCAAGATCAAATTGGAGCCAGGAATAAGGCTTACCATTAGATTTGTGCTTAACAACTAGTTAATAGTTTCTGGCTTAGAGTTAGAAGGCTGTAAAAGTTTAGGTAGGTGGAGTGTAGGTACCATTGGGGTTGTAAATGTGAACAGTAAAGAGATTAGGGAATGAGTTGCATTAACAGTAGTCTTAGCTCTGGCACTTGCTACTTTCTTTCTAGGATTTTACCAAAGCCTCCTATTTGTCTCCAGTACAACATTTACAAATATTCTGTCCCTAATTTGTGGTACCTGTCTTGTCTTCCCATCTTCCTTTGTAAGTTTACTCTGAGTCAGGATAGAGAACTCAATGTTATATTTTCCTATACGGAATGACTTAACTTTGATACTTCAGGAATTATTCTGTCCAGGTCATTCTGCCAAAAGCCTTCCCTGATTTTCCAACGAAATGGAATCCATCTCTGTCTTGTTACTATATTATTTGCACTATTGATATATGTAGGCAAGGTTATGCTATGATAACAACTAACCTCAACAACTCAAGAGACTCTTCACTTCAAATTTTGACTTTAGGCTTTAGCCAGGTCAATTAGGAAACAAAAAACAAACAAACAAAAAAGGAAGCTGGATTAGAAAGGAAAAAGTAAAACCATCTTTATTTTCAGACATGATCTTCTGTGTAGAAAATCCCTAGGAATACACTACAGAACTATTAGAACTAATAAATCAGTTTGCATGGTTATAGGATGCAAGCTCAATAAATATCAATCAATTGAATTTCCATATACTAACAATGAAAAATACAAAAGAGAAATTAAGAAAACAATTTTATTTACAATAACATTCAAAAGGTTAAAATACTGAGGAATAAGCCTAGCAAAAGAAGGAAGATTCATATATCAAATACTATAAAACAATATTGGAAAAAATGTCTTGTGTTCATGGATCAGAAGACTCATTATGTTGATACAATGGCCATACTCCACAACTGATCTACTGATTTAATGTAACACTCATTAAAATTTCAGGTAAGTTTTTATTCATAAATTGACTGTCTTACCCTAAATTTCATATGGAAATTCAAAGATCTAGAATGACCTATCCAGTCCTGAAAAAAGAAATGACAATAATGGAGGACTAACTCTACCAGATTTCAAAACTTAGTATAGAGCTTCAATAATTAATACAGTGTGGAATGATTCTAAGGATAGACATAATGTAAAATACAAATGAAAGAATAAAATGCAAAGTCCAGAGATAACCTTTATGCTTATGGTAAATTGATTTTTTTTTTTTT
>NW_003852609.1:1035092-1055941 GCF_000181295.1 Otolemur garnettii | reverse complement strand
AAACTTGGACCCATACCTCACACTGTACATGAAAATGTACTAGAAATGGATCAGAGATTTCAGTGTGAAGGCTATATTACAAAACTATTAAAAGAAGCCATAGAGGTAAATATCTGTAACCTTGGGTTAGACAATGATTTCTTAGCTAAGACACCAAAAGCACAAGTGATAAAAGAAAAATTGAAACATTGGAGTTGACCAAAAATTAAAATCCTTCCTCTTGCTAACATATCATGAGGAAAGTGGAACAGGAGAAAGTTTTTTTCAATCATATATCTGACAAGGGACTTATATCTTATAGTATATGCAACAAACACTTTCAATTCAATAAGAAGATAAGAAACTCAGTTATAAAATGATCAAAGAATTTTAGTAGACAGTTCTCCAATAATAATTTATAAGTGTCAAATAAATGCATAAAAGGATACTCAAATCATTATTCATTAGGGAAATGCAAATTAAAGCCCCAGGAAGATCCTACTGCATGGTTACTTGAATGATTATAATAAAAAATCATATAATAACTATCGTTAAACATTGGTGAGACAGGAAAAAATTGGAACCTTCATACAGTGTCACATTCAAGCATTAGGTATGTGGAATGATGTCGTTGTTTTGGAAAGTGGTTTAGTGGTTTCTCAAATTGTTAAAATCAGTTACCATATGCCAGCAATTTTACTCCTAGAGAACTTTCCTAGAAAAATGAAAATATACATTCACAAAAAAGTCATTCATAAGTGTTTATAATAGCATTATTGGGCGGCACCTGTGGCTCAGAAGGGTAGGGCACTGGCCCCATATGCTGGAGGTGGTGGGTTCAAACCCAGCCCCAGCTAAAAAAAAAAAGGGTTTATAACAGCATTATTAATAAATGCTAAAAAATGAAAACAAACCAAAGGTCTATCAAATGATGAATAATTTTTTAAAAAGATATATATCAAAATGTAATACTATTCAGCAATATAAAGTAATACATTACTGAGAAATGCTGCAGCCTGGATGACCTCAAAAACATTATATGTAGTGACTGAAGCCATTCATGAAAGATCATACACTGAATAAGTCAATTTTTCTGATTTGTTCAGAATAAGTAAATTTACAGCAACCAAAAGTAGATTAGTGATTGTCTAGGGCTGGGAGGATGAGAGAAAAATGGGGAGTGACTGCTGATGGGTAGAAGATTTCCTGTTAATGTAATCTGCTAAATGATGTTGCTATGATGAAAATGTCCTAAGATTAGACTATGGTGATGGTTACACAACTTTGTAACATATTAAGACATATTATACAAAGAAAAATAATAAATATCTATCTATTCATTCTTTTTTTTCTTTTTTTTTAATTAAATGATAGCTGTATACATTAATGCAATCATGGGGTACAGTGTAGTGTTTTCATATACATTTTGAAATACTTTCATCAAGCTGGTTCACATAAATTTCATGACATTTGCTTAGTCATTGTGTCAAAACATTTATATTCTGGTTCTAGAAAAGTTCACTTGTACCCTTGTTAGACAGATATATAGGTGATCTTTCCGGTCACCCTCCCACCACCCAGCCGCCCTTCTCCCCTCCACTTCCTCACCCCCTCCCCATATTCTTGGGCTAGAATTAAGTTGTATCTTTCATTTGAGAGGTATATATTAGTTTCATAAAAGGGCTGTGTACATTGGATACTTTTTCTTCCATTCCTGTGATACTTTGCTAAGAAGAACATTTTCCAGTTCCATCCATGTAAACATGAAAGAGGTAAAGTCTTCGTTTTTCTTTAGGGCTGCATAGTATTCCATGGTGTACATATACCACAGTTTATTGATCCATTCGTGGATTGATGGGCACTTGGGCTTCTTCCATGACCTGGCAATTATGAATTGGGCTGCAATAAACATTCTATCTATTCATTCTTGATGAAAAATATATCTTGATAAAGGGATTTAAAACTCACAGGGATTTAATGAAGCAAAAGTTTATTGCTCATGCATGCTATGTATTCAATAAAGACTGGGAGAGGGCTCTGCGAAGACTCTAAGCCCTGGCTGATGGAAGGTTTCCCTCGTTATGTGGAACCTACTTCCATGATCACTAACAGCAAAAGGGATATGGTGAATTGCCTGCCGGCCCTAACAACTGCCATGTGGAAACAATACACATCACAACTCAGTTTCCCTGGCCAGAAGAGGTCACGGGTCACCCTCAACTTCAGAAAGGGTGGTTAATATCAATTCCACCGTAAACCTGGGTAGAAGAGAACTAGAACATTCGTGGGAGTCCCAATGAACACCACCATGCCCCATCTTCCTTCTGAGATTTTCATTCCTAAGAATGATGACTATTTCCTTACTGTCATATAAAACCAAGTTTCCTTAAATTCTTTTATTCTTTTTTAAAATTTTAAATAAAATGAAATTTATTTATTTTTTATTTAAATGAGTAAGATTTAAGAGAAAATAAACAAACTATCTATACTGGTCTAGAATAGTGCTTCCCTCACAATAAATGTTTCATGATTGTGAACCAGTTGAATAAATGATTCGGCCACATTGCTCAGTGTGCAATCCTTGAGAGCCCAGTGCATGAATCAAGGGTCAGTTCTGCAGGAGTTCAGGAAAGAGGAGATGAAGGTGAGTGTGGTGGTAGTCTGTGTTCCCAGCCTGTAGCTCCTGTATCAGTACAGATGGGTCACTGAGCAGTGCTGCAGTGACCCAGATGGATGGTGTTATCTGTGTCACGGTTTGTTTTCTTCCCAGGTATGACTTGGGCAGAGCCCTACAAGCTTAATGAGGGCAGAAAAGAATAGGATCCAGAATCACTTAACCTTTTTGAATTTCCGTTTGCAAGTCAACATAGTAAAATATAGCTGAATAACACCTTAAAGCTCTGTGATAGAAGAGGCAGCTAATACTGTCTGTGGCATCTATTACGGAGCAAAATGGTACTCCATGGACGTGGAGCTGCTGCTGAGTACGTCAAAGCTTTAATAGACAGTCTGGAAGTAAATCCCTTTCTTTCTTTTCTTTTTTTTTTTTTTGCGGAATTCAGATTCCACAGAAATGCTTCAATTAAGATCCTCCTTTTTTCCCAAAAATGCATTAGGCAGTACAGACATTTAAGTCATTTGTTACATGATGGAGGTTGTTAAATTAAAAGGATGGCTGAGAGTGATTTTAAGATAGTACTTGTTTTATTTTGTATGTGCTTTCAACATAATTTTAGTGCTGGCAGAATCAAAATCTCTACTTCCCTCATAGTTCTATTAGACATATATCTTCACTAATTTCAGTTCTCTGAAGAAAAGATAACTTGTGTCCATTTTTTATGTGTTCATTATCAATATTGGTTTCTATAATGATCAATTTAATTGTGTAAAGACCAGATTTCCATGACTCAGTTTGCAGACATCTCTAAAACATGGACAGAACGGTTAACTAACTCTCATGAAGCATTTTTAAAAAAATTTTTCAATCTTCAGTTTTTTAAATAAAGTTTCAGTTAAAAATATTTCTTTCCTTCTATCACCAGAAGGGAACAGTAACAATTTCAGTTAAAAAGTCAGAAAAGAAAAAAAAAAAAGCTGCTTACCACTAGTACATGGATATCTCAGCGTAAGCTATTTTAAAATGAGAAAAAATAACTAAGAGATATGGGAGCAGATTTCATTTTTGCAAATTACTCTTATGGTTATGGAAAGAACAGGGGAAGAGGAATGATTTGGGAAAAGGAGCAATGAACAAACCATAAATTAGAATTTATGCACTCTACCTTTATACTTACAGTATTTGGGGAAATGCAGACTGTCTACTAGGAATCAGAAGCAAAGCCCTTTCCTTTCCATTACCAGTTATCCTAGCTTTTCATTTAGTGCAATTACACAGCACTTGGCACAGAAAAGGTGCTTAATAAATGCTTCTAGAATGAATTGCCCACATCCTGGCAAATGATCTTGGAAGATATTCAAAATAGCAGCTAGGCTGGTGCATTTAGCAGAAACACACATACCTACAGTAACACTGAGGGAGCCGTATGTGGAGCGGAGCATTTTTAGTGCTTCCCTAAGGGAACCACACCTACTGCTAATTCTGAAAAAAGAAAAGAGCTCACGCCTAGAGTTGCAAAGACAATAATGAATAATACTCTAGAAATATCCGTCAAGGACTCCCTATGTATATAGATGGATGCTTAAACATGGCTCTTCTCCCTATTTGCTTATTCCACCAAAGGAGAAGGGGCAAAGTCAGTCCTGTGACACTTTGCACCTGGTTTATCTCAGCAAGAATTCACTGAGCACCTTCTTTTACTATCAAGTGCACACATGTCATTACAGGGTGTAATGGAACCCTGAGAAATGGCAGACAGGGGGAGGGAAAACAATTAAATTAAAATTATAGTCTTAAAAAACAAAGCAGGAGTAACCACTGATATTTACTTTATGTATTGTTATTTTCTAATTCTCTTTATTCCCCTCTGGCTCAATGACATGAGAATTATAGTAAGTGGAGAAAACGCTTCATCTGTTAAAAATGTAAAATAAAACAATCTGTGGGCAAGCATGCTGAGTACCAGGAAATATCTCCTGGATGGAATGATAAGAGCAGAATCCCATATTTAGTAAAGTACAGCAGATAGAGATTGCTGAAAGGCGTCTATCACATGGGAAGATGGGTGTGCAACTATTTTGATGGATCTTGTGGTATTTTCTGTTCTCAAGTGAGATGAAACCACTAGGCAACTGGTATGATACTCACAGATTTACTTGTCAAGTAGGGAGATAATTTGCCATGCATTGTAGGTGAAGTCTGTAGGTCATTACGAAAGTTTTGAGATATACACAAATGCAGAAATGTAAAATCCATGTGGTCAGAAACAAATGGAACCCTCCCAGCAACACCAATAAGCACAGCAAGCTAAAACTTCCTTGAGGGAATCAGAAAGGACACCGTCAGCTATGTTTCTTGGAAGTGAAATAGTGGCCCATGACATAGTCTGTCTCTAAACTTTCATAATGACCCACGTACAGAGTAAATATCTGTTATGTCTCTGTTACCTTCATCCCTTACTCTGCCTCCACTTGACTCCCTCTCACATAGTTCCAGGACAGGCTCAGCTGTCATGTTCATGGGACATTGACCCAACACCTCCCCCATTGACCCATTCAAGGGTGGCTTGTCAAACATCTCTTCCCAGGAAATTGGGTGGCTGGGCCCGGGATTGGTAACTCTAGGAGGCATCAGTGGTCATATTTCTTGTATGTGGCCCCAAGAAGCAGAGGAAGTTGGTCAAGACAGAAAGTTAGAGTAGGGCCAAGAGTTACAGTAGCATCAGAAAGAGAGAAAAGGCTAGAAGGTCAGAAAGAAGAGGGAGAGTGTGAGACAGGGAGAGAAATGGAGAGATATATAAACAAGAGATAAGAGGCAGGAAAAGGGTCGAGACAGAGTTCAAATTTCCAGGTCACAGTTACTCTTAAGTTCTGTCTGCATTCTGGCCCTGTAGTTCATGGGGGAAACTCTTTTCCTCTATCATGAAGTCCCCTGTATATGCCTAAAGGTTGCAAATGACTTTTACTACTTGCAACTATGTCAATGTTATATTTCCAAGTAATAGTCTAATTCTTTCTGGTATTTATCTCTTGCTCTTCCCTCTCACTTGATCCAGGAGGGGATTTTTTCCCTCCACCAGCATAGACTAGGTAGAAACAACCATTCAAAGAAATCTTCTATCTAAGTGATAGATGATAAGCATGTCCTCCCCCCGCCCCCCAATACAGCTCCTAGGGGAGGAAGAGAAAAGGCAGATTGATTATGAATACTAATAATGAATGGGAGAGGAAGTATGATTTGGAGGGATAAAGGTGAAAGCTTTCAATCACAGGGAAGAGTGCAGAATGGAAGGACTGAGAGATTAACCAGCTCCCTCCCCACCTGCTCCTTACCTGTCATTTAATCATCTTGGTCCTTAGTAAGTTCTCTGACAGGAGGGTAGGAGACTTGGACCTCTGTGTAGGACTTGGGGCACTAAGAGAGATTTTGCTTCTCATCAAATTGGAACTAAGCAAGACCAGTGGGCGATTTCCTTATGAGTGGGAAGTGGAGGGTCTACTGTGACTGTTCACATAACTGTAAAGGATCCTAACTGACAGGGACCACAGTTCACAACAGCGTGGCTGTGCCTCCACCAGCAGAGTGAAATGCAAGTGATTATCTGGCTATTTCAGATAATTAAATGGAAAGTAGATAAGACTGAGAATGAGCAGCTAACCTATCACAGCATTCAGGTCAAGGTCTATGATTAGGAACTCTCAGGGGACGCCTGGTTTCTGTCTGAGGACACACTCACTTGAAGGTATAGTTGGAGTAGTCCGTTGAGCTAAATGTCAAGAGGAAACACAATTAAAATAGGACTTTCCTCGAGGGGAAAATAATGCCATCTTCATTCAAAGCTGCAGCTGAAAAAGCAAAGATGGCTTGGACGTCACTGCAACAGTTTATGCCCAAATGTCCCCCTTTACATTCGGATTAGCCTGGCTCCTGGGAGTCTGTATGGACAAGCACATGGAGGTTTTCTTTCATCCTGCTGTCTTTGTGTCTCTTGGAAACAGATCTTTGATGAGATATGTGGTTTGTATGTTTAGCCTTGTTTGTCTCCACTGTCCTCACCCAGGGAGAAATGACAGTCATGGTTAAGCATTGGCGAGACGCCAAGTCAATAGACTTTTATTATCAACCCATGGCCACCTCTGTCACACTTTTGCTCGTCTGACTTCTCTCCTACCTGACACCCCCAGTCTTTCTTATCCATTCTCTGTGTCAGTTTCTTTCAAACCCCATGGTCCTGTGTACTCTAATCACGGGCTCGACCCCTCGGTTACTAATACTCTGCTTCAGGGGAAGTGGGTGGTCCCATCTGCTCAAACACTGACAGGGAACTTAGTTAGGCCATGGGAAGTGGGGCAAAGGGAAACCTAGAGGTAAGCAGAGGGTGGAGGGAACTGAACCAGAAGCTCAGGAATCTGTCCTACAGTAGAAAAGGCTTGTAAGTGTCCTGGCACAGTGCGAGGTATTGGAGATACAGAGACAAATATGAACTTCTCTTTTCTAGTGGAGCAGACACAAAATAAATGGCTCAGTAAATAGATCAATAAGGCAATTTAGATATTGATTAGAACTATGATTTTTTAAAAGAGGGGTGATACAAAGAGTTTTTTCTCAAGGTGTCCAAATAAGAGGGGGTCACCAGGGGAAGTCTTTCTGAGGAAGTGAAAATTGAACTGAGACTGGAATGATGAATTAGATTCATCCATGCAGTGATCTGGGGAAAGAACATTCCAGGCCAGGAAAACAGCCAGTGCAGGAGCCCTGAGAGAGACCAGCCCTGGTGGAGGGTCTATGGGATTAAGGAACTAAGAAGGGGAAGGTTGGTCTTATATGCCTTGAGGCATCTAGACAGGGACTGGTTTCTCTAAGTCCCTGCAAGCTGCAGTTTGTTGGAGGGATATAGGCCTGGAAATGATGTCATCAGATTTATGTTATAAAAAGCAGAATCTGGCTGGTGTCTGCATGAGCCATTTGCAGGTAAGAAGGGAATCAGAGAGACTTCAGGCAGATCGATGGCATGGACTGGAGGTACTGAGTAATTTGCTCAAAGACATTCAGCTAATAAATCAAGAACAAGCGGCAGAAGGTCAGTAAGAGTAGAGGAGTTGGACATAAACATGCCATTTCCCTCTGACACTCCTATTCTCCCTGACCTAGAATGTCAACAGATGTTTCAACTCAGCCCGCATTCCATCACTCCAGTCCTGTCAAGAAGACCAGCCTGGCACCTTGGAACATGCCTGCTCTGGAGAGTTCTTTGCTTTACATGTGTGCATTTCCCAGTGGAAGATAGCAGGAACTAATTTTTGTAGCCTTTTTGCAATTGTGGATACCAGAGATGCTTACAAGTCAATCAAGATCTGGAAGGTCATTGTGAGCAAAAGCAGGTGTGGAGAAGATCTCACTGTGGCAAGGGTAGCCCCAGTAGGGCGTGGCTTTCAGAACAGCAGAAGAGGTGACTCTGAAAGTGTCCCCAGGATCCAGTGTTGCCAATTCTGGACACACTGTGGGGTCTCTGCCAGGGCCATGTTCCTGGGTAAAGTTTCTTTTCTGCTTCAGTATATTATTTGTCCTTTCTCAACTACTTAAGAACTATGATGGATACCTACAATTTTTGGTGGAATACCATTGTGGGATTGAAGCCAGAGGTGAGAGAATATTCACCAAAGTTAAAGGGTATGGCTTAAAAAGACTGTCTGCTCCCCAGAGCTAGTCTGAAGGGTCTAGAAAATTTCCTTCTTTTTGTTATAAAATAGAACGTGAGAGTTGATTATGCTTCTTATAAGAAAAGGTGAAAAAAATGTTGATCCACCACTAATTATCAGAGAAATGCAAATCAAAACCATCCTTAAATATCACCTAACCTCAGTGAGAATGGCCCACATCACAAAATTTCAAAACTGCAGATGCTGGTGAGGATGTGGAGAGAAGGGAACACTTTACACTGCTGGTGGGACTGCAAACTCATACAACCCTTTTGGAAGGAAGTATGGAGAATTTTCAAAGAACTCAAACCAGACCTCTCATTTGATCTTGCAATCCCATTTGTGGGTATTGACCCAGAAGAAAAAAATCTTTTTATCATAAGGACATTTGTACTAGACTGTTTATTGCATCTCAATTTACAATTGCCAAATTATGGAAACAACCTAAATGTCCACCAATCCAAGCTCTGGTATATGTATGCTATGGAATACTATTCAGCCACTAAAAAGGATTGTGACTTTACAACTTTTGTATTAACCTGGATAGAGTTGAAACACATACTTCTTAGTAAAGCATCACAAGAATGGAGAAGCAAGAATCCAATGGACTCAATTCTGGTATGAGGACAATTGATGCTAGTACAAGGGGTGGGGGGAAAGGAGGAAGTGGAGAGAGGGGGAAGGGAGGGAGTAGGGGGTCATGGTGTATGGCACACCTCTTAGGGGCAAGACATAGTTATAAGAGGGACTGTACCTAACAAATGCAAGCAGTGTAACCTGGCCCTTTGTACCCTCAATGATTTCCCCAACAATAAATTTAAAAAAAAAAAAAAAAGGAAAGGAAAGGTAGAATTCGTCAGTAGGCTATAAACTGGGCAGACAAACCCTCCCTGTTACTAGAAGCAAGTTCTCATTAAATGGCTGGTGCAAAGTGAAAGCCAAGGAACCACAGTTTAAGATTCCTTCACAGAAGTTATTTCGTAAATGGTATGTTCACTCAGCACTTGCTTCCTCCCTGATGTCACCTGGGAATGTGGGATTTCTGACTCATCAGCAATAGTTGTAGGTCCTTTCCCCACTGCAGTTGGAAATCATGACAAATGAGTAAAGAAATCCCTCACCAACCAACCCTGATGAGGAATTCTAGCAAATAAGAACTTAGAATATGACATGGGCTCCCCATGCTCAGGAGCCAGGATAAGTGCACACTGTAAATTATAAGAAAATAACAGAGAAGAAAACGAGACTTGCAACAAGATTTAAGGATATGCTTTTTAGTATCAATTTCAGTTATTCATTACTTGTAAATAAGTAAATCTATTTATAAGTAAATAAATAGATGTCTCTCAAGATAAAATCAAGAAACATATAACAACTCTGAATCTCAGACATAGGCTATATCTTTTAAGGGTTGCTTTCTCCTTGAAGTCTAAGTTCATTCCTCATGATTAGCTAAGGGATCAGGACACAGATTCCGTTAGGCCACAAACAGACCAGGGGAACATGCTTCACTGATCACCACTAGCCAAAGACTGCCTCTGTGGTGCTACTGCCAAGAAGCATCACTAAAACGCCCTCTGTGCAACGTCTGTCTGGCCTTGGTGTCCATTTGTGGGTGTCAAGTATTTTAAACATCTGGCTTTACAACTCATTCAAGAACAGGACTTAACACTTGTCATCATGTCTTTACTTTTTTGATTCCACTACCTCAACTGTAAGTGGTGCTATGAGCTCTAGACCTGGTGATTTAACTGCTACTAGAAATAGAATTGTGATACAATTTACCTCAGAGGACAGAACAGGGAAAAGAAGGGCCTGACGTGCGTGTGAAAGCCTTCATGCGGGGTCCTCTGTGCATCTCCAGAGTGCATTTTTCCACCAGTTCCAACTTGTTTCCCACTGAGTGGAGTAATTTACTAGTTGATTACTACTTAATTGATCATAGACAGTCAAGGTGCTTTTGAGGCTTGATTCATGGATTAGCTGTGCCTTTGAGAAAAGCCTTGAAGGGCAAGAAGGATTTCAAAAGAAAAAAGGTCATCCTTGGATGGCAAGAAGAGTACTGGATTGTTCTGGAATTTTACATGTGTAAGGTTTCGATATAGGGCAAGATGTGGAAAGGGATAAGGGGCTAGTCACAGAGGCCATGTGTGCCCCATGATTCTCCCACTGCCTATGCCAGAGTAAGTATTTTATGCACAATGTTTTGTGTAGGGGCTTGAACTTTATTGTGAGGGAAGGAAGAGTCATTGAAATTGACAAAGAGAAAATCGGGGAACTTTATTTAAGGTACATAATTGTCTAGGTGTTTTTTTGTGTGTGTCTTCCTTGCATAAGGGCTATGCTAATAGACCTGTAGTGTTCCTATTTTATTTTCTATTTTTAACTTTTCTTTTGAGACTCTGTCTCACTCTGTTGGGCTCAGTTGAGTGCTGTGGCATCACAGCTCACAGCAACTTCAAACTCTTGGGCTTAAGTGATCCTCTTGCCTCATCTTCCCCAGTAGCTGGGACTATAGGTACCCACCACAATGCCTGGCTTTATTATTATTATTATGATTATTATTATTATTTTTAGTAGAGACAGGTCTTGCTCTTGCTCAGGGTAGTCTCAAACTCCTGAGTTCAAGCAATCTACCTGCCTCAGCCTCTCAGAGTTCTACGATTACAGGTGTGAGCCACTGCACCCAGCCTCATTCCACTTTTACTCTATGTACTGCCAAAGCAAACACTAGTCTAGATTTTATTTTCCCTCGTCACAGACTCTATCTTCATTTTCACCACCTTCCTACCCACCATTTCAAATGCTGCTATTAGTTCTGAATTTGCAACCTGCATCTCGTTGATGTTTGGGTTTGCACTTGTCACTTCTGGAGAACTGGGTGCTGCTCTTTGCTTTTGGCAATATGCTGCTGTTCTGAAATATTCTTTATCAAATGATTGTAAACTCCTTGAAGATGGATTCAGGACAAATTCTTCAGGATACGTCTACACAGCAAGGGAACTCTAATGTTTTGACAAATGTCTGGGCTCACTGATCCAGACCTTTTTAGCTCAGAAAGATGGGACAGCATGAAGTAGAACATAATTTCTCTTTCTGCTATATGATCAATCAGATAAGACGCACAGATAAGAATACCCACTGTGGATTGGAGTGCTGATGAGATGGTATAACCTCTACTGCTATAAATTTTAGTTGAAGTTTAGTTAGGGTTAGATGGTGGATAAACTTTATGAACACAATTTACACTTGGGCCCATTCCGCCTAATCTTCACTTTCATTCGGCAAGCAGACCTTCTTTCCATACTCATGCTGGCTCTGTGTGGAACAGACCAGTAGAGATGTGAACTGGATTTCATGCTGCAATGATGTATTTACTAACATTTGGTTTGGGTGTCAAATAGTAAAATCATTTCTCAAGTTACTTTGGCCAGAATCTCCTACCTCAAGTTATATTGTTGCAAAGAAGAATTGAACATGTAAATGTTAGAGTTACAAGATAACAAGATGGCTATTGACTTCACCTTGTCATATGAAGCAATTAGAAATGTTTCAGTTGTTCCAAATGAAACAATTTGGAAACTAATTACAATCTGATAATGTGAAAAAGAATAATATTTATATGGAATTCCAACTTACTAAGAACTCTCACTTATAATCTCCTTTTTTGTATCTTGCAGTTACTCTGATCACATCAGAAAGAAATAGCTCAGAGAGGTTAAGTGACTCACCTGAGGTAACCCCGTTTATTTTTATTTGATGCAAAATCAGGACTCAAACCCAGGTCCGTGTATCCATTACCTCCATGTTCATTTCAATATGCAGTTCATTTTTTCAGTGGGAAATTATTCATTTAGGGAACATGATAGGCTGATTTACAGAAAAAATAGATTTTGGTGTTCCTGCTTTGTGAAAGTTAGTACTGGGTCCAGGAAAAGAAAAGTCATAAAAGATAAAATATGAAAGAAAGGATGGATAAAAGAAGGAAGAAGGGAAGAGAACAATTTAGACAACAGATGGTGCTTTTTAAATAGCAGGTGATGGTCTCATGCTTCCCACTCGACTTCGCTGAGTGAAGGAGGGGCCGGGAGCAGACCCCTTCTAGGCAATTCTCACTTCACATATGTCAACTGAATCGAAAAACCGATGCTTTTCATCCATAGGCCAATAATGAAAACTGTGAGTGCTATTTTCTTTGATGGTGCTATTTTGTAGAGATGAGAGAGGGCGATTGGTGAAACTAAAACTTTATTGAAATAGTTCTAGAAGTACCTTTCTACCCAGCAGAGTGCTCCAGAATGATGCTCAGAGACCTCCTGAGAGACGCTTGGCCAGATGCATGGGAGAGTGTTCCCAGTGCCATATCCAACTTGGTGACTCCCCTGTTCTTTTATAGCCCTGAAATTATACCTATACAGGCAAATCCAGTCATTTTTCCAGATACACCCCAAAACAAACAAGCAAAAACACCTTTTCTTTCTGAGAAAAATAAGAGAAATGGAGCTAAATATGAAGCACTTAGGGACCGTGGAGCAGGATTTGAAAGGGGGATCGGGGAGCCCTGCATGGCTTCCCTCTGTCTTCTAAGAGACCTTACATTAAACTGGAACTGAAACGGAGGAGCTGGCCCAAGGGAAAGTGACAGAAATAACCCACACTGGGAGAACGGATCAGACAGGACCTCTGGTCTCTTGGACAATGATTTTCTCAACTTTGATCTCCTTGTTTACATAAGGAAGACATGGAACTAGATATCCCTTACCAGTGATTCCAATTTAAAAAAAGAGCTGGACTTTATGACATTATCATTCCTTTGGATTTTTGTGCAATGACAATCTTCCGTGAAAGCAGTGATGGAACACAATAGGTTTTGAAAACACATGCAGGGAAATTCATTTTTTTTCCTGTTTATATGCACACGAACACACACAAACCTGTTCAAACCCATGAATGGGTTTGATTGCCTATTTTTCCTTTTCATGTATATAAATAACAAAAGCACAAATGTCAGTTGTTACATAAAATTTGCACCAAATTATTTGTTGCTTAGATAATTCGGTGCTTCATGACTCTGAAATTATTAGCATAACTGAAAATTGGTGTTTAGATAGTTATTTTTAAAAAACATTATTTCAATTTAGTATCTACTTACATCTTCAGTACTGTATGCTTATTGAAGCAAAGATAAGTAGCACTGATATTATATTCTGCTTTTCAAGATAATCACAAAAGGAATCGGCCATGACAAGACAGCATGTTTATTACAGAGTCTTCTACTTATCAGGGAGAGTAGCCATCCTGTTTCAGGCATGAGTGCATCCCTCCCCTGCCCCCCGCCAGAGTACAATGACAAGAAAATGATTAATGAGTGAGCCTCACATTACTGTCAGCAGGAGTCCAGCCCATGCATGGGGAAGCCTACATAATTGAAGGGAAGAGGTAACGGTGGTAGCATTAGTTATAACAGGTCAGAGAAGCCTTATTCCTGGGCATTCTGCCCAGTCTAAAGGATCGTTTACACATTTCAGTATGTGGTTTGCTTTGCTAATTGGTAAGCAAACCTTATGGCTCAGAATCGTAGCACAGGACTCCTGGGCAAGTTACAGAGAAAGGCTGGAAAGAATTGCACATGCTCCTCATTACTGAAATCTTGTGTGATAACAGTTGCAATAGGGATTTTTACCTAATGGATAATAAACCACCACTACCACATTCAATATGGGCACTGATCTCATTGATCATAAGCTCCAGAGTAGAGAGTCACTTGAATTGGAACTACCGAATAGTTCTATACTTTGGCTTTGCTGAGTATTTCTTCTCTTCTCCTTCTCTCCTTTTTGTCTCTTTATTACAGATAAGAAGATATTGTGTCGTCATGGGAATTAGGGAAGTAGTGAAGGGATTATGAGAAAAAAGCATCTCACTAGCTGACTAAGGCACTGTAACAGAACCTATTATATACAGTTGTGTGCAACCCAAAATAGATTGAACTACAGCCCCAACGGAGAAGTGGACAGGTCAATCTGTGCAAAGGCAGTGTGAGTGGAAGAGGAGGGGTTTCAATAATTGACAATTGGGACGTGGCCATTGGACAGCTTGAGATGAAGACGCTGCCTTGCAACAGCCAGCATGTGGCCGCCCTCTGGGTTTTGGGCCTTGTTAGCTACTTGGACATATAGATAATAACCCTGTCCTCAGCAATAACTTAACGTATGAAAGAGATGACTTGTATCCATTAACACACACAGACACACACACATGCACATACACGTCAACATTAATAACAGGAGATGTTGCGGGATGTAAAAGTGGTTGGGGCTGGATAAACCAAGATGAAACCAAATGATGCCATTTAAAACAAAACAAATGCAACCCAGAAAAAAAATACGTTACTGGCTTACCATCACGTGAATACGATACCACATAGATCAGCAAAATTACAGATGCTTCTTTTGAAACATCTTTATATAGTATCTCTCAGCCTTATTCCATCTTTTAAGGAGAAAGTATAAAGAGAGTTTTATTGTTTTTGTAATCTAAAAATTTACATGCTGTGTTTAACAACTTTAGGGGAAAATAGTTATCCTATTTATAACAGATAACTAGAAGTGGCAACTTTATAAGAGGTTAAGAATTCTGCAGTATCCTGAAAAATCAAATTTTCTAATGTAAAGTTGAACTGAGCCAAGGACAAAATAATGAAATTAAATAAAGCCAGTAAGATAACAAATTTTAAAAGTTGATTTAAGGTTGAGAATAAGAATGAGTTTGGCTATTTAGTTTTAAAATCTTAAACTCATTATATAGTAAGATAGTAGGATTAGTTAATATACTTGAGAAGGCAATACATTTTAGGCTTATTTATTTGTGTTTTATGTCCTGTGTTATAGCACTAAAAAAGCCGAATCAAAACACAACAGGAAATGGGCAAATTATAAAATGTCGTACACACAGAGGAGTTTGGAAAAAGTTTGCTTTGTTTTTCTTTCCAATGTGTGAAGCAGGTTTACTAATAACCAATCCCAGGGGAGGATTCTCACTGTGTAAAGGATGGCAAAGATCATCACTATGCCAACTACCAAGAATAGAAGTTTGAATCCTTCCGCCCACCACATGCTGGCTGAAATTTTACAAATTGCCCAAGTCTGGAGCAATATAGTCTAGACCCATTGCAAGCTAGTCTCTTAAGCCTCAAGACAGCTACGTTGGAGGATGGAGTCTTGACTGTGCATGACCCACTTGTATCAGAGTTGAGGGACCCCCAAAGGCAGCCCACCCCAGGTTATATACCCCAGGGACAACAAGACTCCCTGGGGAAAGCTTTGAAGGACATCCTGCTTCCAGAGTGGTGGGGGAGAAAAAAGCTCAGGCTTTGCCTGTACCAACTCAAGATGGTACATTTCCTGGGAAGGGCAGGAACAAGACTCGGGCTCTCCAGGCTTTCCTCTCTATCACGGGACTGTGCATTCCCAGCACACTCTAGGGGATGCACACACTCACACACCATTCAGTGTAAAGTAAGAAATTTTAAAGTCCTAATTCAGGTTAAGCACACACAAGTCAATATTTATAAATGAAAGGTATAAATATGAGAGAAAATTTATTTAGCCCATAACCTCCCCATCTTCATTATTAATATATCTCAAGTGAAAACTGTGTTTTCACCTTACTTGCTTGTTGAAACCCTAGCAGAAAACTGCATCTAATAAATTTGCAGTTATGTGCTCCATCAGTAGGACTTAACCCACCCAGTATATCCCCAAATGGAGACAGCTCTGCACCCAGCCAGCAGATCTGAAATGTTTTCCCAGAGCAGGACTTTGGAAACCTTTCCCCTCTGAGGTTTATTTAACTTCAGCCTTCCTGCAACACTCTGAAGCATGCAGATCTCTTTTCCTTGAATCAAATTATCTTTCAGGCACAATTTTCATAATTTGTTCTCTGAAGGGGGTTTCATTCAACTCTCACTGTTTGTCCAGCTCAATGTTTTCCTCCAGTCCAGCGTTCCTATTCTTTCTTTGATAAGCTTCAGATGTAAACTATCCATTTTGGTCACTTTGCTTAGGGTTTTATTATATTCCAAATTCTATCCAATACTGCTTTATTGAGTTTCTCTACCTTAGGCATATCAGCCAAATGTGCATCCCTGCTGCTATTAATGCAGTTGTGAACAGAATAGGCTCTTGAGGAGGTGTCCAAATCTGTCTCCACCACTTACAGTTGTGGACTTTGGAAAAATTTCTCCATGCTCTAGATTCCTCATTGCTATCCAAGTGTATATTCTTTATACACTTTATATAAGTGTATATTTCTTTATACACTTTATATAAGTGTATATTTCTTTATACACTTCATTAGAACTCATCCATTTCTTACCCATAGGTACTAAAAGATACGCACAAAAATGTTCATGCATTTCATCCACGTCCGGAAAACATGCTTAGAAATTTAAGATGGGCAAATATTTAGCATGTTTTCTACTATTTCCTCCCACAATCCCAAATGTCCATGGTCGAATCAATCCTCCTCGTCTTTCCTGCTGAGTCCAGGCTTAGCTGCACATTTTTTCCAACCCAGCCCTGCAGGCAAACACCACCAATCAATGAGAATCTTGAAAAGACACTTTTCTACCTTGCTAGCCTCAGGGTAGTTAGGGAAATTGGGACAGAGTTATTTGGTAGTTTATTTAAAGTGGGTTTAAATAAACAGATTTTCAAAGGCTTATTTCCTCCCTCATTTTTGTATCATTTCATCCTAAAAGACAGGATAATTTTGCTAATACTTTTTAGTTGTACTTTTTTCCAGCTTTTTAAATAAGCTGAAGATGATTTTAGGATGACAAAGTATGTTCCCATCTCCTAATGTTTTTTAACTTCTTGTCAAAATGCTCACACTTATTTTGCTTTCATAATTCCTATTGATTCATAATGTAGCTAATTTTCACCTGTTATTCAATTATTTTATGGCATTTGCCTTTTAGATTGACACTACCTTCTGCAAATTCCTTTTGCCTCTTTTGTGCATAGCAATGAATGAAAAGCAAAGGTACAATAGGATATGGAGCTGGGTTACGCTAACAGCCCGTGGATGTACATGATTTCCAAAATGAGAGGGGGAAATCGCCAAATCTGCAATTTTCTTCTTCCACAATGTTGATATGTTATTCTGAGCCACAGAATATATTGCGGTTTTTTTCTAGCAAGTAAGTTTAGAAGGAAAGGCACTGAGTGCCTGAACAATAATTTTAAATTACTATGGCAAAAGGACAAGAAAAAAATATGGCTACATATACGCAATGTTTTGATGTTTCCTGTGGCTGATGGCCTACACTTCTTCCTTTCTTTTTATTTAGGAGACCCTGGTTAATAAGAGATTACTATAGAAACAGTATAGGTGGCTGATTGTCAATTTAGTTAAAAGATACTTTCCTGAAGAAAGAAAGGAAATCTGTACACCTGAGATTGACTTTGTCACCATGGCAACGTCCCTCAAAGATTTTCTTTCAATTAAAAGAAGCAAATTTAATGCTTGGGAGACAGACTGGATTAAACTGAAGCCCTTGGAGGCAGAGGCCTTCTATCTGTCATCCCCATGGTAATTCACAATCTGTTTCCAGGATGATGGAGATCCAGGCCCTGAACTGGACAAACTAAGGCAGCCAGTAAGGATGCCAGTTACAGAGACCTTTCCTTTGTGATGCCCGTCTTTGCTTTGGAACTTGCACTATATTTCTCAAAGCTGCTTCTTTTTAAAGTTGCATAGAGTATTTGACAATGAAGGTCACATACTTGGAGAAGTTCTCTTGGACTTCTAGAAACAGGATGCAGGAGGAAGGAAAGCAGACCTGATTTCCAGGAAATATTGAGCAAGATTCGCAGTATTGCAGAACTTGAGGGTTCTGGAAATGAAAGCTCTTCCATCCACTTCAAGATAGGACAATATTCAAACTGTTTGTGCTTAGACAGCCACACGAGTAGGTCTGATCACACTTAATTTTAATCATGTTGTGCTCCTCTACAAGTATAATGTGAGTTTTGACTGGTGAGAAACTAGAAGAGACAGCGTTTTACAAATGCTGAAAGTGAGTCATGTAAATGTTAATCATTATTCCAAAACTAACACAACAGAGCCGGGCCATAACCCAGGGTTCCGGCTGTCAGACTCATGCCCTACTTACCTGGGGTCCCTAGTGTCATATCTCTCACAATCTTCTCTCTCCCTCTCCATCTTTCTCCCCCACCCCCACAAGAGGCAGGTTGCCATCATGGCCAGGAACATGGATGGGCCAGGGGAGGAGAACGCCTGGCTCTCTCACTCTCTCACAGGGGGACTAAAGACATGGTCTTTGATATTCTACTGCTGCATGTTCCTCATCTATCTGAAGGGGCTAACACCAGTACTTATTTTACATGGTTGCTGTTGAAGACTAAATAGGTCATTACCTAAATAGCCAGGCTCAAAGGAGGGTCCACAATACCTGCTAGATATTGCTGTCTATCTTTGTAGCTTCCTCTGTGAAGAATTCCTTGTTTTTTCTCCCACCTTTTTTTTTTTTTTTGGATCCACGATAACTATCCCCTCTCCCACCTGTTTGCTCCCCAGTTTTGACTAGGCATCTGTCTTTCTGAACCTCCCCCCTGCAGATCTTTATAATAACCCTTGGTCTGTAATGCTCTGTGGGCCTGCTGATGAACAGACAGCTTTGGATAGAGAGGTTACAGGAGGAGGTCACCTGCAGCCACGGAGAGCTGGTGTTGGGAGGGACAGGATTGGAGACAACTGTGGCTGTCTAGCCAGGGCCAGTGCTAGGAGAACGGCATTTTCTTATGAAAATGTGAGATTTTGCAATTAAACTTTATGAAAATGTCTGCCTTTGTATAAAATTGAGTCATTGCCACTTTTTCTTCCAGATTCTCACCAATCAAAATGTCACTTTATACTTTAAGAGAAGTACAGAGGGCATCAGATGATGAGAGAAACTTTTCAAAATTGTTTACAAACATATCAAATATTATTCTATCTTGAAGTGGGTGGAAGAACTTTAATTTTCAGAACCCTTGAGCTCTGCAATACAGGACAGGGGGAGGAGGGAGAGGAATGAAATTCAGAGGCAGAGTTTAACAGGCATCCTCAAACTACAGCCCGCGGGCCACATGCAGCCCACCTAGGACATTTATCCGGCCCGCCAGGTGTTTTTGCCCCTGCTGCCTGTCCTGCTTAGCAGCCGACGAGTCCCAGGGCCTGCAGTCCGGCCCTCCAATGGTCTGAGGGACAGGGAACTGGCCTTCTGTTTAAAAAGTTTGAGGACCCCTGGGTAGAATCTGATTAGGGAGGGTAGGAAGGAGGGAGAAGTCAAGGATGACGACTTAACTGGGCAGGAGATACAGATCTGGAGGTCAGAGCTGTGCTCAAAACTCAATGAGCAGCCGAGACAGCCCAGGGAGCCGTAGTATCCTGGAGAAAGAGACGCCAAGGCAGAGCTTTGAGAAGTATCAACATTTAAGAGTTGGGCAGTTCAAGTAAATGATAAAGAAACTTGGAGAAAAAGCCTAAGGTAGAGAAAATGAGAGAGAGAGTGGTAGGATGTGAGAGATACCAGCACCATGTAACTGAGTCACACTTTATCAAGGAGTTATATTTTAAAATTAAACCTTATGAAAATGTTAGGAAAACAAGAAATGAATATTTATTAAACCTCGGCAGATGCCCCAGATTTTAAGCTTCAACGTGTCCCCCTGCCCCCACCATCACTTTGGAATAGAGAGCTTTGCCTAAATACCAAACAAACTCTTTTAAATATTGAATAAAGCAACAAAACAAAAAGCCAAGCATTAAATTGAGAAAAATGCTTGCAGACTTTTATGGTCAGAAAAAGAGATTGTACAAACTATTAAGGAGAAATGACTGAGAATGGAATAGATCCATGGGTAAAGGACTTGGGGGATTCACAAAAGAGCAAATACAACACATAAGCCTACGGGAAATGTTTATTTTTACTAATAGCAAGAAATGTGTTTTACAATAAAGAGGCACTCTTATATTTTCCTCTTATTAGTTAGGAAAAAGTGCTTAAGTAATAATATAACAATTCCACACAAGTATTTGGTGAAATTACCATTCCTTAGGATTGTTGGTAACACTCTGTATTGGTGTATACTTTTAGGAAAAATATTTTTCAGAATAAATCTGGAACCACAAATTGTTCTTGTACGAAAAGTTTTGCTAATGTTTCCTAAAAATCCCAATGTAGAACATATGTACAAACACTCTTTTTAAATCACAGGATTAAAAGTAATTATGGAAATTAGAATTTATCAGACTGTTCTTAAATAATATATGGTGTATTTTATTATAGGCTATTATACATTAAGGTTATACAGATCATATTAAAAGCCTCCTAAAATGATGATTAAAGATCATATTAAAAACTTCCAATAGGCTCAGCTCCTGTAGCACAGTGGTTATGGTGTTGGTCACATGCACTGAGGCTGACCGGTTTGAACCTAGCCCTGGCCAGGTAAACAACAATGACAACTGCAATAAAAAAAAAAAAA
>NW_003852609.1:1019203-1034978 GCF_000181295.1 Otolemur garnettii | reverse complement strand
CTCCCCCCACCAAAAAAAAAAAAAAAAAACCCTCCTAGAATGATGACATAATGTTTGTGAATTAAAAACAGAATATTCTTATTCTAAATATAGCTATATAGAACATGAATATTATAAAACAGGAAAGAGCTATACTAAAATGTTGACAATGCCTGTGTTGGTGTAATTGGGTTAAGCATGATGTTTCTCCCTCTGTTTACTGTCATCTCTGCTGTCTTCTTAGATTGTTTATATAACTAAAATGAATATAATTGCTAACTGGCTACTGGATCTGCATTTATTTTTCTCTTTTTCAGGCCAAATAAAACCATATTCTTTAGTTTTTGATGATATTACTTTTCTGTCATTAAAGTTATTTGAAAGGCAACTAAAATCATCTTGATACCAATATTAGTTATCAAATGAAAGATTTCTTTAATGGCTATTTTAGAAGGTGACCCATTGATGATGTTGATAATTATGGTTATAATGATGATAATACAGTAAACTTGGGGACAGATCAAAACTTTGAGAGTTTTTTTGTCATCTTATTTTATCCTTAGTATAATTCGTGGAGATCAGCTGGTCTCCTACCATCATCTCATCATACACAGAGAAGGGTTTTTACTGACTGATTGGTGGCTTGGGCCAAGTTAACCACTGGGTAATCTAAGCTATGTAGAATATGAATATTAAATCACTTTATCTAAAAATTAAGGTAATAGCACATTCTTCAGAATTTTGTAGAATTAAGGTAAATCCCCTCCGGTTCAGCCTGCAGGTAGTGGACAGTCATTGTACATCAACTCCAATTCTCTGAATGGCAGTCTGACCCTAAAGGGGCACTGGTTGACCATGTTTGATCTAAACTGTATTGAGCATCATTTCAGGAGGTTTATAATGTCAGAATTCCTGGCCTACCCCCTGCCATGTTCTCAAGGCTCCCTTTGGGAGTTCCATAAAGTGGATTGAGATAATCCATTATTGACAAAGAAAGTTTTCAGTTTGCAGAAATGTCAACCAAAAGCATTTATTCTCAAAGTTAAATCCCCCTTATTCTCCTACACTGAATTTTCTGCATTTTTCTTAAACCTTTGGCACTGTCTACCACTTGTTTATACACACATTAATATGATATCCAATTTAGCATGCCATTTTAATTTCAATATCTTGAATTTGTGAAACAATATTTGATAGCCCTCCTCAAAGAGATCGCTGGCTCTTGGGTGCTCTGCCTCCTGCCCAGGTGTGGGAAGTAACTGTCCAGGCCAGCGGATTCAGGATGTACAATATGTTTTAGTAAAACCTAAATTTTTACAACTGTGAAGATTATTCTTAATTTCTCTCAAGTTACAAGTGTTAGAAAAAGACATGGAAATACTTCTTTGAAATATGTGTGTCAGGAGCTTTTTGATGATTAAGAAAACCAACATGAATGGATGCATTTTGAAAACTATAAGACATATACCACACTGTACCCCAGAAGTGCATTAATGTACATAGTTACCATTCAATAAAATAAACAAACAAACAAACAACAACCAAAGAAAAGGTAAAATAATACAGTAAAAAAAAAAAGAAAACTGTAAAACATTATATGGTGTGCATGTGTATATACATATATTATACACACACCCACATACATACCCCACACACATACATATGTTTTGCATTGTTATGCTTTTTTGCCGATTTGTTCTATTATCTTTTTTTATTATTTTTGCTTTTGTATCTATGTATTTCATCCCCCTAGCTGAACTATAAATCTATCAAGGTAGAGATTATAGCTGCCACCCATTGAGGGAACACTGACAGTCTAAGAATCTGGAGAGCTAAAATTTGGTTTCATATCTCGGCTTCGCTACCCTTTTGACTGTATTACTTAAGGGCAAGGTACTCCAGTTTTATCTCTCTGAGTTTCAGTTTCTTTATCTGTATAATGGATGGGATACCAAATGCAGGTCTGTAAAGATTGAATGTGATAAGGAAACTGTTAGATGGGAATCATTCAATGTTAGATTTCTCTTCTTTTTTGTTTTATAGAATTGGTTTGGAAAAAAATATTTATCCATTTGGTTTTACTGCACCTGAATAAACTTCTCTGTAGAGTCACTCTATTCAAATGACAGTAACTTCTCAGTTAGAGTTAGTACTCAATTGCTGCTGTTACGTTGATCCTCTCTTTAGTGACTCACAATAGACTCTGCCCTTTGGCTTCACAGAAATTAAAGGGCTTTTTATCTCCCATGTTTAAAATCAGGGAAATGTGTCCTTTGTGATTAATAACAACATGTTGCCATTATCAAACCCATACCCTTATCTGAGGTCTTGTGTGTAGGTATTACAGGTGAAAGCTCATGAGCTCATTATAAACTCCGTGAGTCATTTGGTTAATTCCTTTACTGATAATGCCAAATTACAGTGAGAATAATGAGGCATCTGTTCAGAGTAAGAATATGATTCTGACAGGGTCTGGACAGTTGACCAGCTCTCCATCTCTAGGCTGGGGCTGTGAGGGAACATTGACAGACAGTGAGTCAAAATTTCCCTGACGTCTCACTCATCAAATGTTAGTTTTGTGTGATATCACTCAGTATTCAGCTTTCCTTTATTGGGTGACATCTTTCCATTGGAATCTCTGGCCTCATCTTTTTCTTCTTTAAACACTTCAATTCTGACGTATTGACTATGAACTCTTTTATTCCTGATTCTTGGGTTGGTTGGTATAGTGTTGACTGAAAAGCCTACTGCTCCCCAATTTTCCCTTCACCTAAATTTGAAATTCTCAACACTTAAAGGTTCAGATCCATGTTTATGAAGTTACTCGTGCACATACTGTTTCCATTCTTTTAACACACCATTACAGTGGTGTAGGGGTAGGGGGAAGGAGGAGAACCCTGCTCATGACATTTTAAGACTGAACATCATATTTGACAATTTGAGTTTGACTTTTAGAAAACTCTTATAAAGCTTTCCAGTATGTCTTTGCCCAAGCTAATTTTCTTCTAATACTTCTATAAAATGAAATCAGAGTGACGGTCTCACAAAGGCAGATATTTGTATGGGTGTTTTGTTCACATGTGCAGAACAGTGCTTGCTGCCTGCCAGGCATCTGATGAACAGGGAGACAGTTAGAGAGGTAGGTGGGATTTTTTTTAACAAGCTGTTTATTCCATTCTCATTTGTTTTCATCCCAGTGCACTTCTGTTTAACCAGGGAATAGAATTTTACAAAGCACATATAAAAGAGAATGAGAGAGAGGGCTCAGGACCATTTCCTCCTGTTCATGGCTTGAAGGCCAGGTCTCCCTCTGCAGATGGTAAGGCAAATTATAATAGTTCATAGGGTTCACAGTCAGGTCTGCTTTTCATGGGATACTGAGAAGAAGTGTTTGAAGCTGCTTCATTTCAGGGGGTCTTCATGCTGTACGTGGGTGTAGTCTGGCATATGAACTGACCATGATCTTTCCCCCTCTTCATCTGGCTGGGGCCACACTTCTCTAGTCTTGATAGATAACTTCTACTTAGAATTACACATCATTTTCTCTCCAGAGACTTTTCTCATTCCTCATGGTTTAATACATATGTGACTAAAACCAAAACATTTCTTCTACATAAGATTCAGTAGTATACAAAAGCTAAGAGAACTTAACTTACATCTTCAAGGGGTTTATGGGACACTAGACTTCTTGAGTTTTCATATTCCTAAGCTTACCTTAAGCTTTCTGTCACTTTCACGTTTTAAAATACCATCTCCCACATACCTAGCACTTCTGAGCTGAAACTAGAATCTCATTAAAGTATTATATGGAGAAATATGAGGCTTCCAGTAAACTGAAGAATTTCTTTGAAAAGCCTCTTTGCCACATGGATAATCTCAGGAAGAAACATCTTGAGTCATAGGTCTCATCCATATAAAGAAAACAACAATAAAGTCAATTGAATGAATGAAGTATTTATTGTTTGAATGAGAATGGACATTAATGTATTAGTGCCTTGTCATACACTATATACTTTTGTTCTGGGAAGAGAGTTGCAGAGTGTAGTGAAGGCTCATTATGCTCTCTTTTTTTGAAACAGAGTTTCATTTTGTCACCCTTGGTAGAGTACTGTGATGTCATAGCTCACTGCAACCTCAAACTCTTGGGCTGAAGAGATCCTCCTGCCTCAGCCTACTGAGTAGCTCAGGCTATAGATGCCCACACAATGCCTGGCCAATTTTTCTATATTTAATAAAGACAGGGTCTTGCTCCTGTTCAGGGTGGTTTTAAACTCCTGAGCTCAAGTGATCTTCCTGCTTAGGCCTCCCAGAGTACTAGGATTATAGCTATGAACCACCATGCCCAGCTTTTTAAATTTTTTTAAATTGTGGTTGAAAACACATAATATAAAATGCATTGTCTTAACTACTTTTAAGTGTACAGTTCAATATGTTAATATATTCACATTGTTAAGAAATAGATCTTTAAAAGGTTTTCATGTTACAAAACCAAAACTATTACCTATCGGACAACTTGTAGTAGGACTGATGGGTTTAGGCCACAGGAAATGACCAACCTGGAAATCTTAGCAGCTGCACATAAAAGAAGTTTATTTCTTGCTCTCTGTAGGTCTGATGGGGTTTTAGGCCATGTCTCGGGCAGTGGTTCTCAACCTTCCTAATGCTGCAGCTGTTTAATACAGTTCCTGTGGGTCGCAACCCACAGGTTGAGTACTGCTGGTCTAGGGAGCTGATATTCATGTGTTGGCTCAGCCTTCCAGGCTGCTGAGCTCTTGGCAATTCCATGTCCACATGTGTTCCCATGATCACTGTGTCGGGAGGAGAAAGCAGAACCAGAGATTGGAGCACGTACAGTTATATATTGGTTAGAAGTGACACACTTCATGTCTGTGTGTCACATTCATTGGCCAGACAAAATCACCTGGCCAGAACTAACATCAAGAGCATAAAGAAAAGTTATGCCCTATGGAAGAGGAACGTGGAAAGCTGGGTGAGCAGCGCTGACAACTATGGACCTCCGTAGAGATCTTCACTATCAGTTGAAAGCTGGAGGAATAATATTATTAAAAAAACAACCGGGCAAAGATGTTAGGATGGTTTGTTAAAATAAGTCTGCAAGAAGCAAACTCTTTCCGTTCTAATACAGTAAATAATATAACCCCATTAATTTTCCTACATGGTACTGGTTCAGAGCAGAGCTTTGATAGTAATTGGCATGGAAGTTGACGTGATGGACACAGAGGGACATGGCACCGAGGAACTTGTAGACGTCCCCTGTACCTGCTGGTTATTTTCTACAAGCACTGTGGTTTTTCTCCTCTAAACTTTGAAATCTACTGTGATTCTAAAAATGAAATAGAAGGAAGTGCTGCTGATTTGTAATTGCTCAGGACACTTTCCAGCTGCCCTCTCAGCAGGTCCTTCTGTGTAACTTGTTTTTTTTCATGATTGGAACTCTAGTAAAGTGATTTTTTAAAAGTCTCTGGGAGTTTGGTAAATAGAAATGAGGTGAACCATGACTCAGAGCACCAGGTTTTTACACAGACTCAGTGCAGAAGTTGTCACGCACTCACGGTAAATGGCTCCAGCTGTGAAGGTAGCCAATACGACATGATTTTCCATATATAGAACTCTTCTGGGTTATTATGGATATTCAGTGAGTATAACAGGGAAGTGAGGAGGGGTCTGGGGAAAACACAATCCTATCAAAGGATAGTGCTTTGTGCTGTAATGATCTTCATGGTCAAAGACCTAGGGCTTCTGTTCCAGGCTTGGTACTTTCTAATTAGGTGGTCTGGTCACCTTCAACCTCAGCTTACTCATCTGTGCAATGGTGTGGGAGAGGATAATCCCTCTAGTCTCACAAGATTTCTAGGAGAATAGACAATTATAGCAAATTTGAGATTTATCAATGATTGTGACTTGTGGGTTTTTTCTTTCTCAACAGGGAGAATAATTGTGGGCAAGATGGTTTAGATTTTTTAAAATCAGAATAATTCTTTTCAGGTTTTTTGAAAAAAAGATTTTCTTTTAAAGTCATATACTTTGTTAAAATATTACAGACTTAAAGAGACAATTCCAGTTCCATTCTTCTTAGAAGTCCTTAGATGACTATGTGGTAAAGGTAGCATTTGAATTCATTTTTCTCTTTTTTGAGATTCCAATTCCTGGGTTACAATGAGGAAAGAAGATGTTTTGATTAAACGTTGGACTTGCTCTCTCTGTTGAAAACAAGCCTCAATGGTGTCAGGAAAGAGTCTGGATTCAGGCCAGAGAGAAATACCAGGCAGATGCCCATGAGAAATTGCTGGCTAGGCTGGACAGATACCAGCCTTGGAGACTTCAGATGTGGCTGAAGACTCCAGATGTGGCTTCGAAGCAGCAGCGCCTTCTGGGCTATGCAGATTTAAGTTCAGGGCAAGGGTGCAGAGAGGAAGAAAAGTTGTAGAGGGATATAGGATGACAACTAATAATTACAGCTGAGAAATACTGAGCTATGGTAATGCTCTAAGAATAATAAAAATGGCTGACATTTATGTAGAGCTTGGCATGGACTGAGTCTCACGCCAAAGGGGAGCTGATCACAATTCCCAAAGATACAGTCCTGAGCGCCGGAAATCCCCAAAGAGCAAAATACTGAAAATGTAATTCTGGAAAAATGAAAAAAAATCTTTAAGTGGTATTTATTGAAATTTTAAGAAGAGAATTTATTTGAGAAACATAGCAGAACACTTTATAGGCCACTTTATATGATAAAAGGGGCAGTAACACCATACGTATTTTTTCAAGCATAAATAGTTTGCTACAACTGTTAGCAGAGGTATAACAGTTATGAGCAAACTGTCCCCATACGTATACAAGTCAAAAAGAGAACTGTATATATACATATCACTGTGGTTGGTAATTGGGTGCCCCCACTTTTATAACTGGTCATCTGAAACAATATAAACAACCTGAGTTTTTTGACAAGATAGATCAGAATCTGGAGTAGGTTACCATCATAGATGGTAGAGCTGAGGTCTTAAGAAATTGTATCTTGGCTCGGTACCTATAACTCAACTGGCTAAGGTGCCAGCCACGTACACCTAAGGTGGCGGGTTAGAATCCCCAGCCCGGACCCGCCAAACAACAATGATGGCTGCAACTAAAAAATAGCCGGGCGTTGTGGCAGGTGCCTGTGGTCCCAGCTACTTGGGAGGCAGAGGCAGGAGACTTGCTTGAGCCCAGGAGTTGGAGGTTGCTGTGAGCTGTAATGCCACGGCACTCTACCCAGGGGGACAGCTTGAGGCTCTGTCTCAAAAAAAAAAAAAAAGAAATTGTATCTTTTGCAAATGAGGACACACAAAAAAGACAACTCTTTTTTTTTTTTTTTTTTGCAGTTTTTGGCCAGGATGGGTTTGAACCTACCACCTCCAGCATATGGGGCCGGCACCCTACTCCTTTGAGCCACAGGCGCCACCCAGACATCTCTTTTTTGGTGTTTTTATATATACATATTGATGTTTACACACAAAGGCATCTTTGCAGTAAAACACTTATGTGGAGTTGAACTTGCCAAAAACAAGTTAGACCTCTCTGAAAGTTTCTTTCAAGTACCTCCAACTTCCTGTCCCATCCTACACCTTCATATTCCACAGCCGTTCCTGGTACCTTACTTCACAACTCCCTCAAAGACTTCTCTTCTATCCTGAGTGTATGTGCCCTTGTGCTACCCACTTCACCTTTTTGGGGGTATCTTTTGATGGTGGAGGACTCAAAAAGAGTGGGCCAACATCTACACCTCCATAGCACAATGCATGAGGAAGACTGGAAGCGCTCCTGAATTAATAACTTTGGTCTTGTGACATAAGCATTTGCTGACCAGCAACACACCACACAGGGGTGGGGAGGGAGGGTTGGAACAGGAGCTTTTGCATATGGCCTGGAAAGTATTCTGGTGGTCCTGGGAGACCAGCTGGTTGTCTTTGACATGCAGGTCTTCAGCTTCTGATTCTCCAGAGACTCATGAAAGGCTATTAGTTTAAATTTAATTTTGCACTGGAGAATGCTTTTAATGTAGGCAGGCTCACCAAGTCAGCTCTCAGTCATGTTCAAATAGTGACAGATGTGTTTGGCCTCTAGAAGGGATTCACATGCAGTGGTTTATAAAGGAGAGTCCCCAGTAGGATAAATGAAAGTATCTTTTCCTTCTACAAAAATAAATAAATAAATAAATAAAATGTATTATCACTTCAAGTCAAACACCTACAATGTCTGTATCGCATTTATCTACATAATTATATCCCATTATGGTATTATGGTTTCTTTAACCCTAGTACCATTGCAGTCTTGTTCAGCAAAGAAGGCAAATGTTTATTAATTTGAGGCCAGATGGAAAGCTTGATAGATTTTACTATTATGCCCAAGAGAGCACTGTTTGAGAAATATAATTGATGCTTAGCAAATTGAATGCATACTTTGCAATACTTTCCAGCTCACGGTTAGTGCATCTTTTTTGAACTGTAGTCAAGTTGAAGTTAGAAGACACCAAAACATTTTGAAGTAAGATTGTATAAGTAATCCTAGAGCTATGTACACATTTTTAAAAGGGATGTGATAACTATATTTTTTGGAGGAAGAGCTTATTTGTGGGAAACAAACTTTGGTCTGTTGCAGTGGAAAATTAGGGGGAAAAAAGTTGACCTAATTGACTCTCCCATTTAAATATAAAAAAGGTATACACTCAAGCTGACCTAGATTTTAAGTTGTCCAATAAAATAGCAAGATTTATATGTTGGCTGAGATACTGTGATTATATATGTGTGCTTGATTTTATAGAATAAGCTGAAGCAACAATGATGGTGATAAAGAAAACGATAAATGACTAAAATACCAGAGTAGTCAGAAATCTTACCATGATGAACAGTCCACGTTTCCTCATAAAATCTTTATCTTTGTACCAAATACGTAGGTAAAGAGGAGAGATTTGTGTTTCATATTGATGACACCAACTGATAATTTATGTTCCAAATCCATTTTTCTCTGTTTTACTGGGTGCATTACTTACTAGTAAAGATGGAATTACTGAGCCACTATTATGATTAGATGGGGCCATCTGACAAAGTTCTGAGTAATGAGATGTGAGTAGATGTGATACGTTCCACTTCCAAAAAAATACCCTGTAAATGAGGAAGCAGGCTTGTGTTTCTCCTTGCCCCTCTCTACTTTCTTGGTGCAGACATGATGCCTGGAGTGAATTTGCCAGATTGGAGGCAAAGATGGCGAAGGCAGGTTGAGCCTGGTGGGGCTCGCTTTCTAGACCTCAATCCTTCTCACCTGGGCTGTTGCATGAGAAAGACTCTTCTATCCTGTGAACTCTGTGTATTGTGCACTCTCTTTGTTACAACAGCTTGATTATGCCACAATTAATATGGAGTTCTATACTTTCTTACCAATTCTTTGAAAGAAGGATTTCAACGAGCAACAAAATCCCCTCCACAAAGGCTGCTGGAAGGAGAAGAGCATTCAAGTTACCCCACTTTCCCTTCTAAATGGTGGTATGAGCAAAGTGCCACCAAGGAAAAGGAGAGGTGCCTCCAATTCTGTGTAAGATATTGGGGAGAGCTTCACAAAGGGACATTTGTACTGAGGCTTGAGTGACGCATTTGCACATGTCAGCTGGAGAAAACCTGAGCAAGGACAAAGAAGCATGTGGCTGAAGTGTAGGGTTTCTGGTGAGATGGTTAAAAACAACTCCACGAGCCCATATTTGTGAGATCATTTGTACAATTTATAAAGGAGTTTGGGATTTATTCCGTATGTAATGAAGATGTGTCAAAAAATTCACATGGTGAAATGGAAAAGACAAAAATATGTGTTTAGAAAAAATAATCTGGCAGCAAGGAAGGAGACAATTCAGTAACCAGTGTCTCAGGACCATGGACTGCCCTTTAGTTGGCTTCTGTTGTGACTGTTTGAGCCTCCTCAAGGTTAGTTTTTAAATACAGTACTGTAAACATCAATCCTGGAAGCACATGTGCATATTGCAGACTATTTTGTCTATAAAAGCAGCAGGAAGAAAGGAGAAAAGAGAACAAATTTGAGACACGCTTTGAACATAAAATATAGAAGACTTGATACTTGGTTAAATGTGGGAGTGAAGAAAAACAAGAGTAACAGATTTCAGGATTTTAGTTTGTGTAAATAGATGATTGGTGATTCCATTTACTAGAGAAGAGACACACACTTGGGAAAGGAGAGCACAAGTTGGATTTTAGACACACTGAGATTGAGGTACTATTTTAACTTCCATGTGGGGATGATTCAGAGCTGGTTGGATACAGTGGTGTGTGATAAATGTTTAACAACTGACCCTCCAACAATGCCCTTCCCCATTTTTGGTAGTATTTGCTGACTCCCACCTTGTCCAGGTTTAGGTTTCCAGTGTGATGTCACTGACTCAGACTTGGGAAGAGATGGGCTCGATCTGCTCTCGCAGCCCATCTGGCACATCCCAGATGCACAGGGTTGGCTATCCGCCTGAGGAGTGATGATCGATAGATTTGTAGTCAACAAACCCTGTGTTTTAAAACCTTTACACTGGGCTGAGTTTTGCTTTTCGCTCCAGCATTTGGTAAATTAAAAAATAAAATTCTGGTTTGCTCTGAAGAAGAATATGTATTTGCAGACGCTGTGTGCCACGCTCTCTTTATGTTCCTTTCATCAGGTCTGCCCATTTTATTCATTTTCTATGTCCTACTGATTTCCTTGTCTGTTTCCTTCATTGTTACTGACAGAGATTTGTTAAAAATTCTCAATCTTATTGGGAATTGGTTTGTTTTAGTTTTGTGCATATTTGAAGCCATGTTGCATAAGTGAAGAGAAAAAGGAATTTCTTTCGGGTGAATTGAAATTTTGCTTATTGCGACTTGCCACTTTGTCTCTCAAGAAATGCCTTTTGTCTTAAAGGCTCTTTTAGCTGATGTCTATGATGACTATGCTAGCTTTCATTTCCATGATATAGCTTTGCCTTTTCCATATCCTTAAGTTACAGGTATTTCTGTTATAAATAGCACTTTTTTTTTTGAGCGATAAATATCTCACAATATTGCCCTCAGCAGAGTGCTGTAGTGTCACAGCTCACAGCAACCTCAAACTCTTGGGCTTAAGTGATTCTCTTGCCTCAGCCTCCCAAGTAGCTGGAAGTACAGGCACCTGCCACAATGCCCAGCTATTTTTTTGTTGTGGTTGTCATTGTTGTTTAGCTGACCCAGGCAGGGTTTGAACCCACCACCCTTGGTTTATGTGGCTGGCACTATACCCACTGTGCTAGGGACACTGAGCCAGCATGTTCTTCTTCTTCTTCTTCTTTTTTTTTTTTAATTAACCCTGATAATTTTTTCCTTTTAGTTAGAATGTTTATTCCATTTGCTTTTGTGTAAACCTCCAGTCAGGAGATAGAAAGTGCACAGTGAATTAAATAATGAAAATTAAATACAAAGCATTTTACATGTATAAACTTTTTACAGAGCATTGTCTGTAAAATTATTCCCTTTAAAAGGGAGTAAAACACAATGCTAAATGTATCCCAAGGACTGAGAAAGAGACTCGAAGAAAGGACACATCCAATAGCTTCCTCTCCCTTGCCCTTTGCTCCACACAAGACTGAATTTAGACCATGTGGCTGCAGCCCACTGGCTGGTGGTGAAAGTCTTTGGGTTGCCTTGGGCTAAAGCTGGTCCATAGTTGGTTAGTGGGCAAAGAACTATAAACAAGGACTTATAAGAAGAAAATAATTAGCAAATACAAGGAAACTCGTTCATATCACAGGCAATGAGAAAATATACAAAAGTCCTACGGGGGGGGGGGTCTTCCCTTGGGTGTGATTTTGCTTTCCATGGTTTTAGGTATCCATAATCAACTGTGGTTTGAAAATGAAAAATGAGAAATTCCAGAAATAAACAATTTTTCAGTTTTCAAATTGTGCAGTCTTCTGAGCAGCTGTAATGAAATCTTGTGCCGCTCTGCTCTGTCTTGTCCTGAATGAGAACCTCCTGCCCTTTGTCAGCAGATCCATGCTGTCTGTGCTACCAACGTGTGCTGGTTTTCAGATCGACTAGTGGTGCTATGGTCCTGGGGTGCTGGTGATCAAGGAACCTTCATTTTACTTAGTAATGGCCCGTAAGCACAATCATCATTATGCTGGTAATTCAGATAAGCCAAAAGGAAGCCATATATGTGCCTTAAGGGAAAAGGTTAAAGTTATTGACATAACAAGGGAAAGGCAAAAAGAAAAAAAAAATGACGAGGTTGCCAAGATCTAGGACAAAAATAAATCCTTTACCAGCAAAATTCCAAAGATGGAAATTCATGCTAGTTTTGCTATGATATCTCAAACTGTAAAAGTTATAACCATAGAGCCTGATTAAGTACATTGTTAAGAAAGAAAAGGTGTTAAATTTGTGGGTGTGAGACATCAACAGAAACATGTTCCAAAGGATGCCCATGTATGGTTTCAGGCATCCACTGGGTTCTTGGAATATATCCCCTTATCAGGGAGGTGGGGGACTGCTGTAGTCCTCATTTCTGTAATTCCTCATAGGGTTGGTGTAGATATCTTTGGCTTCCTTCTTCCACCACCCATTACCTCTTTCTCTTCTCCTCAGACAGAACCTCAGTTGGTCAGTATTTTTTTTTTTTTATGGTAGAGTGACATAAGCCTCCATTTTTTGAAGGGTCTTACTCCTCGATTGTCTTACCTTTTCTTCTTACTTTAGTTTCTTGTTGGCTTTTACTATTGGACATAGAAGCATTAGTACTAGGAGGTGTCCTGGAAACCCCTTGCTTTGTTTTGTTGTGTAGAAACAACCTGATTTCTGCTTGGAAACTGGAATCATTCACTGCAGAAGAAGAGTTATCTTCCCTGACTTTTGGTACAGTGGCATAAAGAGTCTCAGTGGCTAGGTGACAATTTCATCTTCCAGTTCATTCTGTGACACCATGGATGGTAGTTCTGGTAGAAGCATCAGTGGCAGGGAGGGCAAATCTACATCCAAATGTTTTGTCTAGTGAGTATGAATCCCTGCTTCCTCCACGATGGAAGTGACAATGTAATCAATTCCCCTCTGGGGAAATTCTGCAGTATCAGGAACTCAATGTTGATCTCTGCTTTTGGCATATGAGGCACTCATCAGTAGCTTTAGCTGGGTCAGCTTTGGTAAGGGTAGATCCATTTTCTTGAGCCCACACATAATTGTCAAACCTGCCACCATGGCCACTTTGTTCAAGGGGGCCCACTGAGAAAATGCTGTCTTGTCAGTTGCTATGGAGAACACATAATTTTGCCCACCTGATTAGGAAGCTCTTCTTCGGGGAAAGTCCCTGATGGACATCACAGGGGGCACAGATGCCCTCACAGTGTATGTTCTTCCTAAGGATTCCAACTGTGTAGCTCTTTCCACCAAATTCTTTGCCAGCGGTTTTCCAAGTTCATTTTTTTCAAGTCTCTGGCAAGAAAAACTATCACCAACTTTCCATGAGTGAGTCTGAATTTATATTTGGTCATTTCTTACTTCAGATACAATGGAAAAATAAAGTAGTGGTTGAGGTTCCACCAATGGGAGAAATTCCCTTTGCCACTGCCCTTCAGGATCTCCCTAAGTGGAACTATAGCATTGAGCTGTTCATGGTTTGGTGGCACCTACATATTATAATAATATTGCCAAACAGGCGCAAACATTTTCTTCTTCAGTCACTCGGTCATGAGGAACTTTTCACAGAGGCCATGAATGTGCACTGAGGGAGAAGAGGCAGGAGAGGAACCCGTTTGGAAGGGGCAGATCTCCCTAACAAGTGGTGTCTCTTGTGCTATTTGACCCACTCTTAATTGAATTATTATGATTTTTCAGTCTTAGAATTTCTGTATGATTCTTTTTCAGGTATCTGTCAATTTTTGGAGTTTCTTATTCTCTACTGAGCTTTTATGTTTTATCTTCTCTTTATCTTCATAATCACTGCAAATATGCTTATGTTTAAAGCCTGCACCTGATAATTCCCCACAGCTGGAACATTTGTGGATCTGCCCCTTTGACTTATATATGTCAGTATTTATTTATGTTGTTTTATTTCCTCACATGTTTGATTATCTTGGACTATGTTCTTGACATTACACATATTTAAAGACCAGTTTATAGGAATAATTTGAGGCTTACTATAATGTGATCTTCCTTATGCTAGAGGCAATTTACTTTTTCTTCTCTTGGTGCCTAGAAAACTATTAGTCTGGGCCTTAGTCTAGTTTCAGTGACTTAGATTTTTTGGGCCACCTAGCCAACATACAGCTGGCATGCAGACCAGGTGAGAAGTGGCTTACTTATGTGTCAACTTTGTTTCTAAGTGCAACCATTCAGAGCCCAAACCAAAACCACATTGCAGTTACCAGATTCTCCCCCAGGAGATCTGGGACTCTAACGTTTGTCCATTTAGCAGTTGGGGCAGCCCAAAAACTTGTTCAAGCGCTCAGTCTTGGCAGCTGCCTTCAAATCCGTTATGCTGGCTATTCCGTATTTTCCTTTCCACAACCAAGTTGTATCCTGAGAAGCTGATTCTCTGTTGTCAGCATCCAGTGAGCTTCCTTTTTTTGCTGAATGCTGGCTGGATTTGGCCAACAATAGGCATCATCAAGAGCTAGAAGGATGGAGGGAATGTGAGATCAGGGTGTTTATTTCATCAGCCTCTCCCTGTTGGGCCCCAAATTAGTAGTGGCTATATTCTAACCCTTTCCCACAGGTCTCCCTAAGCTCAGAAACTCCGGTCCTTTCCCACAGCTCTCCCTAGGCTCAGAAACTACTTCTTTTCCTTGTTTCTTTAGAGCCAAGGCTGAGAATGTTGACAAAACAACCTGTTGCTATTAGTTGTGGTCTTTCCTCATCTCTCACTCATCTCCCTTACTTCTACCCACATCCATAGGAACCGTATCTGTGTATATCATTCCTCCGTCATGTCACTTGGATGGGCCATGTGTTTCTTGCTGGTCCCTTACTGATTGATGTAAGTCTCAAGTTCCAAACTCCTCTCTGAGTCCCATCTTCTCACAGTAATACATATTTAGCTTGTTAGTGTGCCAATGTTTTCAAGCTGAACATTTTTATATTATTTCCAGTTTTTATGAGACCTTATCAGGAGGATAACTAATGTGCCACTACTTAATGTACCATTATTGTAAACAAAATTTCCCTCACTGTTGCCTGCGTTTCATATAAGTTATATATATATTTCACCATATGTGATTTTTCTCTCTACACAATCAATGCTGGGGAACTTTGTATATTTTACAAATGAGAATGGACCTTATAGCCTTCTGTGACATGCTTTTCTCATTTGACATTATGTTTGAGGTTCTTCCATTTGGATTTGCATAGCTGTACTTCATTCATTGCTCTGCTTGGCTATTCCAAAATTCACCTTTCTACCCCCGAGCTCTTTATCATTCTTCTTCTTCATTTTCCCTAGTTTGTTAGTTTCAGTGCTCATGTTGGTTCTATATTTTATCTACTGTCCTTTACCTAGCTCTCTGGTTGGACATGTTTGATAGCTAGTCTAGGGTAGTTTCCACAGCTGCGCCTCTCATACCTCTTTAGAACTTGATATATTGGTCTCATGCATTACTTGTAAGACACTTCATTCCTCATCTACTTACAACTTTCCCAAAGACCCTATGTCTGAATTCTTTTTCTTTCATGTATATAAGTCTATACCCACTTTATTCCTAGTTTGATAAACAAACTTATTTAGCCAAGTGAAGACTTGAGGATGTAAT
>NW_003852609.1:1006410-1018956 GCF_000181295.1 Otolemur garnettii | reverse complement strand
AAAAAATACATTGATGGTACTTTTACTAAAAGGATTCATTGTGTGATAAATTTAAATTAACAGGCTTCCTTAGTGCATACAATATGTAACTTAATTTACAAAAATTCAATTTACACTGTTAGTCAGGAGTAAATTTATTAAGTAAGGCAAGGTACATTGGAAATCATATTTGGAAATATAGTCATTCTTTCCACATCTTGCCTTTTATATAATAACATCAAACAGTTTCTTCCCTGAGGGAACAATAAAATAAATTGTTATGACTTTTAGATTGCTAGCCTCTTTTACTGAGAAGCAAAGATATACAGAGCTAAGAGAATTCTGAAAAAGCATAATGAAAACATAAATTTAAATAATTTCTAAAAATGGCAGATGTTAAATCTTAGGAGAGGATTATGTTGTGTGGGTGTTTGGAGTTTCAAACTCTTGAATGGAAAGACATGCAGTCTTCTGAATGTCTCCGTGCTGGCCTAAGGGTTTCCTCTTTATATCCCTCACCAGGTGGCCTAAAGACTATATTATAAACCCTCAATAACACAGCATTCCTTCTAACCTTGCTTTCCAGCTGTGAATTGTTTGTGAATCAATGAGATAAAACTGACAAAAGGTTTAAAAAGGAGAAGTATTCAGTCCGAATTTTTAGAAGTATCAGTTTAAGAAAGTTTAAGAACTTTAGCTTAAACAATATAAAATAATATCTAATCAACATAACAAGTTCGCTCTAATTGGTGTCATTTATTGTCATGATCATTCCATGAGTTTTCATGTTGTGCATGAATTTGTAAAACTCAATGTAAATATGTCCATGAAACAGCAATTATAGACTATAAAACAAATTTTAAACTCAAGTTGTTTTAAAGCATACAGAAAATTAAGATTGGGTAGGGAGGGAAGTCAAAGTAGGCAATATGCTCTATATTATACAGCAGGTAGGAAAAAGAAATGTTTTTCATTCTTAGTGGTATTGATCTTGGAATACTGGCTAAAGAAAGTTTGGGAATAGCTTGTCCACACGTGGTATTCAGGCCTGTAATCCTAGCACTCTGAGAGGCTGAGCTGGGAGAATCCCTTGAGGTCAGGAGCTCAAGACTAGGCTGAGCGAGAATGAGATCCCATATTTACCAAAAAAAATAGAACAATTAGCAGGGGATTGTGCAAGTGCTTGTAGTCCTAGCTACAAGGGAGGCTGAGGTAGGAGGATGGCTTGAATCTATGAGTTTGAGGTTGCTATGAGCTAGGTTGAGGCCATGGCACTCTAGCCTGGGCAACAGAGTTAGAGACAGTCTCAAATAAATGAATAAATGAATAAGAGAGATAAAAAGAAAGTTTGGAAATAGGTTAGTGGTAAAAGTCCGTAGCAAAAAATATACAAAATTGGAAACTGATTGAAAGATTGATTGAAAATGATTGAAGAAAAAAAAATGAGGAAAAAAAGAATAGCAAGAAAGTATAGAAAATAAAAGCATACAACAAGCTATCAGAAGGCCAAATTGTTCAAGTATGAGAAAAATGGTGATGTGTGAAATTTTTATTAAATGACAAAGAGACTGAAGGTCACTAGATATGAGAATTGTGTGTAAAAAAATTATCTCATACTTTTTAAATTTTTTCTCCTACTAATTCTAATTTTTGTTAGCTTAATTCGAGATAGGGAAGGATTTTCTATTTGTAACATATCGGAAAAGTTAATGTTAAAAAATCAACATACTTAATAATTTATATAAAATTATTCTCTACTTCGTGTTTCACAACAACCAAAATTCAAGACAAATTAAAAAACCATAAGATATCTGTAAAAAATATGATAGTTATAATTCCTAATATATGACATTTTCACAAATCAAGTTTAAAATACAAAGACCCTAACAATAACTGAAAAGACATGACTAAAATACTAATGGTAGTAACTATAACAAAATGTTTATTTCAGTAATACTCACAACAATGCATATGTAAACGACTTATACATTTTCATTTATCAAATTGGCAAAGACTCAAAATGATATTTTTCTATGCTGGTAAGTGTGTGGAGAGATGGATACTGTTCTATATTGATCATGCATTAACTGTTACATCTTTTTGAAAAGCACTTTGTCCATATATGTCAAGAAGAGTAAGATTTTCTGTTATTTTACTTCATAATTTTACTTCTACGTGTCAAACAGAAATAAGCAGAGATGAAGACAAACATCAAAAAGACATTTATTTTAGCAACTTAGCAAAAATTGTAAATGGTTTTACTTTTTTGAATTGAGAAGATGTTATATATTGGCTTTGGGTATCATTAAATGACTATAATTAAGTCATGAAAATAATGTTCCCAAATAATATTTTCTTGTAATGAAGAAAACGGGAGACTAATCTTCTTGCAGTTTCCTCTAGCATCTCTAAATATTTGGTTTTTTTCCTTTTGTCTTTTATACATTTCTAAATTTTCTTCAATGATTTATAAGTCACTTTCACAATTACCCAAATTATATAAATGTGTAGTGGCTGCTGTGAGGGCTCTGTTTACTCCAGCGACAACCCCAGGAAGTAGGTGGAAGTCATGATCGGGTACAACCTTCCCCATCCATCCTTGACAATGGAGGATGTTGACTAGGTAACTGTACGGCTGACTTTTCTGCTCACTGATGTCAGTGCAAATAACAGAGGCAGTGGCATAATCAGAGATGGCTAAAAGCCAAACTGGTCCAATTCTTTTCAATCTCATCTTATTAGATTCCTCTTCCTGCTCTTGTATATATCAAAGTTTTCAGTTGCTACACTAAGCTGATTATTTAAAGCTGATTTTAGTTGTCACCATTATAGGACCATAAAATACTTTGGCATATGAGTTTTTTAAAAATTTTAAATTATTACAGGTACCTCATAGCTGTATATATTTATAGGTACCTGAGACATTTTGATATAGGCATGCAATGTGAATAGATTACATCAGGGTAATTGGAGTATCCATTAAGCATTTATCATTTCTTTGTGTTAGAAACATTCCGATTCCACTCTCTTATTTTAAAGTATACTCTTATTGTTGATTACAGTCACTTCGTTGTGTTATTATATATAACTGTTATATCTAACTATATTTTTGCATTCATTAATTCCTAATTTATTCCCCCTCCTCACTACCCTTTCTAGTCTCTAGTAACATCATTCTACTCTCTGTCTCCATGAGATCAATTGTTTTTAATATTTAGTTCCCAGATATGACTGAGAACATGTGAGATTTGTCCTTCTGTGCTTGGCTTATTCCACTGACCAAAAGGTTCTTCAGTTCCATCTATATTGTTGAAAATGGTGCAATTTCATTCTTTGGTCACTGTATCATATTCCATATTTTTTTTTTTTTTCAGTTTTTGGCTGGGGCTGGGTTTGAACCCGCCACCACCTGCATATGGGACCAGTGCCCTACTCCTTTGAGCCACAGGCTCCACACTATAATATTCCATTTTTGTGTATATGTACCATGGTTTCTTTATCTATTCAGCCTTGGACACCTAGCTTGATTTCAAATCTTGGCTATTGTGAATTGCAATGCAATGAACATAGCACTGCAGATATTTTTCGATATACTAATTTCCTTTCTTTGCATTTGTACCTAGCAGTGGGATTGCTGGATCATATGGTAGCTCTATTTTTAGTTTTTTGAGGACCCTCCATACTGTTTCCATAGTGGTTGTATTTATTCACATTCCCATCCTCAGTGTACAAAGATCTCCTTTTCTCCACATCCTCACCAGCATTTTTTATTGCTTATCTTTTTGATAAAAGCCATTTTAACTGGGGCAAGATGATATGTTGAATATGTTTTCTTTTCTTCTCCCCCCCTTTTTTTAAACACAGTCTTGCTGTGGTATCAGACTAGCTCACAGCAACCTCAGACTCTTGGGTTCAAGTGATCTTCCTTCCTTGGCCTCCAGAGTTGCTGAGACTACAGTTGCCTTCCATAATGCCTAGCTAATTTTTTTTTTTTTTTTATTCTTTAGTAGAGACAGAGCCTGGCTCACGCTCAGGCTGGTCTCCAGCTCCTGATCTCAAGCAGTCCTCTGCCTCGGCCTCCCAGAGGGCCAGGATTACAGGCGAGAGGCCTGCACTGCACAGGCTTTGAGCATGTTTTCATATATCTGTGGCCATTTGTATGTCTTCTGAGAAATGTGTATTCAGAACCTTTACCTATTTTTAAAATCATATTATTTCATTTTTTTTTCTATTGAGTGGTCAGAGCTCCTTATATATTCTAGTTATTAGTCCTTTGTTGGATGAGAAGTTTGCAAATATTTCCCCCCATTCTATGAGTTGCTGCTTCACTTTGTTGATTGTTTCCATTGTTATGAAGAAGCTTGATATGATCCTACTTGTTCAATTTTGCTTTGGTTGCCTTTTTATAGTAAACTCAAGAAATCATTACCTAGACCAATGTCCTGAGGTTTTTCACCAGTGTTTTCTTTTAGTAGTTTCATAGTTTCAGGTCTTAGACTTTAGTCTTTGATACATTTTTATCTGATTTTTTGAATTTGGCAAGAGATATGGGTCTAGTTTCATTCTTCTGCATGTGAATATCCATTTTTCCCAGCACCATTTATTGAAGAGACTGTCCCTTCCCCACTGTATGTTCTTGGCAACTTTGTCAAAGATAAGTTCACTATAGATGGGTAGATTTATTTCTGGGTTCTCTATCTGTTCAATCTAACTATGTGTTTGTTTTTGTGCCAGTACTGTTTTGTCTTGGTTACTGTAGCTTCTTAGTATAAATTGAAGTCAGATAATGTGATTCTTCTGGCATCGTTCATTTTGCTCAGGATGTCTTTAGATATTCAGGGTCTCTTGTAGTTCTACATAAATTTAAAGTTTTTTTTCTATTTCTGTGAAGAGTGTCTTTGGCATATCAATGGGGATTGTATTGAATCTGTCGATTGCTTTGGGCAGTATGGACACTTTAATAATATTGATTCTTCTAATCCACAAGCATGGAGCATCTTTCTCATTTTTGTGTCCTTTTTAATATTCTTCATCAATGTTTTAAGGTTTTATAATTTTCATTATAGAGACCGTCATGTTTTTGATTAAGTTTATTTCTGGGTATTTTATTTTATTTGTAGGTATTGTTAAATGGGATTACTTTCTTGGTTTCTTTTTCAGTTTGTTTACTATTAACATACAGATATGCTACTGATTTTGGTATGCTGATACTGTGTCCTGAAACTTTACTGAATTAGTTGATCAGTTCTAATAGCTTACTTTGTGGAGTCTCTAAATTTCACTAGATATAAGATCAGATCTTATGCCAATAAGGATAATTTGACTTCTTACTTTAAAATTTGGACGGCCTTTATCTCTCTGTCCTGCCTGATTGCTCTAGCTAGAACTTCTAGTGCTGTGTTGAATAACACTGGTGAAAGTTACATCTTTGTCTTATTCCAGATCTTCCAAAAAATGATTTAGTTTTTCCCCACTTAGTATGATACTTGCTATGGTCTTTCATACATGGCTTGTATATTTCCATGAAGTTTTATAACATGGAAATAACTAAATAGATGACTTTTGGAAGAATATAAATATATATAAATTGAAATAATCTTGTGGAAGGACTAGATTATGAGGAAAAGAGATAGAGGTTAGTGACTAAGCCTGTAAAATTTATCTCAGCCAGGCAGCCTGCTGACAGCCTGCCAGTTAGTGAGCAGAGACATTTAAAGAATTCACTCTAGGTGGAAAAGGGCATAGGAAGCTTAAGCACATTTAACAACTGAAGGTATTGTGGCCCATTTGCTCCCCCAAAAGCTGCTGAATGGAGCATACTGTTTTTATTTATTTATTTATTTATTTTAGAGACAGAGTCTCACTTTGTTGCCCTTGGTAGAGTGCCATGGTGTCACAGCTCACAGCAACCTCCAGCTCTTGGGCTTAGGCGATTTCTCTTGCTTCAGCCTCCTGAGTAGCTGGGACTACAGGTGCCTGCCACAACGCCCAGTTATTTCTTTGTTGCAGTTTGGCCAGGGTCAGTTTCAAATCTGCCACTTTTAGTATATGGGGCAGGCACCCTTCTCACTGAGCCACAGGTGCTGCCCTAGAGCATGTTGTTTTGACAGAGAAGTTAAGGGAGCATTGCCTAAAAGGCAGTCCCTTTAAGAGTGAGGTTATTTCATCCATCTATTGCTTGTGTTGTAAAAACAGATCTTTTATTTGATTAAGTGTGTTTTAGTGCTGCATAGGAATCATATCCTATTACTGTGGGATTCAAAGAGCAGAAACAGGATATAGAGGGAGACAATACCAATGTTCTTTGGACATTAGAATAGAGGTCAAATCCATTCTGTAGCAACAACAAAGAAAAAACAAAGAAAAATTGTAGAATCTGCAGAGACAATGAAGTGGCTTAAAGTCAAACAGTTATCACTAATTTGGGAGCGAGTAACAAAGAAAAGATGGGATCTTTCTTTATTCTCTTGGAATGAGAGCAAATCTCCAGCCTGAGCCCTTCTACACTGGGCAGATGAATGGTAAAATGATCAGGTAATTTAAAAGATAACAAGGGAAATTTTATCTAGAAAGTCACTGAGGCAAACGACTTTTTATTCCTTTTGAATTTCTAAATAATTGCTTCATTTCCCACCTTTAGTACATGTGTATGCAATTTTTCCTTCTTTACATAATGTTTAGCATAACTACAATAAGATGACAATTTCTGTGATTGGATGCTCACCATCTCCCTGGAAAATGTAATTGGTTAAGGAACTGGAAGACTGTTTATCCCAAGTGTTCTGGGTTGTTGTAATTTTGTGGGCTTCAAGAGGAGATTTCTCACCTTAAAAGATTTAGAAACTTGATGACTAATTTTTCCAGAGTTTATTTGATCCAAGGGCTATTTATAATGTTACCCTAATCACATGACCATTTACTCATATTATCAAACAAATATTTGTAAAGTGTCCCAATTTAAATGCTGGGTTACAGCAATGAATACAACAGACAAAATCTTCATCTTTGGGCATCTCGTCATTATTTATTCATTGATACACTGTCTGCAGGAAGCAGTAAGACACAATTGCAATTGCTAAAGATTTTGAGTTAGAATATTTAAAGAATTGATCTCAGTTTCCTATAATAAGAAATTTTTGTTCTGTTTTTGAGTAGGACATCAACAGGATATTGGCCAATAGCAAGAGCTCAGGATCTAGACCTCCAGTATTGGCATTTGTTCTTTACAAGTCAAATATAGAAACTTCTTCCTCAGTCACGTTTTTGGAAGAACTAACAATATTTCCATATATGCCTCCTCTTTCTAGATTCTGGGAGTGGAAGACTTTTGCTTTGTAATGACAAGCAATATCATCTATCATTTTGACAGACTTTCATGGTATGTTATAATTCATTTTACATTGATTATGCCTTTACTTGGCATAAGGTTACCCACAACTAACTCTATTTTATGATGGTTCAGTTGGGAAGGTTTCCTGTAGGCATCTCATTTCATTCTTGTTGGAGGGTAGTGTTGGTCTTCATCAACTTTATTGCGGAGATTTGTTGACTTGGCCAGGAGAGGTTACCTTTTGCAGTATAATAACACCAAGATGTCTCTGACTGGCCAATGTCCTTCATGACTCTGCTCTATATCACCTTCCCTCTGGGACCTAAGTTGTTGAATCCTCCTATACTTGGAACACTGTCAAGTGCTGTGGCAGAAGAGTGAGTACATAGGGAATCCCATACTGGCTCTGGAAGTCCCCAGTGGAAGAGCATAACTCAAATGGTCTAAGTACACTGGAAAGAATCTTGATACAGGAAAGGGCAGCTGATATGGAACAGTCTATCAGTGACATCCCTTTGGAATATCCTCACCCATTATATCTGTTATATCAGGATTTTGGGGCCCAAGTAGCATGTTTTGCCTGGGATTAAGATGATGGAGTCTTCCTCAGACTGGCATTGACAGAGAACATGGGAGAAACATACAGTAGAGAATGAACATGCACTGCTAAGGGCTGGTGCTGAAGAGAACTTCTTGTGAGCTCCCTTCCTGATGGCCTCGGAAACAGAGCATTCATCAGACTGTCTGTCACAGGCCAGCACCAGAGTCCAGGTCGGTGTGTTCTTGTGAAGACATCACACCTGGCTCAGCTGCCAGAATTAGGAGTACTACTTAGTTATGGTGATGGCTGTCTCCAGTCATCTCCATGATTTCATGGGTTTATGTGGGGCTACACTGTGCATCCTTTAGATTTGGGAGTGTGGCACTCATGTCTGATATTCTACCTCGCATTGCTTCTGATTTACAGTCTTGGCTGAGGAAAGGTGACAGTTTCAAGGGTGTGGACATTCCTATTATAGCAAATCTTACTGAGCAGGTTTGGGGGCCATCGGGAGGCTTATACAGTGGTTCTGTGTATCTATCTCAGTTAAGCACTGAGAGACTGGAGATAAAGTAACAGGATGGATCCTTGAAACTACGGGACCTACTGTGGTGTGGTCATGAACTAGGACTCCATTTATACCCTGCCTCTGTTTGCCTCTTTTTTTCTTTCTTTCTTTTTTTTTTTTTTTAAAGAAATAGGGTTCACTATGTTGCCCAGACTCTACTTGAACTCCTGGACACCTGCAATCCTCCCATCTCAACCCCCTCAGTAGCTGGGAGTATGGGCATGTACCACCATGCCTGGCTTATTTGTCTCTTTTTAAGCAGAAGGTCATGGTGACATTTTGCTTCTGTTGGTGCCAGTTACCACTCAGATCCAGCAGTCTTCAAAACAAGGGGGTATTTTCCTTTCCTCAGTTTTGTTTGTCCCGTTGCAAACCTACATAACAAACAGAGAGAGACTCTCTAAAAAGAAAGTTATTTATCTGGGAATAGAGCTCTGCAACAGCAATATGTGGGCCATAGTAACCCATGTGCATATTCAGGAGGAAAAGGATAACAAAGGTTTTTAAAGGGAAAATGAGGATTACACATTTTTTAAATGATTATTTAAATGATTATCCTCGGCAACAAGGATCAATGATTAGGGTGGTGCAAGTCTGAGGTTGGTCTGGCACTTACTGGAACAATATCCTTGCAGAAATATTTGGGTTTTTTTGTTTTTTTGTTTTTTTTGTTTTGGTGCAAGGTTTTTGCAGAGTATTTGTGATAGTTTTGCTGTGAAAACCCTCTCTTCATGGCCTTCTCCAGCTCTGTTTGTCAAGGGTTTTTCATTTTCTTTCTTTCCTTTTCCCCTTTCCTTCCCTTCCCTCCCATTCCCCTTCTCCTTATCCTCTCCTTTCCTCCCTCCATCCCTCTTTTCTCCTTTCCTCCCTGACTTCCTCCAACACAATGGAACCCATTTGGATCCTGACAACTTTCACATGTAGATGTCTGTATATAGTTTCAGGGATCGTATCTATTTTCTGTGGCATTGCAGGGATCTTAATTAGTGAGTTCCAGCTCCTCCTTTAGCTGATGGGCATCTCATCATATTCTGTTCATTGATACACTGTCTGTGGGAAGCAACAAGACACAACTACAGTTACTAAAGATTTTGAATTGAAAATTGGCTCAGGTCTGGGAAATGGAAGAGAGATTATGATTTTCCAACACAGCAGCTGATCATCAGCTCTTGACCAGTTTGTTTATATGAGTCAAGCTTTGCCCTCTCTGGCTACCCAGTGTAACTTGCTCTTAGGAACACAATGGTCTTTTACCCCCTTGTTGCTGTCTTAGTTTCTACCTATTGTAGCAATTTTATGTATAGTATCTCCAATGGCTTAGGGTGATATCTGGCCTCTAATATTTCAGAATACTAAATCCCCATTGCCTCATTGACAATAGGTCCCAGTTGCAAAGCAACATCTCTTACCAGTGACCTTGGATATAGAAGACAGATATCACGGAGATTCTCAGCAATTCTAGTCTTCACCTTATTAAAACATTTCTTATTGATTTAATGAAGCAACTGTTGGTCCTCCCCCTGCCCCCGCCCCAGGATCATATGCCTGGTAGGTTCTCTGGTCTTGCATTATAACACATTCTTATTTGCTCACTGCTCTGAACCCACTGACCCCTTTTGTTAATACTCTGCTAATACGATCCTAGCACCTTCATATCATTTGCTTCATGTCTAGCAATCTGTAGGGAGCCATTCCAGCAATATCCGAGGATGATCTTCAGGTATAAATATCCCATAATTTATTTGCTAACATAGTGGTTCTCTGAATTAAGTCTGCATCAGAATTTCCTGGAGGGCCTGTTAGATAGAACATAGATGGCTGGGGACTACTCCAGATGGTCTGATTTAGTAGGTCTGAGATGGAACCTAGAATTTTGCATTTCTAGAAGTACCCAGGTGCTTCTGCTCCTATTGGTCCTGGTACAAAACTCTGAGGACCATTGGCTAGAACATAGCAGGAAGTCACCCCTCAACCTTGTATCTCTGTTTCCCAAACCCAACCTTCTGATAGTTGAATTTTGTTTTCTTCACATGCTTTTCAGTGTTGTTGACACAGATGGGCAGTGCTTTACAAAGCTCAGATGAAGCAGAACATATGATAAACATGTTTTAGACTATATTTTTGTTTGATTCTCGCAGCACTATATGGATTCATAATACAGTGGTCTCCCTTATCTGTAGTTTCACTTTCTGTGATTTAACTTACTTACAATCAACCAGAGTCCAAAAACAGGTGAGTACAGCACAATAAGAGATGGGGGCGGGGGAGTACATGAGTGTGAGTGCGCGAGAGAGACCATATTCACAAAATTCTTTTTATAGTATGTTATTATAATTGTTCTAGTTTATTATTATTGTTGTTTGTCTCTTGCTATGCCTAATTTGTAAATTAAATTTTATCATGGTCATATACTGTAGAAAAGATTACAGTATGCATGTTACTATCTGTGGTTTCAGGCAATCTGAGGATCCTGGAATGTATTTTCCATAGATATGAGGGAACTGCTATGTTTGATTTAAAGTGAGTTACATTCTTTTTGCATCCCCTGATTTTCCCAGGTTGGTTTTCTCAGGCAGAGTAGATGAGTGACAGTGGTAAAGACTGACCATCTCTGAGAGGCCCTCGGTCAGCTCTGATTGAGCTCTGACTGGCTTCCACATTTGAGGGAGACTCAGCCCTCAATAGACATCCTGGCAATTCACATTTTAAAAGGGATAAATCAGCTACTATCTCGTTATTTCCTAAATTAAATTTTTGCTGTGCATTGAATTTTACATAGAACATTTTAGTCATGGAATGAGTTCCAAGATAATAAAACGAGTGTCTGAAGAAGACTGACAGTGAGCAATAAATATTCAGATTTAACTCATCACCCCAGCTTACAACTTGCTCCTCATAAATCAGTTTGCCTATGGTACAGGCTTCCAGAGATCAATTGTGAATTTTAGATATTCAGCAAACTGTCAGATGGTGCTTCGACGTTTCCAAGGAAACAGTTTGCTTATCAGCAGTTGTCTCCACAGAAGGACCATCTTTAAATACACTACTTCCTGGATATAGAAGCAATCAGCCAGAGTACTTGTACCACTTAAAAGTCCACAAGCCTTGTTTAAACTATACTATAGGCAAAAATAAAAGAATCCCATGAACTTCTTCATTTGAAATACAGGTACAGTGAATTATACAATTTTTATTCCTACATTCTTAAGGCACCAAAAAGGACTTTTGCATAAAGCCCTTAAAATATCGAATAACTTGGTTTAGGCACAATAATTGAACTTTATTGATTTTTCCTGCATCGTGGCATTACTTTAAGTAAGATAATTTAAAAATTTTATGTTTGGAATTTTATGACACAATATTTGAATCTTCATAGCTGGGCTCACATGTAGTTTAATTGCAACTCGGTATCAAACTTGGGAATGTAGAGTAAAATTTAAATTATGATTCCAAGAATCTTAAATTTTATTAAAATTTGAGAATGTATGTTCCTTGACAATGTACAAAATTAAGTGTTTTCAGAGGAGTGCTAACTGAACTAAATGTGCATTATTAATAGTGAAATGACACTGTCATCACAGTACCATAAGTTGGCAGTAATCACATGACATGGTGACAAATCTGGCCACAAGTACAAGTGACCCCTACTTGGTTGCACCCACTGGGGGTGGATACACAGGTGTCTCCCACAGAGCTGCGAATAAACTTGCAGAAAGAGCACTTCAGTCTGTCACTGATCAGTTAACATCCAAATAACTCCTCATCTTGAGATTCTAGAACTTTTTTACTTTTTCTTCACCAGGGAACATACTCATATTCAACTCTGCTTCTCTGTGCTGTAAGTTTTACACACTGATGGACTTTATTTATTTATTTATTTATTGAATGGTAACTGTGTACATTAATGCACTTCTGGGGTATAGTGTGGGGTTTTCACACACAATCCGAAATACTTCCATCAAACTAGTTAACATAGCCTTCATGTCATTTTCTCAGTTATTGTGTTAAAATGTTCATATTCTACTCATAGAAAGATTCACTTGTACCCTTGTAAGATAAATCACAGAAGTGGACCCTCGAATTCCCCTCCCTCTACCCATTCCCCCCTCCCCCTCCCTCCTTCCTCCC
>NW_003852609.1:981374-1004762 GCF_000181295.1 Otolemur garnettii | reverse complement strand
TGGGGTACAATGTGCTGCTTTTATATACCATTTGAAATATTTTCAACAAACTGGTTAACATAGCCCTCACCTCATTTTCTTAGTTATTTTGTTAAAACATTACCCAGTCTTTCTAAGCCTCATGTTTCTCATCTATAAAATGAGACTTAGAGTCACAAGCACCATCGAAATTTTTGTGCAGATTCAATGAATTAGTACCTGCTGTGCCATTGATAAAGTGAGAGGAGGTAGAAAAATACTGAAAAACGTAAGCAATTACTAATTTTATTATTATTATATTCTAAGGTGATTGCATCTACGAATTTCATTACTACCCATACCTGGACTCCTAATTTAAGGCCCTTGCCTTCGACATGACTGCTATTGCTTTTCAGGTTTGATCACTTAATATCTGAGCTTAACATATTGGAAACTGCTTTCACGATTGCCCTCTGAAGTGTGTTCCTTATATTGACGAATGGCGTGATGTCCTATCAAATTGTACATACTAGAAACATAGGTTTTTACCGGTACTATCCATTTCTTTTAAGTGCTGTGTAAGTCCTTCATCATGTCTTACTAGTTTTACCTTCTAAATGATGTTCACATCTGTCTGCTTGCTAATCAACATCGCTATTTTGGCCTACCTCACCATTGTACTCGACCCAAACTATAGGTGCTTCTTAATTATGGTGGGGCTATATACGGATAAACCTGCCATAAGTAGAAAATACCATGCATTGAAAATGCAATTAATATAGCTAACCTACCAAACATCACAGCTTAGCCTAGGCTACCTTACCTGTGCTCAGAACACTTACATTAGCCTACGGTTGGGCAAAATCATCTGCTGCAAATCCTATTTTATTATATGAGAAAGTGTTGTATATCTCATGGAGTTTATTAAATATTGTACCTAAAGTGAGAAGCAGAATGGTTGTGCTGGTACTTGAAGTACAGTTTCTACTGAATGTGTCTTGTTTTCACATGATCATAGAGTTGAAAAAATCATAAATCGATCCCTTATAAGTTGGAGACTATTGCACAAGTTTCTGAAAAGCTCTCTGCATTTGCTCTTTTTATTTAGCCCATCCATTCTTTGAACAAAGGTCAGAGTGAAAAAGGCCTGTCAAGCTATGTCACCTATTTACTTAAAACCTGTTGGGGACCACTTGTTCTTAGGACAAGACTAAAACCAGGAACAAGATTCTAAAATTTCAGTATAATCTGGCTCCTCCCTATGTCTCTGAGCTCAACCTCTTACCTATACTTTGTACTTTGTGCTATAACCACTCATTCTCTTTAGTTCTTCCAATACAACATGAATGTTTTTGCTTCACTATCTTTGCACTGTGCACAAGCTATTTCCTTCCCCTGGAATTCCTTCCCTCCTTCACCCAGGAACATCCATAAATCTTTCAAGTCTCAGCTTAAATATTATTTCCACTGGAAAGCCTTCCTTTGTTTAGGAATCTAGATCTTCCAATCTAGATCAGGACCATATTAATATTGTCAACACATCTTATATTACTTCTTAAATCACTTATTATAGTTTTAATAAAACAATTGATCATGTGGTTATTGGTTTAATGTTATCAGTATGAATCCTTCTGCAGATAGAAGATAAATTCTAGAAGGACGGAGATCAGATCTGTCTTATTCATACTGTGTCTTCACCCTCTGAGTGATGTCTAGTAAAGAGATTGCACTTAATAAACGTGTCAAATGAATGAATAAAGAAATGAATGATATAACATCTGAGCTGAGTTTCGAAGAATATGTGGGAAGAAGCCATATGACTGGGGCTGAGGAGGGTAGTAGAAAACAGTGAGAGGAGTGGGTGGCAGATGGAGGCAAAAGGTAGGATGGTGAGAGAGGTAGGAGATGAGCTGAATATTCAGGCAGAAGCAATAAAGAACATTGCATGATATCCTAAGAGGTATGGGTTTTTGAAAATAGTTGGAAAAAAATGAAGGGAATAGTGAAATGTCTGGATTGGCTTTAGGCTTTGAATAGTTACCTGTGTTTTGCCATGTAGAATACATTCATGTGTGTAATAACACGCACTCGTGTTTTTATCCCACCTTTTCAGGAAAATAATCTTTTAAAAATTTTTTTAATTCAAGTTTTTATTGTTTATGTGCAGGCATTTGTTTTTTGCATTACAAAGGCATTTTGTCATTTCTTTTTTAACATACGATAGTACAAGAAATTTTATGTAACAATTAATTACAAAACTATAATAGGTGCAAGGTATAAGACATGTTATGTACTGGTAAAGGATTTACAGTATTTAGTCTTTCTTCGTTAGGGCCTTAGACAGCTTTTTTGTTGACACATCAAGAAGTTGCAGTTGGCTGGTTAGCCCACCAGGTGACACAGCAAGCTGAGTTTTCGCCTTCACTGTGATTATCATATTCCAGGGTACTGTTTTGCATGTGGATATTATTATTGCTTTCTAGAATTATGCTTTTTGTACATAAGCATAACTAAAGGAATTAAGAACATTTATATAGATACAGAATTAGTACAGACCATGTATAATGCTCACCCTTATTGTTCCCTCAAAAATGTTGGCAAATGAAGCTGAGGCAGGAGGATCACTTGAGCTCAGGAGTTTGAGACCAGCCTGAGCAAGAGCAAGATCTGGTCTCTACTAAAAAGTAGAAAAATTAGCTGGGTGTTGTGGAGGGCTCCTGTAGTCCCACCTTCTAGGGAGGCTGAGGCAGGAGGATCACTTGAGCCTAAGGGTTTGAAGTTGCTGTGAGTTATGATGATTCCACGGCACTCTACCCAGGGTGACAGAGTGAGAATCTGTCTTAAAAAACAAATAAACAATCAAACAAAAAAACAGGGGCAAAAAAGTGCATTATGCATGGCAAAATATGGTTTAAGTGTGTGAATCAGATTTAGGCTTTGATATAAAATACTGAGCAGAAATTTAAAGGTGAATTAAAGCAGAGTAATTTTTGTGACAGGGAGACCAGTTAAAAATCTGTTAGACCAATTGAGTTGGGAAATGATGTCACCCTGAACTAAAGCTGTGGTAAGGATGAGAATGAAATGCGTTATGAAGATGTTAGAGGGATCTAATTGAGAAGACTTCCTCAGCAATTGGATTTGGAGTGTAAGGGTGGGAATGGGTTAGTTCTTGGTTTATATGTTGGACATTTTAGTGACTAGTGATGGGGTCCAAGAATTATAAGATAATGTATGAAAGACAAATTTAGCAGTTGTGGTATTATTGTGTTGGAGGCCCTTGGGAGGCATTGGTGGAACTGCATTGTGGTGGTATGTAGGAGGTAGCTGATATTGTAGGACTGGGTGAGATTACCTAGGAGCAATGTAGAGCTTCATTTCATGGTTCAAGAAGCCTTTGGATACTTAGAATATATTCTTAGTCCTAGTAATACACACACACACACACAAACATATAACAAATTTAGAATATAATTTTAGTGGGTTCACAGATCTTATGAAGGCTTTTCTTTTTTCCTTAGAAATAAGAAGAAAACAGGAGAAAAACTCGAGTAAGGAGTCAACAAACATGACAAATCCAAAAAACTTTAATGGGTCGACCAGAGACACAGGTGAGAATCAGTAAATGACGTGTCAGAGAAAACAAGAAATGGGAGCTCTTAAAAAGAGTCATGGGTAGTGCTTGGATGGTTTAGAAAGGTAGGGTGATAAGATTGAGAGTGGTAGTGTCAGTGGTGGTGTTGGGATGAGACCTCAATTACCTCTAGAGTTAACAGAAAGTGGGGAAGTTGAAACAAGTACATAAAATACACTTTTCCAGAAATTTGATGTTACAGACGAAGAGAGGTAAAGCAGAATCTGGAAAACACATAGGTTCAAGTGAAGGAATATTTGGAGTTACTTCTTATTTTAATGTTTTAAATTGCTGCATAATAAATATATTTATTTATTGGCAATAAATAAACATTAAAAAGATATTTGAGAAATATTTGAGGATTTTTTTTAATCCAGAAGAATAGACATCATATGATTTATAATTTCTGGGAGTCGGTAATTTAGTGTTGCCCTAGAGTGTAGAATAGGAGCAAGGGGACCCCGCCAAGGCAGGAAGTAAATTGTCTCAGGAAGTGTGCCAGCGAAGGCTGATGACAACTTGTTAGGGATAGTGCACAGGGAATTCCCATTTAAGTAGGAAACTGAACTACATGAATACCAGGAGCCCTTTCACCTCCGGGATGATGTGGTTCTTTTTTGGGAATTCCTAGGGAGAATCAGAGAGCCTTTTATCCTTCTTGGTTGAAAAAAATTGGTGCCCTAAATTTGGAAAGGCGAGCTGTACTGCATGAAACACTTGGATAGCTTTGGTTTGATTTGCCATGGGGAACTATCTGTCACATCTAGCTACAAAAAAACATGTGATGCATTAAATTCAATCAAAGGCGATATGTCAGTTTCTGCCTGGGGAGTTTGTTAATGATGAGATGTTATTTTTCTCTTTGAAGCCATCTGACAAATGTTGGGATCATAGAATGATATGTGCCACGGGTACTTTAATTTTTTAAAGTTAAATGATTATTTTCATACATGCCCTTCTTCAGGTACAAAATCCGAAAACATTCGAGATATGAATGGCCGCAGAAGTTAGGATGATTCTACGTGTGCGAGCATTCAAGATATGCTCACAACAGAAATCTTCAAGGATATACAGGAAAACTTCAAGAATATGCTTTTATCTCGAATAATTTCAGAATGTAAGATTGCTGATGCCACACTATGTATAAGTTTCAAGAATTATTTCCTCTGAGATAAAGCACTCAAATAACTGTACTGGATGCATTCCAATGAATTTGACAAAGTAGAATTATTAAATATCCCCAAACTAGACTTTAATAATTGGGTGACCTAAAACAGCAGACATCACTATCTCAAAAAAGAAAGAATATATTACATTCTAAATTTATTGTACATATTTGTATGTATGCATACATACAGGTCTTTAAAATGTTACTCAACATTTTGAATTGTAAAACAGGAGGAAGGACATTGAACAAGACGTGGTCCTCTAGCCCCCCTTTGGTAGATCTCTTTGGTAGTGGAGCTGGCTTACCTGGTCTGCTGAATTTGGGTACCAAGATGAAAACATCAAATAGCAATTAGACTTGCTCATGCAGGTGTCTCCAAGTGGTGTATTTAATGTCAGACTTTATAAAAATAGCAAATAGATTAGTTAACAAAAACTAAAACCACATACTGGTCCAAAGTTTTTCATTAGTTATGGAGTGATTTTGGTGATTTTGATAAATACCATTCCCTGCCCAGTAACTCAGGAGGTGAATCCCATATCCAGGAGTAATCAGAGTGTAGGTCCTTGCCTTTTGCCAAGTTGGGCTTTTTCTCCTTCACATCTTATTTTTATTAATGTAGGTAACAAATATTTGTTAGACATTGTTATGGGCTGAACTATGTCTCTTCAAAATTATAAGCTGAATTCCTAATCCCCAGTACCTTAGACTGCATTTGGAGATAGGGTCTTTAAAGTACCTTAGACTGTATTTGGATATAGGGTCTTTAAAGAAGTACTTGATGTTAAGTGCAGCCATTCGGATGGGCCCTAGTTCAACATGACTATGGTCCTCATCAGAAGGAGAAGGTCCTTATCAGAGGACACAGACAGACGGAAAGGAAAAGCCATGTTCAAACAAAGGAAGAAGATGCCATTTACAAGTCAGGAAGAGAGATCTCAGAGGAAAACTAATCCTGTTGATACCTTGATCATGGATTCCTAACCTGCAGAACTGTGAGGCAATAAATTCCTGTTGCCTAAGCCACTCAGTCTTGGGGGACTTTGTAATGGCAGCCCTAACAACTAATTCCAGTACCACATATAAGTTAGATGTTGCATTATCCTTTAGTACAGAACTTCTCAAACTTCAGTATGCATAAGAATAACATGGACATTCTTTAAAATAGAAATTTCCAAGCCCCACTGCCAGAAATTCTGATTGCATAAGTTTAGAGTGGGGCCTAAGAATTTACATTTCCAACCCGCTTCAGACAACGTGATGCTGCCAACAGGGCCATATTTTGAGTGGCACTGACTTTGTAAATACAAATGCCTTTCAGAAGGGTTATACATTAAGCTTCACCAGTGATTTAGTCACCGATTGATAATTTTCCAGGAATTTTGTAATCTAAGTTTTAAAGACAGCCATCCTTAAAATTCACAACGGTGGGAGTATTTACATCACAGAAATTGGCAAATGCTACAAAACAGGACTTTTACATTGCTAGAGTGTCAGTTTTAAAACATTTACCAGTGCACCAACTGCCTACAAGTAAACGAGTTTATTAGATTGCATTTCAAAAGATATGGAGGGCATAAAAAAGGTAAGGGCAGGGACCAACGGAATTCCTGAAGCTGAGAAAGATACAGACAGTGGAGGCGCAAAACAGCTAACTCCTTAGGTCAATGACTTGAAAGGTTGGCAATTTTATTATTGCATTAATAATACTAATAGATCTCTTTGATCAGACACATTAGAAAAAAGCAGGAAATTGGAACTTTAGTCACTGCCCCGGTGTTCATTGACTGTTCCTGTGCATTATTTAAATGTTAGAACAAAATATTTCTTTTCAATGTAAGTTGTGAGTGGATAGGATAATTTAAGCTACCTCTTCCATCTTTGAGGTTATACGTTCCCAAGAGTGATAGCCTAATAAAGTGCCCAGTGATATGCCTCAAATTCCCACTCACTTCAAGATAATTTTTGTTTTCTTTTTGAGACTCAAAATCTCTGGAGCCATGATTGTGTAAATGTCTCAGCTGATGGGAACATGAGATTGTCCTAATTATGTCTCAGATGACTGTGAAGATTCAATGAGATCCTGTATTAACAGAGACTTACCAACTCTACGAAGTTATACAAATGTAAGTTGATATAAATACCAGTTTGTGATATGATAGTTTTGGCTTGGAGACTGGCAGGAAAAACTTAGGAGAAGTGATTTCTATAGTGCTATATTTGTTTATGTACTTATTGTGATCTATCGTTCTATGCTGGAAAGAAATGGAGTAGTGAACTTTAGTGAGTTAGTTTAGCAGAAGAACTCTACAGAAATTTCTTCCCCACTGACTGAAAATATGCTTCTGTTCATATGTCTCTTTATTTGCATTATTTATGCCTTTCTTCATTATTCATACCTTTAACAAATATTTATTGAGCATCTACTGTGTGACAGCCTTGTCACACAGTAGAATTAAGTGATGGGGTGGAGAATAAATAAAGTAGATATAATTCCTATTCATAGGGTGCTTACAAGTTTAGAGGAAGGGAAGGTTAAACAGCATTTGAAAAAATTATGGTTTTTTTGGAAGAATACTTTTATTGTCTCTCAGGATTTTCTATACCTGTTTTCCCCCCTAAAATATTGTTTCTTGAAAAAGACTCTGTTATTGGGATTGAGAGGGTAAGACAATCAGTATTGGGGTGTATAGTATAAAACAGAATAATTTTATTTATCATTTAACTATGGTAACCGTGCAGGCACTACAATTGATCTTGTTTAAAATATAAACTGGGAAGTATCTATTTCAAGACTTAACTGACTAAGCCTCCCTTTTCACATGCCTGGCTGAGTGAAAAATAATAGCAATTACCTGAAAAATAAAGACTCTGGAAGAGTCTAGCCAAAACAATCCGAACAGCTGAGTAATTTTATTTTGAATAATGTATGTTTTTAACAGTGTGCGGCCTATTCATTAGTAAGATTATTAGAGCTGGTCATTCACATGGCAGAGAAAAAGATTAAAAATAGACACAATTGAAATAGCATAAAGCAACAAACACGAATCAGGACTCAAGTTTGTATTAATGACTTTTTTTTTAAGTTTTCTTTATCTTATGATGCTTTGATATCAGAGGGCCTCACGGAGCACCTTACAGCTGGCTAGTTCCGAGCGATAGTAAGTGACTTTCCCAGGAACACACCTTTGCTATGCAGACCCCCAGTCCACAGCCCCCCTGGGCACTGCATCGTCTGTCTGGCTTTGTACTCCAGGACACCATGTTGCCCTGCCCTGATCATTCCAGGGCCGGGTGTCCGACGTCTAGGACTGGTTATTCCCAGAGACCCGAGTCCATCAGAATTCTTCAAACAAGACAAACCTAAAATGCTTCCTCTGGCTCATCCGTTCCTTCTCCCAAAAATCACAGTGAAGACTTTTCACCTATGCTCTCCCCGTTTCTCCTGCCTCTTGACCCAGCATCCCGCTTTCCCGTGCGGCCTGCAGGGTGGTGGGTGCAGAAGCAAAGGGAGGCTCACGCAGTGATGAGGCTGCGAAATGCCACAGTCTTCTGTCCTCAGGCGGGAGAGCCAGCGAGGCTGAGGCTGCTGGACAGGCCTGAGACCAGAGGCGGCCCAGGCGGGGTGGATGCGCGGGAGTCTGCAGGCCCGGAGCCCTGAGCTCTGCAGGCGGGAGCCGCGCTGGGTGTCCAGCCGAGCAGTCGGCAGAGGGAGCGCACGTCCTGCCTTCCCCTCGGTGTTGTTCTATTCGGGCACTCAACAGATTGGGCGACCGCCACCCACAGTGGGGAGGGCCATCTGCTTACTTAATTCACCGATTCAAATGTTAATCTCTTGCAGAAACATCCTCCCGACACACCAGAATTAACGTTTAATCATCGGCTATCTGGGCATACTGCAAGGAATCCGGTTGGCACACAAAAGCAACCTTTGAACACGGCATAGCCCCTCCTCTTGAGAACTGTAACCAACTCTTCTCTTCAATGAGTTTATCTCCTGATCTGTCCGCCTCATCACACCCAGGTAGAATCCAGGTCCAATCAAAATCCAGGTACAATCAAAAACAGTGTCACAGGAACGGAGTGGTCTCGGGAGGAAGTCAGAACCGGTGTGGGTTTACACCTTTGGTCACGCAGAGAAAATAACGGACTAGGGAGAAATCAATCTAGCAGAAATTGTCCAGTGACAGAATGCCGGTGACCGAGAGGAAGGGAGCACGTGATGGTACGTAATCACCAAAGTGAAAACCGGGTCTGTTCAGGGATCCAAATCTTCAAACTGCATATTGCTCGGGTAAATCTTGAGGAAAGGACTTTTTAAAAATAAATATATATCAGCTCTTCTTAATCCTAAGAGAATTAACAGATAACACAGATTCATCTAGAAAAACTTGATAACAGGCAGTCAGGGTGCACAACTGGCTGCCTTTGGGAGCGTAGCTACTAGGGCGGCAGCCTAAGCCCCTGCATCCCCACAGGCACCTGCTCTATGATGCGTCCAGCATTATTTCAGCCGCATAACTCTTTTATATTTACAACTGTGCTAGGAAGTAGTACGATAATTGCCCTTTCCCATACAGATGAGGAAACTGGAGGTAGAAAACTATTAGACTTTCTCCCATATGCGTAAGAGTAGGTGTGTCGTAAAACTCATTCTGAATACAAGCTACTGATCCTGTCCCCCTTTACCCAGACTCTACTGACTTCTCCTTCCACCTGAGGATGCTCAGTTTTTTTTTTTTTTTTAGGATGCTCAGATTTTGAAAGCTGTTGTCTCTTGTGCACACTTCTCCCTGCTTCCTCATTTGTGTTTTATAGGACATGGGACATTGTGCAATCATAGCCTATATCCATTAGTAATGGCTTCCACAGATATCAGTTTATTTGTCTTATGCAACAAAAATTCTGGGAAGAGGCCATATAGAGCTACTCAATGACATTATTGAGAACCCCACCTTTTCTCATATTTTCACTCTACTGTGCTTGGATGTAGGATTTTCCCCCTCATGCTTGCAGCCTTGCAGCTGCAGGGTGGCTGTTGCCCTGCTTGACTCTTATCCACATTCTCAAGAAGATGAGGGAAGAGCAAAGGGGCAAAGAACTAAGGGATCTATCCTGGAGAGAATTTGCTTCTGTCCCGAAAGCAATGATCTCTCAGAGGAATTATGCCTTAATCTCATTTATCTATTGCATACACCTGTGGGCACAGACGACTGAGAAATCAAGCATTTTTAGCTGGTTTCGTGGTTACTGTAATTAAAAATGAGAGTCTACTAGAAAGAAAACAGCATCAAAAATATAGGTAGGCACCTAGAAGTGATGCTTAATTCTATTTGATGCTTAAGCATCTATATGATGCTTAATTCTAATTATCAGTATATTCTAGTTTTTTTTCTTTTTTGAGACAGAGTCTCACTATGTCACCTTCAGTACAGTGCTGTAGTGTCACAGTTCACAGTAACCTCAAACTCTTGGGCTTAAGCGAATCTCTTGCCTCAGCCTCCCAGTAGCTGGTACTATAGGTGCCTGTCATAAAGCCCGGTTGTTTTTTTGTTATGGTTGTCATTGTTGTTTAGTAGGTTTCTCTTTCCTAGTAGAGTGGGTCTGTGTCTTATCTATGCATCTCTCTTCTTTATTTATTCCTAGCATACTGCAGAAACAGTAAAAGTTTATTGAAGGAATAACAATGGCCTTTTCAGAACGTAGGCATTTGTTATTGTTGTTGCTAGTTTATCTAAAGCTGAGCTTTGAAATTCTCGCCTCAAATTCATGGTAAATCACTTAATACAGTACTGAATGTCCTTTCAGAGATCAAATATATATGTGTATGTATACAAATATATACATACATAAATATATACAAAATATATGTGAAAAATATATAATTGAAAAAATACATAATTACTGAATTAGAACTGCCAAAAAACACAACTCACACATTGCTCCAAAACAAAGACACTCTTGCGTTGCTCTTGCGGAAAGGACCACAAATGAAACAAATGGTGGACAGATTGAAACAGCTGGGAGAAGGTGGAGGCGGTGTACCAAACCATCAACAGCTACTTTGATGGATGCTTTTGTGATGCCTGTCCATCCATGGGGGTAAGTTTTGGAGGCAAAGTTTAGCGTCTGACATCCAAGGTGCCTTCTTTGTTTCAGATTTATTAACAATCAAGTTGAGGTCTTGATTCCCATCTATTTTCCTGTGCATAATTCTCAACTTGTTCAGAATTTAGAGGGAAGGAAAAGGTGATTAATCCAACTTTTTCAAGACTCCAAGATGAATACAATTTTATATGGGAAAGTAAATAAGGAGAAATTGCTAGTTTCTTTCTTTCCACAAAACCATAATGATTTCCAAAAGTCTATTTTGTTGGCAATTAAGTATTTGTGCTTCCCTATCATCATAACCCAAATTTACCTGCAGACCTTACCAGTTCACTTTCACATATCTAATGCTGAGGTTACGAATGGCAGCATTAAGGCAAGGAAGGAAGATATCAGGAAAATACTGATATTTTACAAAGTTATTTGGTATTTTTATTCTATCAGGCAAGTTGATTTGGCTAATGAACTCAATGATCTTGGGAGAACCAAGCAACCTTTTTATTGCTGGAATTTGACCTTAAAAAGAGGTTTAAGTGAGTGAAAACATCTTATTCAAATAGAATTCAATATGTAAAAGAGATCCAACCAGGATTATATCAGAATAAATGTATCTCATACCCTGAACTTTAGGACTTTTTTAATACAATTAGGAAATAAACATTTAAAACATTGTTAGGAATGACAACTATGTTCTTGTATTAACCTTAGCTTTCAATTTATTTCAATATTTTTGTTTCGGTTGAACAATATCTGGAAAGGTCAGATTTCTTAAAGATAAACAGTTGCAAATGGCAGCCGTTTTTAAAAATCTCCTTTAAAATCTCATTATATTTTCTAACTAAATTAATTAAGAAGCCTGAGAAAAGAGTAGCAAGATAGTTTTTGATTCAAAATCGAGTTACCAGTAATGACTATTATCTGTTCAAATTTCCAGCCTGTCTTATTTCACTTGGCTTAATGTCCTTCAAGTTCATCTGTGTTGTTGAAACTGGCAAGATTCCTTCTTTATAAATGCTGTATTCCATTGTGTGTGTGTCTATATATTTATAGTTATGTACTTACATACATACACAAATGCATCATGTTTTTTTAATCTATTCATTCTTTGAGGAACACTTAGTTGTTTCTAATATTTAGTCTATTGTGGATAATGCTGGCATGGGATCATTTATGTGTGGAATCTAAAAAAGTTACATATGTAAAAGGGGAGAGGAGTAGAATGGTGTTTATCAGGAGTGGGGTTAGGGTAAAAATAGGAAGATGTTTGGCAAAGGACACAAACTCACAGTTATCAGATGGATAGGTTCTGAAGACCTACTGTATACACGGTGACTATCGTTAATAATAATGTATTATTTACATGAAATTTGCTAAGAGAGCACATCTTAAGCATTCTCACCCAAGGTGATTGATATGTCCATTAGCTTGGTGTGGTTTGGTGATCATTTCATGATGTATGTGTATCTCAAAACATCACATGTATACCTTGACTACATATAATTATTATTCATCAATTATGCTTTAATAAATTTGAAAAAGAAATAAATTTTCAACTTGTGTTCTAAGATTGTTTAAAATGTTTTTATGAAGGAGTTCTATCATTCAATAGTACAATGCACACAAACACAGAAAAAATGATTAAGATAAAAGGAATCCTGCATGACCAATAAACACACAAAAATATGCCCAGTCTCACTAGTAATCAGGCAGATATTTAGGAAAATTGAAAATGCAAAGAACTGAAGATTTAGAATTCTACACATATTTTTGAGAAATTATTGCACATGGGTACCAGGAGACATGTTCTAGAATGTTCTTTTCAGAGTTGATTGTAACAGTTATGAATTTGAATAACTAAATTACATCAAAGGGGAAGGAAATAGCATTGTGTGATGGAGTACTATAGAGATCTCAGGGAGAATGACCTAGTTGTATATGTGACAACATGGGTGTATTTTGAAAGTGTAACATTGGAAGAAGAAAAGCACATGTGTTAAAGTATGAGAGTGTTACATAAATTGTGAAACAGAAATTAACACCATATAATGTTCATGGCTTTTAAATTTCAATTTTATCTACAATGCTGCATTTTATATTAACTTTTTTTATTTTGGATGGTAGGGTTGTTTATTACATCATTCTCTATACTCATTTATTAAAAACCTTTAATAATGAAAGCAAAGTAAATCAGCCAATTACAGGCTGAATACATTCTCAGATGAATCTGGAAATTTGATGAAGTTCATAAAGTGCTTGTACTATAATTGTTATGAAAAGTTATTCCCAAGACTTGTTGCCATGTAAACAAGCATTGTCATATGTGCCGTAAAAGTGTATTTACCTGTGCAGTTTTATAGGAGTAGGTATTCCAGGACAGAATTTTTAAAAATAATTATAGAACATAGCCACCCTAATCAGTAAACTGGGTCTAAGAAGTTCTAGTACATGCCTAAACATGGTAGGAGCAGCCTTGTTTCTAAAGCCTGCTAAACATGAGTTAACTTGGCAAGACAAGTGACTTCGTGAATAATATGTTTTGAAGATTTGCATCTTCCTTGGGTCTTAAATGCAATTTTTCCAACTTCAATATTTCTAAAATTAGGATATGTTGTAACATTATACATGTATAATATTTTCTTTCAAGTCTATGATTCATTTGTGCCCTGATAGGTTAATCAGGCACGTTGGTATTAACATGTGCATCATGGATGTCTAGATTTCTCTTTTTGAGTCTGTTTCTCTTCCCATCTTCTCTGAGTATTTACGATGGCAAGATTCTCCCAGATGTTCAATTCAAAAACTTGGAGCTGTCCTTGATTTTTCTCATTTCTTCCTACTCTACATTTAATACAGCTGTTAGTTCTCTCACCAAAATATACCCACGTGCTTGCTACTTCTCTCTATCTATCTCTTGTTCAAGATGCCATCATCTTAGGATTGGACCTGAAATAGCCCCCTGAGGGTCTCCTACACTTTCATTCTAAACTCTTTCCAGAATCCATTCTTTCAGGATGTTATTATGAAACATTTTAGATCTATACAGTAATGTTTGCTTATACGAAATATACATATATGATATCCAAAATAATATCTAATAAAGAATAAATCAAACACTTATATTCCCACTACCCAGCACAACAAAATGAACATTTCCAATATTCATTTAACCCCATCTGTTCTTTTTCCCACTGTGTCTTCCAGATGGCATCATGATTTCAAATTTTGAGTTTATCTTGTCCCTGTTTTTTTTTTAGTAGTTTTGCTTTATATGTGTAAATCTGCAAATAACATTTTGCTTGGTTCTGCAGGGTTGGAATTTTATGTAAATATAATCATACCATATATATTCTCCTATGACAATTTTTCTCTTCAGCTTTATAATGCAAGATAATCTATGTAGGTACGTATGACATCAGAGTGTTCATATTCCCAATTGTGTATTATTCTGTTGTATGAATAAATTACAATATATTTGTTTTCTTGAAAATGAATATTTGGTCTGCTTCTAAATTTTTTTATTTAAAAGTTTTTTTGTTAATGAATTTTCAAATGTACAAGAGATTTTTTAGGACATATATTTAACTATAGACAAAAGGGGTGAGCATCTTCATAACTTACTTGTAGTGCTAAATTATTTTCCAGAAATTTTTGTCTATTAGCACTTCCATCCACACTGTGTAATAATTTCTATGGCTTTATAAACTCTGTAATTTCCATATTAGCTGAGTTTATAAGTCAATCTAATGAATGTAAATTTTACTTTAAGGTGGACTTAACCTTGATTTTCATGATTATTTTAAAAGTGAACATTTTTGGTGTTCATTATCCATCCATTCATGCTTCTTCTTGTATGAAATGCTTGTTTGGGCTTTTTGATTATTTTTCATTGGATTATGTATTTTCTCCCTAGTGACTTATAGGAGTCCTTGATATATTCAAGGTATTTCCTTTATGTGTTACACATTTCTGTTTCCATTTTGTGGCCACTTCTTTTTATGTCTTTGGCTGAAAGAGTCCTTTCATTTTAATGTAAAAACTTATCAATGTTTTCTTTATAACTTTCTTTATAGCTTTCCAAATGTTTTTAAAGAGATCACTCGTGTGTTTTTTTTTTTTTTTTTTCTTTTCCTAGATGGGTGACTAGAGACACTTCAGGCACATTTCATCCACTTAAAAGAACCAAATGTGTAGATAATCACACTTTGAATATATTATCCTAGAGAGAAAATGGAATTCAACAGAAAGTGACAGAAAACACTAAAATCTGGGAAGGAGAAGGAAAAGAGGCCCTATGCATGGATGGAACTGGTCAGGAACTGGGAGTAACTCTGCAGTAGGAGGAGTGAGTGGTCCACCTTGCCACTGGGAAATCTATAATCCAGGCCACAGGACAGCACTGGAACCTCCCCAGCCCTGATTTTGACTTGGAGAGTGGTCCGGCAGCTGTGGGAAGGAACTGCTCCAGGGAGGGAACATGCCTTGAGTCTTGTGCCCCTTCTGGCACCTGAGAGTCCCATTTTTTAATCCATGCTTTTGCAGACTGTACAAAGTCCAGGAAACCAGCAGTACAAATCCTGGGTATACGGAAACTCAGGCTGCTGTGTGCAGAGCTGGGAGATGAACAGGGGATGGTCTTCCACAAATAGGACTGAGAAATGCACACGGCATGGGCTGCAGCTCTGGGTGCTAGAAGTCACCAGTTTCTCTGGGACCTAAGCAGGATGAGATTTGCTGAAGAGGCTTAATCTTGAGTTGGTCAAGGGCCCATACAGCCCGGGGCTGAGTTCTAGGCTAGACGTGAATTGTCAGGTCTGAATAAGTAGCCAAGTCAGCTGCAGTGGCCAGGATGAAGAAGAAGCCCTGCTGGGTTGGGCCTAAGAGGAGTGCAGGTCTCACAACTGCAGGCCACAACTGCAGACTCTGGAACTGGCCCTTCCCCTGGCAGGAGCTCAGTGCAGTGGTGTTTGCCCCTCTCCCAAGCATTTTACCAGGATTGTCTCACCCCTGTCACAACTAGTGAACATATTTATTGCTGCATGGTCTGATTGCAAGTTGCCTTGTCTGGCTTTGCCTGGATTCATACCATCCTCTGAAGCAGTGTACAAATCTGGGATCCTAGTGGTTCTACAACCCAACCACCAATTGGACACCTGAATACTTTTCCCAGGGAACAGAGGTTGGGCATAAACACCTTACTGCTACCACCTCAGCTAGCCCCCACCAGCAAACACCATCTATTGGTCCACACAGCCCATTGCAATCACTGCCAACACAAGCATACAGCACTTGAATCAGAGTGCATCTCACCATCATTGCTACTGCATCGCCCATGGCACACTGACTACCCAGGAGCTCATGAGCCTGCTCAACCCAGTACCTTGCTGCTATAGCAGACTAAGAGCCCCCAAATCAGCCTCTCTGGAACTTCAAACACAGGTGCTGGCCTACACTGCCCCGAAGAACAAGGATAGACATGCTTAGCCCACCATGTCTATCACTGAAACCTGAGGCAGGTTCATCTGACATTCCAGTCTCCAGAAGAAATTCACCACAGCCTCCACTAAAAGCAGCACCATAACAAACCAAGGAGATCTCAGATACTAGTAATGCTATATATGGCCATCAAAGTTATATGGAGTCCTCACTATTGCACACACTCTAAAGCAAAGCTAAAGGGCCCCGCCCAACCAACACTATAGTCACATCTTCAGAAAAACGTCTACCCCCAACAAAAATAAATTCAAAAATATGAAGAAGTATCTATAATAACAGATGTGCAGATACCAATGTAAAGACGCATGAAATATGAAAAAGCAAGGTAATATAACATCCTCAAAGGAACACAAGAATTCTTTAGCAATTGATCATAACCAACAGAAAAGAATTAGAAATATTGATTTTTATGAAGCTCAATGGGATGAAAGAGAAATCTGAAAACCAATACATAGAACTTAGAAAATCAATTCAGGATAAGAATAAAAATTTACCAAGGAGATAGATACATTTTAAAGAAACCAAACAGAAATTATGAGGCTGAAAAACTCATTGAAAGATATACAAAATACATTTGAAATCTTCATCAATAGATTAGATCAAGCAGAAAAAGAATTCAGAATGTAAAGACAGGTCTTTTGATAATCCAGAGACAAAAATAAAGAAAAAAAGAATTAAAAAATGAACAAAGCCTTCAAGATATGGGGGACTACATAAAGTCACTGAAATTACAAATTATCAATATTCCTGAGGGTGAAGAGAGAGCCAAGGCTAGAAAATGCATTTAACCAAAAATACAAGACGAAAACATTCTAAGTTAGACATCTTGGTACAGGAGGTTCAGTGAACCCCAGGCAAATACAATGCAATACAAACTTTGCCCCAACATATTTTATATTCAGACTACCTGAAGTCAAAGTGAAAGAACAAATTCTAAAAGCAGCAAGAGAAAAACTTTGAGTCCACTTTAAAGGGAACCTCACCATGTTAACCTCAGACTTCTCAGCAGAAACTGTATAGGCCAAATGAAAATGAGATGACAATTCAAACTGCTGGAAGGAAAAAAATGCCAGCCAAGAATTCTATTTCCAGCAAGATCAACCTCCATAAAAGAAGGAGAAATGAAATCTTTCTCAAACAAGCAATTGTTGAGGGAATTTGTTGCACTATCTTAGTCCTATAAGATAGGTTCAGTGGAGTCCTGAACTTGGACGTGAAAGATGACATTTGCCACATGACAGTGTAGTTCTCACCGGTCAAGCAATCACACAAAGGAGGAAGAGAAAGGAATAAATGGCAACAACAGAATGCCACCAAACAACAAAGACAAACAGAATTCATACGAAACCAATAAAGGGTTTGAATAGCCAAAGCAATCCTAACCAAAAAATAAAAAGTTGGAGGCATCACAAGACCTGACTTCAAATTATATTACAAGTTTGTAGTAACCCAAACAAAAACATCAGTGGAATGAAGAACCCCAAAATAAAGCCACATATTTACCATCAACTGATCTTTGACCTAGTCGACAAAAACATACTCTGAGAAAAGGGCAACCTTTTCAATCAATGGCCCTGGAAAAATTGGATTGTCATAGGCAGAGAATGAAACTGGACCCTTATTGGTCACCATATACAAAAATCAACTCAAAATAAATTAAAGATTTACACATAAGCTCCCAAAGTACATGACTACTAGAATAAAACCTCAGAAGAACTCTTCCCGGCAATGAATTTATGACTAAGACCTCAGAAGCACAGGCAACAAAAACAAAAATAGGTAAATGAGACTTAATTAAACTTAATAGCCCTGTACAGCAAAAGTAATAATCAACAGAGTGAGGAGACAACCTGCAGAAAGGCAGAACATATTTGAAAATGATTTATCCGACAGGTGACAGATATCCAGAATATACAAAACCCCAAACAACTCAACAAATAACCCCACTGAAAATGGGCAAGAAACATAGACACTTCCAATAAGCATTCACGCAACAGGTATGTGAAAAAAAATTGCTCAACATCACTAAATCATCAGGGAAATGCAATTTAAAACCACAAAGAGATGCTATCTTACTCCAGTCAGAATGGCTATTATTAAATGCAGAGAAAGGGAACTCTCACACACTCTTGCTGGGAATGTCAGTTAGCATCCCCTCTGTGGAAAACAGTATGAGGACGTCTCAAAGAACTAAAAACAGAGGTATGTTTCAGTCTATCAATCCTTCACTAGGTATCTACCCAAAGGAAAAGAAACTATTATATATAAAAAATACCTACACTCATGTTTATAACAGCACTACCCAACAATGGCAAAAATATGAATCAAGCTAAGTGTTGACATGATAAAGAAAATGTGCTAGAAACACACAATGGAAAACTATCATGCATAAAAAGAACGACATTATGTCTTTTGTAGCAACATGGATGTAACTGGTGACCATTATCTTAAGTGAAACAAGCTGGACACAGAAGTCAAATATTGTACAGTCTCACTCGTAAGTGGGTGTGTGTCCACATGCACACGTCCTGCATGTAGACACAGGGAAGGGAATAATAATAAACAATCCAGATTCAGAAGGTGAGGGGTTAGAAGCAGGTGGATGGTAAGAAATTATTTAATGGGTACAATGTATGCTATTTGGATGATGGATGCCCTGAATTAATCCCCATGCAATCCATATATGTAACAAAAGTGTGCTTACCTTCCATGTGTTTATATAAATAATAAAAAAGAAATTTTCTTTCTTTAAGTATCATAATTATTTTCTTTTAAAAGTTCTAATGTTTTTGGTGGCACCTGTGGCTCAGTGAGTAGGACACTGGCCCCCCAAATATGGATTTGAACCCGGCCCCAGGCAAATCGGAAATAAAAAATAGCCAGGTGTTGTGGTGGGTCCCTGTAGTCCCAGCTACTTGGGAGGCTGAGGCAAGAGAATCACCTAAGCCCAAGAGCTGGAGGTTGCTGTGAGCTGTGACACTATGGCACTCTACTGAGGGCAACAAAATGAAACTGTCTCTAAAACAAAAAAAAAAGTTCTAACATTTTGCATTATTGTGTTTTTCTTTAATTTCATTTAATTATGATTTTTATTGTGATACAGATATCCTTTTCCTGGCATCAATTTTGAATTGTCCCTTCCTTCCCACTGAGCTACATAAAATTCACTATCTTTTTTTTTTTTTTTCCAGTTTTTGGCCAGGCCAGGTTTGAACCTGCAACCTTTGGTATATGGGGCTGGCGCCCTATTCACTGAGCCACATGTGCTGCCCAATAATTCACTATCTTTATATGTATATGAAGAAAGTATACATGCAGGTATTCCTAGGGTTTCTATTCTGTTCTAACTTTTCCTCTGTCAGTACCACTGATTTAATTGGTATAGTTTTAAAATTTATCTTGCTGTTTACTAGGGCAATGATTTTCTAGCTTTCATAGGTTTCAGAATCACCTGGGAACTTGGTAAAGGCACAATGGCCTCAGTGTTCTTTGTTAGCTCTTTAGATGATTCTGACACATACCCGTGTTTGAGAACCGTTGTCCTAGGGCAAGTGTATTTCAACCTCCAACATGTATCCATGTGTTTTTCTTCTTTAGGAATGATTTTTTCTACTCTTTCCCTTTTCTCTTTTAATCATTAAAATAATTTGTCAGTTTCACATGATTTCTTTTGGGACTTAGATGGGGATAACTTTATAGATCATTTTGTAAAAACTTTGTCAAAAAATTGCTTTCACTTTTTCCTTACAAGATCTCATGTTAATTTCTGTTACACTACTCCACGGGAATAGGCATAAATTCATAGTCCCTGTTTTTTTTTTTTTTTGCAGTTTGGCGGGGCTGGGTTTGAACCAGCCACCCTCGGTATATGGGGCTGGTGCCCTACTCACTGAGTCACCGGTGCCACCCCACAGTCCCTGTTAACAACTATGATATGTATTTGCCTTGTGAAATACATATTTGAGGAATAGTAGAGAAGAAAACAAATGCATAGAGAAAAAGGTGCTCCGTCAGCAGACTGACATCAGTGTGTGGGATATAAGAATTGAATTGCTAAAGCAACTGGTAATTGATTAAGGGAAATTTGGGTCTCAAATTCATCTCTCCCACAAATGCTAACAAACACTAAAATTTGTGCATGCTCAGAGATGCATGCTCACAGTACACTTGCATTTATCTCAACGACTCCAGAGTGAATAAAGTGCTTAAATTATGTCAGGGCAAATGTTCTCACTTTATTGATTTCTAGAAAAGAGTCAGTAGGCATATTGATTGACTTGACAGTTCTTTTACTTCGCAAGAAGCAAACGAAATAGTACAAAAACTACAATGATGAAAAACAACCCAATCCTTACCTCTGTGTCCTGATGCTCAGATATGAGAAAACACATTAGCCAGATAAGAAGACAAGTTTTCTTGAGCTGTATATTGAATTCCACAAATTCTCATGAGGTGTAAGGTGGTTACAAGGGCCTTCAGTTATCGCATCTGCATTGAGTTTGGGGCAATTTTCTAGCCCTAACCCCATTACTAGAACTAATAGTGAATCTGGTAAAAGAGGTAAAAAAAAAGTGGGTAGAGGAAGCATCTGTATTTCTTCATTTTTTTCTCTTAAAATCATTAACACTGACCAAGAGGTTGAAACGTGTATAAAACAATTTAATAGTTTAGTGTATTTACTGTTTTTAAATGTTAGCTCTATGATTTATGAGTTGTGTGATGTTAGGGTATTTGTACCTCATTAGAAAAAAAAAATGAGATCAAGGGTACATGAGAATCTTTCTGAATGTAGAATATAAATGTCTTAACACAATAACTAAGAAAATGCCATGAAGGCTATGTTAACCAGTTTGGTGAAAATATTTCAAATTGTATATAAAACCAGCACACTGTACCCCATGATTGCATTAGTGTACACAGCTATGATTTAATAAAAAATAAATGAGATGATAATTTTTGAAAGTTATTACAAATGCTAAATTAATAAATACACACAAAGAACCTTGGCTTTGGGCAATGATTTTCAAATTGTTCTTCCTGACCATTTAGCATGAAATTGATTTAGTGGGCAAAAAAATCAACTTAAAAACAGGCAAATGGAATAGAAAATACCAGAATGCATTGTATATAATGAGGGTATGTATTGGATGGTGAAAATTTTGCTTCAGCTTCTCTAGGTTATGCATGTATATATCAGGTAACCAAGGAAAAGATATTTCTATGTGCTGAAGCAAGAGAGGTTTATTAAATACTGGTATGGGGCAAAGTAGTCAACAAATATTTTTTTTCTTTTTAAATTTTACCTTTTACCAGCCTTGTATAGTGGAATTCAATTATAACAAGTACAGCTAACACTTGGAATTTGTGAGGGAAGAACATAAATCTTCAAAAAATATGTGTTGTCCTGTCTTACATGGGGATTGGTTCTAATGACCATTAAATTTCTTATATTTTCATGCAATATTTTACTTAACACTATGGCATACAAATTGGTACAAAGATGGAAGTGGTAGCAACAAGCTACCCTACCAGCTCTTGGGCAGAAGGTGGCATGGGATACTTTATGCTGTGTCTTATCTAATAAAAATTAATTTTTTAAATTAAATCAGAGCTGTGTTCATTAATGCAATCATGGGGTACAATGTGCTGGTTTTATATACCATTTGAAATATTTTTATCAAACTGGTTGAATAAAAATTATTTCATCTCCTTTCTTTCCTTTAGCTAAAAGCTCATATATGTATGTGAGTTAAATGTATTACATGCTGAGATTACAGCTTACAAGAAAGAGTGGAGACCAGTGAAGCTCCAGTCAGATATGGCCACTGGATAGTCTCCCAGGCACTTACAAGCAGTCCCTGAAGATGTGTGCCATAAACGGATCCTTGGCAACTACAATTTACTACATGTCAGGAGCATCAAATACGCTTACAGATAACGAAAACCTCTGTGGAGTTCCACATTTCCATAACGGCCTGTCTGAAGTGTGTTTTTGCCCCAAATTTAATTCTCTAATCATCATGGTAGGCTTCATGGAGTCATGTAATCTTTCTAAAATTAAAGGTCCTCATCTGTCCTATAAGGATAATATTATTTTCTGTGAAAATTTAATGAGCTCATGTGTATACAGTGTGTATGGCACAGAAGAAGCATTCCAGGCCTTGGAAAACAGGCTCTGAGATGAAGATTTTGATGTTTTGGGGAGTGATCTTACAAACATCGCCTATGGCCGCTGAAGAAGACATACAAGGTGGAAGTCAACCGCACAGCTGCGGCAGAGGGCCCTGGGGAGCTCTACTAGGGAGATGTATCCGAAAGAGGTGATCTGGGGGAACTCCAGGTAACTGCCTTTGTCAAGGGAGAGACCCAGAAAGAGACTTCGGCTGAAATAAATGAGCACCCAACTCTCCCAGCAGCTGTGGGAATGAACATGTTTTACTCTTAAAGGGTAGATCTGGGTAGCATCAATTACAGTCCAGCCGCATAGCAGCTGCGTCCACTTGCTTCACTGAGAGAATTTGGGTAGTGTGTTTTCCCTTGGGAAACGTACAAGGAGGTTAGTGGGATGACCTCCAGTCCTCGCCATTGCAGCTGGTCTCAAGGCCAGATTTATACTCTCACCTCGCTTCTCTACCACACATCTGACACTCCCCTCACTCTCAGCTTGGGCCCTCATGTTCCAGATACACCTGCTGGGGTGACACAGACCTCGATCCCTAGTCTCCATGCCCATGTCTGACCTTGACCCTTGTTATTGTCCATCTTTCATCAAAACTAGCCACGGAGTACCAAGAAACACCCCTCTCCCCCTGAGGTCCTGAATGTATCTGTCTGTGGCTTCCAGATGTGAGAGCTCCCCTATCTCCTCCTGAAGACTGTGTCCTGCCAGAAAGGTGGCTCACCTCCTTTCCTGCTGGCCTCCTTGCATTAACAGCTTCATGTGATATCGGCAGGAACTGTAGCTTAAAGTGAAATGGGACCCTTACTCTGTCCTCTGGTGGAAGCATTCAGTTTTTTTTTTTTTTTT
>NW_003852609.1:977141-981335 GCF_000181295.1 Otolemur garnettii | reverse complement strand
GGTAGAATGCCATGACATCACGCTCACAGCAACCTCCAACTCCTGGGCTCAAGCCAGTCTCCTGCCTCAGCCTCCCAAGTACCTGGCCTGCCACAATGCCTGGCCATTTTTTGGTTGCAGCCATCATTGTTGTTGGGCAGGCCCGGGCTGGGGATTTGAACCTGCCACCTTAGGTGTATGTGGCTGGTGCCTTAGCTGCTTGAGCCACAGGCGCCAAGCCAGCATTCAGTTTTGAAACCAGGACCTTTAGACCCACACACTTAAAGTTGTGGAAAAGCTCAAATGCTCCCTGGGAACCAGATCCTTCAGACACACAGGACCTAAAGTTGTAGGACAAGAAGCTCAAATTTCCTAAATGCATTCTTGGGAGAGATGGTGAATGAAGCCATTCCTATTTCCAGACCCATATATTCTACTACCAGGAACGCGGTAGTAGAATAATCTTTTACACTATAAAAGATTAGTGTAGTATATGTAAAGTGTCCTGGAGGGTGGCTATCCATCTTTAAAAGGTGTCATCCCAAATCAGTGCCCCAGAGGAGACTGCAGACGGCCATGCCTCTGCTTACCAGGCCAGCTGCTGCTATCTGCGTCCTATGTGCTGGGATCCATTCATCTCATCATTGTGTATCCACAGCGTTGCCTGCATTGCTGTAAAATGCATTTCTTGGTACACGAGATATTACGTGGGATTTCACATTGGTAGATCAAACATAGTGTAAGCCCAGGGATAATAATGATGCTGGTCGAGGTCATGTGAGCTGACTGTAGTTATCAATTACCTCAAATGAGGGTTTGCTTGAGAGTAAAGCCAAGTAAAATAGAGAAATGAAGGGAGAACTTTTTGATAACATTATTTGAGTACTTGGTTCTTTAGTACCTGAAAGAAGATTGCCCACGAAGTTTTAGTTAAGTGAGTGTCCATTTTGTGCTACTATAACAGAATACCACAGACTGGGTGATCTATTTATTTATTGTTTCAGGTTAATTTGAGGGTACTAAGAATTTGGTTACAATGTTTGCATTTGTTAGGGAGAGTCCCTCTTATATTTGTGTCTTGCCTCCAAGAGGTGTGCCACACACCCTAAAATTGTGCCCGTGAAGTGGGAGACACCCATGCCCTCATCTCCCTTCTCCCTGCTCCTTGGTTCCCCCACCCCCCACTTTGAATTGATTTAAGTTTTTCTCTTATGTGGGCATGTATTAGATCATCTACTGGCTTCATTTAAGTAATGTAGATTTAGTAATTTATAAAGAACAGAAATTTATTGCTCATAGGTCTGGAGGCTGGCCTTTGGTATCTGGGGTGGGGCTGCTTGCTCTGTCCTCACAGGGCGGAAGCAGAAGGCATGGAGAGTCTTTTACAAGGGCCTTAATCCCCTTAATGAGGAAGGAGGCCTTACAGACTGTCCATCTCTTAAAGACCTTACCTCTCAATACAACCACATTGGAAACACCTGAATTTTGGAGGTTACTCAATGAAACCATAGCTGGGAGCCCATACATTTCTTTTTCTGATTATTATTATTATTATTTGTATGAAAGGTCTTTATTGGTGGGGGAGGGAGGCTGCAGAGCAGCACCAAGGAGGAGAGAAAAAGAGAAGAGAAAAGAGGGGAGAGAGATGAAGAGAGAGTGGAGAAGAGAAGAGAGAGAAGGAGAGTAGAGAAGAGCGAGGGGGAAGAGGGGGAAAAGAGTCTGATTATTATTATTATCATTTTGGCTTTTGCAAATTACCTCCAAAAGTATTCTGATGAAATCACTAACTTGCCTTCCATGGCTATTTATACATTCTTAATTTTCAAAGCTAATATCATAAATAATGACCTACTCTGTCTTGAAAGTCAGTTTATGTCCTTGGGCTGACCTGAAATATCTCTGATTTGATCTATGTTGTAATGATTTTATAGTTGAAATCTCAGAAACAGATATCTCCAAGTTCTTGTGGGTCTTACAGTATTACCCAAAGGGCATATGAAATACTACAGTCTATGAGAGATAGGAGAAGGGGCTGTGGAGAGCCAAGAACTTCTATCATGTACTGAACACTTATAATGTGCTGAAGTGCTTTTTTAATTATTGAAGCTCATTCTCATTACAATCCCATGAAATTGGTATTTGTTCTCTCATTTTGACATTGAAGAAAATAGGAGGAAAAAAGTTAGATGACTTGCTTTAGGCCACTTAGTTATGATAATATGTAGAAAAAAGAAAAACCACAAATTTAAAATGTGTAGCGTTGACTGTATTGTTAGTGGGAGGCCAGAAATGAGAGAGAACAATGTGGGCAGCAGGAATCAGAAAAGCCTCCGGGACCAGCGTGAGCAACCCCCTTCTCCCCGAATCACCATTGCATAACCTGCAGTGAGACAGCGACTTGGCACCCTGCAGGCTTCCTTCAACTTTACAGACGTGTGTGAAAATTTATTTTGTGTGTGTTTCTCAAACTTTACACTCAGAAATGCTATTCAGCAAACAAAGGTAAAAATATTTACTCTAACACTATTATACTATTAATATCTAAGCTCATTCATGCTGTTATGCTACCATAAACCAGGTAACTTACACACAACAGAAATTTATTTCTCACAGCTCTGGGGAAAGTCCGAGATGCAGGTGTTGGTCGTTTTGGAGTCTGATGAGGGCCCCTTTCCCGATTCGTAGACAGTCATCTTTTGCCATGACCTTTCGTGGTGGAAGGGATAAATGAGCTCTCTGCGGTATCTTATGCCACTAATCCCATTCATGAGGGCCTGCACTCTCAGCCTAATCACCTTTTAAGAGTTCCCCACCTCTGAGTACCATCACCTTGGGAGTTAAGATTTCAACATATGAATTTTGGGGGAGAACATAAGCATTCAGAGAATAAGAATAATATCCTAATTTTTCAGATCAAGGAACTCTTAAGTGACTTGCTACAGGTGACACAGATGTTGAACATAAAGGGAGGCTTTGAACTCAGGCTAACCTCTAAAGCCTGTACTGTTAGTCTCTGTACTGGCTCTCAATTTCATATCTCAACTATGGTCCAGGAAGGTCAAGGAATTTGCCCAAGATCTCCAGTTGATAAGTGGATAACAATAGCTCTTAAATTAGGGCATTGAAATGATTCACCTAAGTTTCTCCTATTAATTAATAAGAAAAGCCCTCTCATTTATTTTGCTATTCTTTTTTTTCTTACAATTGTATCTTATTTTGCTATTCTTTAAACTCTGCCAGTATCTAGAACAAAGAATACTCAACCATAAACTATTAAATGAATGAAAGGAAGTTATAATTTATCGAGAAGCTTAAAGGCTAATATAAGAAGTATGAAAACTATTTTTGAGATGTGTCAGGGCAGGTTGACATTGTAAATTTTACTGACTTCTTGGAGTTGCAATGAAGTATGACTCTGTAGCATGAACCCTGTCTTCTCTTTAGGATTTTTCTGAATGTCAAGCATAAGTTTATACTGAATTTATAAACATGATATTATAATGATAAACATTAAGGGAGCTCCACAGCTTAAAACCTAATCGATGGCAAAATTACAAAAACTTTGTCTAATATATCTTGGAAAACATTTTCAGGAGACAGAATAACTGGGAAATTTTGAATACTTAGTTGTGAGTGCTTTCTGTGGGCTCACAGTGGACAAGGGCTATTATACAAAGTGTCTTTGATCTGTTTCTAAGACACTGAGCCCTAAGAATCAAAGATGAGCACTTCTTGGCACTCAGGACATTGGTCGTCTCTAATCTACCTCTCTCATGGAGCGACTATAAATCAATTTCCCTAAAGGGGCTTCACACACACTGAAGTGCTTCACAAATCAGAATACTGCATGATTCCCCAAGCAGCAGAAGACTGAAGGATGATAATGAGTAGAGATGACAACCTGGCTGTGGCCAGGCTGACCAGAATTACAAGCCTGATTTCTGGCATTTTGGCCAACATGGGCTTTGTCCTGGAGAAATTCTTGGGCTTCAAAGGGAATTTTATTAGGAGGTGAAAGTAAGCTTCCTAATAAGGAAGTATACTGTCCAAGTGACAGTGTCCATGGAGTCATCCTGGTTAGCAGGGCCTCTTGAAGTCAGTTAGTAGGCCACCTTCTGTGCTGGAGTCATACCAGTAAGGAGAGTGGAAGGGCCTGTCAAAGCTAAGATCAGGCCAGGTGCAGTGGCTCATACCTGTAATCCCAGCACCCTGGGA
>NW_003852609.1:966132-977057 GCF_000181295.1 Otolemur garnettii | reverse complement strand
AAAAAAAAAAACAGAAAAATAAGCTTGGCATGTGGTGTGTCACAGCTACTTGGGAGGCTGAGGCAGGAGGATTGCTTGAGCCCAGGAGTTTGAGGAGCTATGATGATGCCACTGCACTCTAGCTGAGGCAACAGAGCAAGACTCTGTCTCCAAAAAAGAAGAAGTCAGATCAATTTAGAGAATTTTAAATTTTAAAAGTTTGCAATGCATGCAAAAGGTCAAATGCATGCAGAAGAACATTTCATGATACGGGAGACTTCAAACAGAACAATAAGAAGCTCACTTTATAGCAATTCTAGGACAGTTAATAAAACACAAAGGAAGAGGCATTTGGCCTTTTTCAGGATTGGCTATTATACATTATTTTTTTTTTAAGGCAAGAGATTTGTGTATAGCTGATTGGCTTAATTTCTCTGAATCATGCTGTGAAGGACATAAAGCCTACATTTTGTGTTTGTTTATGATTATTGGTAGCACTTCAGAAAAATCAAGAAGACTTAAGTTAGGAGTTAGGAGTGGTTGGGGCAGATCTAAATCATGGCTTCTATTTTTATTTTTCTATCTTAACAGATTATAGCTAGGCTTTATAAAGCAGGAACAGGCCAGTGGAGGATTCTGTTCTCAGAGGTGACTATGGTATAAATCAGACACTGTGGTTAACATCCATCATGTAGACTGGGGGGAAATCCCAGTGGTGTTTAGATGGAATGCTATTGTTTCGTGGACAGGAGAGAATGAATTCTCCTAACAGAAATCAGGTCCCTTTCTCAAACCCTTGATTAGAAGTTATATTTCACTTAGAACAAATAATCTCGACTCTATCCCCAAACTCACTGGCTTTTGAGGGAGGGACATTCACATTTTCTTCCTCTGGTTTTTATCTAGAGCAAACTTTTGAGATTGCAAAGCTTTCTGCATAGACTGAAGCAACATATCTCCCCCTTCGTGACTAGTTGTTTCATGAAATCCATGGATTCTTTAGATGGAATATTGCAAAGAGCTATCTTGGCAGGGGTGAATTCTGAGATAGGTTATCAGTTGGCCTTCTGTTTGGCCAGCAATGTACTGCCAGGGAATAAGATTAAGTATCTCTAAGCGCCCTGTGTCTGGAGTTTCTCAGCCAGCATCACGTCATGGGAGAAACATCATTTTAGACTTATCTGGACAGAGGCTCGCTTTCTGGCTGGCTGCTTCCTGAAGGTGACCCTCCCTCACACAGGATCCACATCCCCACACAGGCATTAATGTTTTCAATCTTATCATGAGTTTAGTATTTAATGTTATCTTACTTGATGTTTTTAAATTATAAATGCGGTGGAAGTTAGAAAAGCATATGAAATCCAAGCTAACTAATTTTTTACTACCCTCAATCCTACACCTGTTAGTTCACTAATGATAAACACTCTGCATTATCTTTCCCTTCATATCTCTTTGATCATGTAAACATACACACACAAAGGCTAGACACACCTAGAGGGCTTTTTTAGTATTTTCTTAACTGATTAGAGTTTTTTTGCAATGTGAAATTTTTCACATTTCAATTTTTTTTCCTTTTAATACAAATGGCATTCATACTGGTGAATAAATTTACCTAAGTCTATTTTTAATTCGGTTATGTGTGCATATGCACAGATGCCTGATTCGTATGTGAATAGCTTTTTGAAATGTTTTCTTGACTTACATTTCTGTAATAGTCATTACAATCACCCAGTCACACCTCCCCAGGCCCTTCCTACCTGGTTTCTGTCTCTCTCTGACCTGCCAGACATGGAGGGGCTCTTGGTTCAGACTTTCTGCCCTTAGGCTCATGTGCGTTCTATCATCTATAATTCATGCCAAGCCCCTTTGTGTGGGCTGTGAGAATATGAGGTATTTTCTCCAAAGCTCCTCCCTTCAAGGAGTCCCTGATAATTATAAACAATTTCACCTCTCATATTTAATTCAGCACATGCCGGTTTCTAATTGTATGTACAAGGTTATTTTTAAATTTTTTCTAAGCCCTTGATTGAAAGTATTTAAAGAACTTTCTAGGGACTGTGTAAACTCAGGGCATAATAAACCCATGGAGCCTTTCATTCTGAGTTCTGCGTTCGTATCTAGTGTAGGTCAAGAATGAGTGACAGCAACAACTTTAGCACCCCTGGGGAGAGGAACTAATTCCATTTCTGGACCTAGTCAATTTGATCTCATCTTTTGAGACTTTCAGGAAGGAGTCTCAGAGAGACCTAAAACTGCTTGGGAGGCGCCCTGGCCTTGTGGAATGAGATCATGTTTTAGAGTCAGAGCCATCTCAGGTTTTGACCTGGCACTGCCTTGTACTGTGTAACCTGAAAGATGCTTCACCTCTGTTTGACTTAATTTCCTCGTTTATGAAATTGGGCTGAGCGTATAGGCCCTGCCAGGATTGCTGTGAGGATTAAATGAGACTGTGAATATGTAACACTTAACACAGAGTAGAAGCTTGACACACAGCATTCACACAGAGCACTCACAACGTCCCAGGAAGTGTTTAAAATATTTCAAAAATGTTAAATTCTTTAATGTTTGCAATAACTTACAAAGGGGAACTATTACTAACCCCACTTTACATATGGGCAAACTGAGGCTCAAAGTAGTTACGTAACTTATCCAATGCCACATACCAAATTAGTGGTGAAGTTAGTTTCAGGTTCAAGTAGACTGGATCCAGATGGTTACTGTGCTACTTCACATGGTAGCTATTTTTGTAATCTGGTTTTAAAGTACTGAATACTGCAAGTCGTGAGCCCTGTGTGTGCATTACTTCTGTAGGATGTTTTATTATAGTCACTTTCAATAAGAAATAAAAGGAGCTTTATTTATTATTAAGCTTTTAATGAAAATAAAACAGAGCCACAGCCATTAAAATAGGTTACTTAAGGATGATTTGAGAAGGTCTAAATTTCTCTGGACTGCTCCACAAATTCAGTATCTCTTTCTTTGAAATTGAGAGTGACTGGATATATTGATTAGTTAATTGAAGAAACTCTTTTCCACTTAGCACCCAGCGTTCGCACTGACATTTTAAAGAAACACAGCATCTCATTATAGAGTTTCTCTGGGATTTACTCACAGAAATATACAAAACAACTCACATCACACAAATAAGCAATCATTGAATCTTCAAAATAAGTTCATAATCACAATCTTCAAAAATCAACCATTCCAATAAGTATGGGAGCTCCGACCTAGATCAAAGTTGACCAGTTTGTTTATTTTTAAATTTAATAATTTTTCTGAGCTTTTGACACCCTGCTATGCCTGTGAGTCTCTTAGAGAGGAATATAATACGTCACGGTTCCTTAATTGGTCGGCGGCACGTGTGCCGGCTCCTGACGTGTCAGCTTGACTCATGGAACTACATTTTCAGAATCCCCTCTCTTCGAGTTTTTGGTTAGGGTTCTCCCATTGGCCCGGGTAGGCCCACGAGACATTCCCGTGGAAGCCTGGGGAGCGGGAAATGAAGCGGCCCTCTTTCTGAGATGCTGAGGCGTTGGAGCTATTGGTGTGGGGCCGTCAGCTGGACAGCCACCTCTCCACCTTTCCCTGGGTCCTACTTCAGCTTCTCCAACTCTTGGGCCAGGTATGTGGTTAGCTTCGGTTAGATAGATGGTCTCCAGCTTCAGTAGATATTAAAGTTTATGTAAAACATAATTAAGAAATAGAGAATTCTGGCTTGGCGCCCGTAGCTCAGTGGTTAGGGCGCCAGCCAAACAACAATGACAGCTACAAATAAAAGACTGCCAGGCCTTGTGGTGGGCGCCTGTAGTCCCAGCTACTCGGGAGGCTGAGGCAAGAGAATTGCTTAAGCCCAAGAGTTTTAAGTTGCTGCGAGCTGGGACGCCATTTGCGCAACAGCTTAAGACGCTATCTCAAAAAAAAAAAAAAAAAAAAAAGAAGAGAATTCAGTTGTAAAACCCAAAGATGCTTCATAGACTGTTCATAAAATTGTTATTTACTACCTATCTTTCTTTTTAGAAGTTAGGATAATACAGAAGCGTAAATGCCTATTGCAGAGATAAATAAATGAACCTACTATCTATCTCTCTATCTAGTCACGAGCTTCTCCAACAGGCAGTAAGACTTGACCTGGGTCTGACTGTGCTCATAGCAGCTCTTCTTTATTCTCCTCCACTTTGTATACATCTTTCCTTCCTGGTTCTCGGCTCTGTGGACTTTAAGCACCACCAGCGGACGTGAAAACAACTATATGGAGATTGCTCAAATAGTCCCCACACTATTTAAGATAAAATCTCTTGCAATATATGGTATACAATGTATACTATACTGTACACCATCTATGGTTCTATTTGTCTGATGGGAGCCCTAATAGAGAAAAAACTTCATCATGGCATCAGCTAATTATATCTTCAAGTATTTTGCAGGGCTTTAAGTAGAAAATGCTGATGCAGTTGAGCAATATTTGGATGGAATTTTCCTAACAATTGACTAAAAACATGCCTATGGTAAGTTATCAGGTAGAGCATCGATTTGCCACTTTATGTAGGTTGCATTATGACATGTCATTGGGGGTTCTGTTATGTGTTGAATCATGTCCTCTCCCTAAGTGTGTTAAGCCCCAACCCCTGAGATCTGTGAATGTATCTTCTTTGAAAATAGAATATTTGTTGATGTAATTAAGGTGCAAGTGAAGATGTGGTCATTCTGGATTAGAATGAACCCTAGATTCAGTCACCAGGGTCCTTATAAGAAATGTAGAACCAGAGTCAGACACACAGAAGAAAGAGGGTTGTGTGAATACAGAGGCAGAGACTAGAGTTATGCTGACAGAACCAAAGTACCCCAAGAATTGGTGGAAACCACTCAAAACTAAAAGAGGCAAAGAAGCATTCTTCCTTTGAGCCTTCAGAGGGAGCATGGCCCTGTTTCACCTTGATTTTAAATGTCTGACCTCCAGAATTGTGAGATAATAAATTTTTGTTTTTTAAAGTCAGCCAGTTTGCGGTGATTTGCTATTGCACTGTTAGGGCGTTAGCAGAGTTTCCAGATGAATGTTCCTGGCGTGCCTGTTCTGCTGGTCATAGGTCTGACCTCTCAAATTTCCTAAAATCCACTATGGGGAAAAAACTAAAGGGGGCCTAGTTGTCCACCAGGAATACCCAGTCATTATGTTCCTTTAAGAAGTATGTTGGGTCTAGTGCAGGATGGAAACTTTTGAATAATTTCATACTTTTTCATATGCCCTAAATGTCCATCTTACGTCCTTTCATATGCCCAAAATGTTCCTCACACTTTGTAGTCTCTGGGTTGCAAAGTCCAGGATGCTGAAGGAGGGCAGAGGCAAGGGCGGCACCTCCAGCACCAGTTACCTTCAGCTGATGCTCTCTGGGAAGTAGGTTCTTCTGGGCAGCTAGTCCTCGTTACATCTGAGGAAGAGTGATAACTTAGAACTAAGTCAATGGCAGGCACCCTCAAAGGAAGGTCCTTCCTCACCTCCTCATTCTAACCCCCAGTCCTGTTAGACTGAGGCTTTTCTGTTCTTTATCTAATCTGAAGGACACTTCTGATTTTCCCTTTCTTTTTCAGTGCTGTAGATTGCATTGTGTCCTCCCAATTTTATTTACAAAATCCAAACCCTCAGTGTAACTGTATTTGCAGACAGGGCCTATAAGGTTGTCTAAGGTTAAGTAAGGTCATAATGGTGATGTGTGGGCTACTGCCTGTATAAGAGAGGGAGAGACATCAGAGCTTTTTTCACTTGTGAGGATATAGTGAGAAGTCCACTGGGTACGTGCAGTCAGAAAGAAGCCCTCAGGGATCTTATCAGCTGGCGACTTGATTGCAGACTTAGCCTTCAAGAGGATGAGAAAATAAATTTCTGTTATTTCATCTGCCTAGCTGATGGTATTTCTTAACGGCAGCCTGAGCTAACCCTGACCAGGGTCATTTGTCTGGTACCTGCTATTTATAATAGCAAAACCCCATTCTGTAGGTCTGTGTCTGAATCTTTCTGATTCAAGTGGATTTTATTTTTGTTTCAGTTTCTATAGTGGGTTATAAACTGCAGGTAGAGGTAGGGGTGGATGGATTGTGCAAGGAGTAGGAAGTGACGTTTAGAAGAGAAATACAGTTACGACTTAGAAATATTATCCCATTACATGAGATTCCTCTTCCTTCTTCCCTCTCTCTCTCCCTTCCCCTCTTCCTTACAGTGATCACCCATATATATATCACATCATAGGAACCAAGGCCTATGTTAACCACTAGGCCACAAATACGTTCCAGACTTTGGCATTTCTGGATCTCAGAATCTACATAGTATGCTGATATATTGAGATAATAATATGCCCGCTACTTAATAAGAAGGCCCACTCTACTTGCTGGGGCTCTTGGATGGTAAGGAGCAGAGCATTCCAAACAGAAGAAATATCATGGGCAAAACCCCTGAGTTACTAAAGTGTCTTTGCACAAAAGAATATTTAGATGAGTTCTCTAAGTATACTTTGGTATAGTTGGGACATGCGTTTATGTGTTGGGATCTGTTAAAAGAATGTTGAGAGATAAGACTAGAAAGGGGGATAAAAATCTTTGAAGGAACTAAGGAAGCTGGAAGTTTTTATCTATTCGGGTGCTGAGGAAAGTTTCTGAATAAGGAAATGATCCCATCACTCTAGGTGTACCTTTCTGCGGACCCTGCACGTGACAGGCACAACAGTTGGTCATGAAGGTAGAGACCATGGCCACATGGTTCCTGTGTCCCCGGGTCTGTTGTGTTGCTCACGGCAGATGTGGTGCTCCCCAGTTGTATGCTGAGTGAGTGAATGGAGCTCAGAGAGAAGCACATACACACAGCCAACACCAGACATTTGAATCGTGATTCTGGGAGATTTATAAAAGATAATAGAAAATAAAGTGGAAACACTTGTCAGATCTATTCTTGCCATTTCTTTCTTATATTTACTTTAAATCCTTCATGCTGTGATTAGGTCCAGAGCTCTCTTGTCCTTTGCAGAAATGGAGGGTAGTTAAGTCACACCTTTCTTTGTAGCATAAATGTTGCTTTGCTTGGCGACCATCACTGAATTGTCCTCCGATATCTTTAGAAGAAGCAACTCTTATTTTTAAAAATTACTTTTCTCACAAATTTCATTTTCTAACTATTTAATGGTCTTTGCAGCTGACCTGGATTTTCTGTCACTTCACCTCTCTGGGTAGCCAGTACCTTGTGCGTAAAGGAAGCAGCTTGAGCTGAACGGTCTCTAAGGGAACAGATTTTGCCAAAATGAACTTTGGGCTGATAAGGGCTGGAAATCAGTTATAAGATGTAGAAGACGTGCCCCATATCTATCTAGTCTTTGGAGAGTGTTTGGATTCTGGTTAATAAATTAGTGAAAAAATTTCTAAATTACTATATTTATGATTTCAGAGAAATTAGAGTTCATTGAAATAACTCTTAATGTTAAGATTATAATAAACTGTTTCCTGAGATTGTTGATAAACCAAGGTGACTTGGCTTTGAGAGGAGAGAGAAAGCAACAGATGTCGAGTGCTTGCAGTGGACCATGGGCTTTGCATAGTTCATTTTTTCAAATTCTTGAAACGACTCTAAGAAATTGGTATTTGTTATTATCTTATGAATGAGACCATAGAAATCAGTGCTTGATCACACATCTAGTAACTGGCTGAGTCAGAACTAAGAACCAGGTCTGTCCAACCATAAAGCCACAGCTCTTCGACCAACATCCTGACTTGGGCAGAAAATGGAAAGAATAGCCCACTCTGCTGGGCTTTTTATAAAAATTGCCAATCACTATTTGTTGAGTACTTCTTAGGCATCAGACATTGGAATAGATACCTTTACATATGGTATCATGTAACATTTAATCTACTGCTTATTAGAAAGCTATTTCTGGGTTAGGGTTATTTTTCCAGGTTCATGAATAACCAAAGCAAGGCTCGGAGAATTTAAATGACTCCTACATTTTTGGCGCAGATAGTAAAGGATAGAGCTAGGAGCTGTGGCTCTGTGGAGATTATTTCTTGCAGTTTATTACACTGCTATCAATTGAGTCTGCTGAGAAAAGGCTGTTTCAGGTATAAAAGTGGGAGTGCCACAGGATGCCAACTGTGGGGGCGACCTCAGTCTTGATGAGAACTATAGCTATGAGGCAGCAAGCAGCTAGATTTCACTTCTACCACTTTGGCAATTTAGAGGTTCTGAGCAATGTAACTCAAAACTAACAAAAACTAATATTAGTTCTTTAGATCCTTTTTCTTTCTGGAGAGCTGGGACAGTTTCTTTAAGCAATTATAGTCTTTTTGAGGGTGGAGTATTTCACAAACTTCAAAGTTCTTAAGCATTACTTCTGATTAAACTTGATTCTTGGAACCCACTGCCATAAATTCTGACTCTATAAGCCAGGGTAGGTCTGAAAACTGCATCTATAACAAGTACTCCAGATGTTTCTGATGCAGGAAGGGGTGATGTCTGCCTCTTGATGAGATTGGTAGTTGATTTCTGAGTCCTGGTCACTGGCTCTATTATTAGCAATAGGACATTGGAAGAGATAACTCAACTGTTAGCCTTAGTTTTCCTATCTATAAAATGGGAATAATGCCAATAGCTACTTCTCAGTCATTTGAGGATTGCAGAGAGCATTTGGTACTTTTGACACATAGGAAATGCTCAGTTAATATTAGCTATTACTGAACAATATATAAACGTAGGTTGTCTATTTGCTCTGTTGACACAGTTTTTTTGTAGAATGTGTAGTCAGTATTCCCTCTTTCTCAGTGTTATGGAATAATTATGTAGGCTATGTGAAAATTCTTTCTTGGTTTGGTATAATCTGGCTATTAATTCATCTGGTTTGGGGCTATGTTTTATGGGGAAGCTTTTTTTATTACTACTTCAACCTTGTTGCTCGTTATTGGCCTGCTCAGGACTTCTATTTCTGATTCAGGTTTGGGAGGTTTTGTGTTATTAGGAATTTACCCATTTTCTCTACATTTTTCAGTTTATATTCACAGAGATTTCTGTCCTATACACAGATGATATTTTGTATTTCTTTTTATTTCTGATTAAGTTTATTTAGAACCTTTCTCTTCTATTTCTGATTAATCTAACTAGAAGTCTATTGATTTTGCTTGTCTTTTCAAAGAGCCAACTTTTTGTTTCATTGATCCTTTGTATTTCCTGTTTGTTTGTTTCCATTTCATGTTCTGCTCTCAGCTTTCTTATTTCTTTCCTTCTGGCAGTTTTGGGTTGGGCTTCCTCTTTTTATAGATCCTTGAGGTGCAACATCGTGTTGTTTATTTGTGATCTTTCTGATGTAAGCATGTCAGGCTGTGAATTTTCCTATCTATGTCACTTTTCCTGCATCCCATTGATTGTGGTTGTCATTCAGTTTGAAGAATCTTTTGATTTATATCACACTTTAATCATTGACCCAAGGATATTTCAGTGGGGTGTTGTTGAATTTCCATGACCTTATGTAGATTTGAGAATTCTTGGAGTTGATTTCTAGTTTTATTACACTGTGATCTGAGAAGAGACATGGCATGATCCTAGTTTTTCTGAATTTGCTGCCACTTGTTTTTCAGGCTAACCTATGATCTGTCTTGAGAAATGCCTCATGTACTTGTGAGAAGAATGCATACTTTGCATGCTGGTATAATCTGTAGACATCTGTCAGGTTCATTTGGTCTAGAGTGCTCTTGTGTTGTGCTCCTTTGTTGATCTTCTGCCCCAGTAATCTCTCCAGTTCCATCAGCAGAGTGTTGAAGTCCCCAGAAATGATGGTGTTGCTATTTATTTCTTTGCTTAGCTGTAGTAGTATTTTATTTATGAATCTGGGCATGCCTGTATTAAGTGCATATATGTTTAAGGTTGTTATAAATTCTTGCTGATTGCTCCTTTTATCATTTAAAAATGACCATCTTTGTCTTTTAACTACTGTTAACTTAAAGTCAATTTTTTTTTCCTGATATGAGAATAGCTATTCCTGCTCACTTTGGTGGAGTATTTTTTTTATCCCTTTATCTTGAGCCTGTACTATCCTTGTGAGTTAGATGGATTTCTAGAAGAGAGAAGAAACTTGAGGTATGTTTTTTCAACCAGTCTGTATCTTAAGAAAGGGACATTAGGAATTTGTATCCAATGTCAGTGTTCACATTTGACATACTCTCCTGCTCATTATGTGCAATGATACCTAGTTGCTTCGTTTTCTCCCCTGTATTATTGTTGTGTAAGGATTGTGAGATTTAACATCTGTTTTTTTTTTCTTTTTTCATTGGTGACTAATTGTTCTTTTCCATGTGTGCTCTTTTCCACTTTGAAGCATTTCCTGTAGGGCAAGTCTAGCAGTGACAGATTCCTTTAGTGTTTGCTTATCTGGGAAAGACTTTATTTCTCTTTCATTTATGAAGTTCAGTTTTGCAGGATCTAAATTTTTTGGCTGGCAGTTATCCTGTTTAAGAAGCTGAAAATGGGACTCTAGTTCCTTCTGGTTTGAAAGGTTTCTTCTGAGAGGTCTTTTGTTGGTCTGTTGGGTTTTCCTTTGTAAGTAACTTGTTGCTTTTGTCTTGTATAGAATTTTCTCCATCACACTGGCTTTGGTCTGGCTGATAACTATATGTCTTGGTGAGGTCCTGTTTTCTATAGAACTTCCTGGTATTTGATGACCATCTTCCATCTGGATATCCACACCTCTAGAGATAACAGGAATGATTTCCTCTGTTATTTTCTCAAGTAGGTTTTCTATACTTACTTTTTTTTTCTACTTCTCCCTTGGAAATACCTAAAATTTTTATATTAGTTGCTTTGCATAATCCCATATTTCTCTCAGTGATTGTTTATTTTTCTTTGTTCTTTTTTTTGTGAATTTTTTACTGACTGGGTTACTTTGAAATCCTTGTCTTCAAGCTCTGAAATTCTTTTTTTTTTT
>NW_003852609.1:960009-965964 GCF_000181295.1 Otolemur garnettii | reverse complement strand
GGCCTGGGCTGGATTCCACCACCACCTTAGGTATATGTGGCTGGCGCCTTAGCCACTTGAGCCAGAGGCACCGAGCCAGCTCTGAAATTCTTTCTTCTACTTGGTGTAATCTGCCGATGAAGCCTACTGATGTATTTTGCAATTTTCTAAATGACTTTCATTTCTTCAAGTTTTATTGTCCCCTTTTTAGTGTTATCTGTCTCTTTAGTAAATTTTTTCATTCAGGTTCTGAATGTTTTTATTTGTTTCTTTGAGATGGTTTTCTACTGTCTCCTCAAGTCCATTCATCTTGCTTGCCCTTGATAATCTGAATTACAGATCTCTCATTTCAACACTTTTCTTTTGGTCAGAGCTCATTCCTGGGGAGTTGTTATGCTCATTTGCTGGTTACAGAACAAACTTTTTTATGTTGCTGCAGTTCTTCTGCTGTTACTTTCTCATCTGGGACCACTTCTCTCAGCTCAGAACAGGTACCAGATACGGTATGCCTTTTTCCTCAGCCCAGGCACGTGAGCACACGGTGCGCCACAGATCAATTTCATCCTTACTAGATGCCCTAGCCCACAGGTCCTCTCTGTCCTGGCATCCTGCTCCACCAAACAGGTGAGCTATGACCTGCTGGCCCACTCTGCCCCACGTCCCGTGGACTCACAGACCACTATACTATGCGCACTTGCTATGCCCTGTGCTGTACCTTGTACAGCCCTTGCTTGTATGGCCCTCCCCTCCAGGGAGGCTATTGATGCTTTGTGAAGAGAGGGATGGACCTCTACATGGCATGCTTGTGTCATACTCTGAAAGCTTGACCAGGCAGCAGAGGGGCAGATTTTGACACTTCTGCTCTGCTACATCTCCCCTGATTTCCTGTGTTTATCATGGGGCTGTGATGGCAGGGCTGGACCCTGATGCTAGTGCACACACAAGGTGGAGTGGCCAGCAGGTCAATGTCTGTGCTGGGGTGGAGGAGGTGTGCTGGGCATGGAGCATGTGCACGCATACCTGGGAAGCTGAGCTGCTAGGTGCATGGACTCAGCAAGGGCCATACAAGGTATAGCACAGGGCATAGCAAGTGCACATAGTATAGTGGTCTGTGGGTCCCCGGGACATGGGGCAGAGTGGGCCAGCAGGTCATAGCTCACCTGTGTGGTGGAGCAGGATGCCAGGACAGAGTGGACCTGTGGGCAAGGGCATCTAGTAAGGATGAAATTGGCCCATGGGGCTCCGTGCTCATGTGCCTGGGCTAAGCCCCGAGTCAGGGCATAAGGGCAAGACAGGGGGTGCTCAGGGCAGAGCAGCTAAGGTGCTTGTGCAGGATAGTGTGGGTTCTTGGTGTGCAGACTGTGTAGATTCACAGGCCACAGCTCACACTGATATTCAGCCCTCTCAGGGCCCGTTAGGCAGTGTCAGTGTTGGCAGCAGTAAGGTGGCAGTAGCACTGGTCTATCTGCCCTAGCAGTGAGCAGTAGGTCCTGAGGGCTATGGGCATGTGTGCTCTGCCTGGGTTCCATGGGAAGTGTGGTCGAGTAGTATCACCCAGGACATAGCAGCAGGTGCCAGACCCTTAGTCTCCTGCTCTGGCCAGGGCTCCTAGTGATGGCAGGGAGGAGTTCACATCACCTGCCTAAACAGTGGGATTCCCTGCTTCCTCTCTGCCTGGCAGGGGCAAGGGGGATGCTGAAGTCACAGATCTGATCCCTGGGCAAAAGTAGCATTCTGGAGTTAGAATGCAATAATGGCCCCAGCTACAGTGCTCAGGGCTTATGAGCCAGCTGTCCCTTCTCTCTGGGGCAATGCAGCTGCACAGCATCCCATCAGGTCTCTGTGTCAGTCCAGAGATCTGCTGCAACACGGGAGGTTCCTGCCTCGGCGGAGTCTGGGCTTTCTCCTCTTTCCCTTTTCCCTGTGTGGCACCTTCTCTCATTACCTCTAGTCCTGCTGAGTAGCTGACCCCACTTCCATCTTCTTCACTTCACTTCTGCCTGCTCTCTGGATTCTCAGCATTCTTGCTCAGATGATGGATCTAAAAGCAGTTATCTATTCACCATTTTCGATTCTTTCTGTGACAGTGGTGCTGTGCAAGCAGCTTCTGGCCTGTCATCTTGCTATTCTCTCCCATGTCTTAAAATTTTAAAATAGCAATTAAAACACAATTTCTCAGCTTCAGTCACAAGAGCACTCCAATTGCCTCAGATAAATTTATGGCTTTTATCTTTCCAATATGGTTTTTCTCCTCAGCAAAATGTTTATGCATCAGGGAAAAATTTATAGCTATTAAGAAACAACTAAATCAAAATTTCTTCCTGCCTCAGCCCCCTTTACTCAGGGTCTTCTGGGTTACTTTCTGATAATTTCATTCAAAAGAAATAGTGGCCTAACATGTCAGGCATTTAAGTGGATTTGCATATTAAAATATAAATCCTCATCCTGGGGGGGATGAGGATAGGCATCTTGGGAGTTTAAGGCACATTATATAAAATAATAAAAAAAAAAGTTTACATTATATACCAAACCACTACAATAGATATATACTGGGCTTTTATATTTTTTTCATGCCTTGTGGTAATGTTGAATAGAAGTCGTGAGAGTGAATATTTCATCTCATTCCTGATCTTAGGAGGACAGTATTCAGTTTTTCACCATTTAAGTATGGTGTCAACTGTAGGTTTTATTATAGATGCACTTTATCAGATTGATTAAGTACTCTACTATTTCTGGTTTTCTGAGAGCATTGGATTTTGTGAAATACATTTTCTGCATCTTTTAAGACAATCATAAAAGTTTGCTTCTTTGTTTTGTCTTTGTGAATTACATTGTTTTTTGAATGTTAAACCAATTGGGAATTCCTAGGATAAACGCCACTTGGTCCTGATGTATTATCCTCTTTATATATTATTGGATTTGGTTTGCTAAACTTTAAGACTTCTTCGCATCCATGTTCAGGAAGGATCTGGATCTGTGGTTTTTTTGCAATGTCTTTGTCTCTTTTGTTATCAGAATAATGGGACCTTAGAATGAATTGAGAAGTATTTCCTCCTGTTCAAATCTTTGAAAGCATTTGTGTTGAATTGATATTTTTTACTTAAATGTTTGATAAAATGTACCAGTGAGGGCTCGGCGCCTGTGGCTCAAGTGGCTAAGGCGCCAGCCACATACACCTAAGGTGGCGGGTTCGAATCCAGCCTGGGCCTGCCAAAACAACAACAGCTGCAACCAAAAAATAGCCAGGCGTTGTGGTGGGCGTCTGTTGTCCCAGCTACTTGGGAGGCTGAGGCAGGAGACTCACTTGAGCCCAGGAGTTGGAGGTTGCTGTGAGCTGTGATGCCATGGCACTCTACCCAGGGGGATAGCTTGAGGCTCTGTCTCAAAAAAAAAAACAAAAAAAGTACCAGTGAGGAAGGGCATCTGGGCCTGGAGTTTGCTTTGTAAGAAGGATTTTTAAATGCAAATTAAATCTCTTCAATAGATACTTGTCTAATTAGACTATGTAATTCTTTTTGATTGAACTTTGGCAATTTTTGTCTATCAAGAAATTTGTTCATTTTAATCTATATTGTAAAATTTATTGGCTTACTATTACCCATAATGTTCTCTTATTGTCCTTTAATAAATATAGAATCTGTAGTGATATTACTTCTTTCATCCATGAAATTGGTAATTTTTGTATTTTTTCATTTATCCTTGTTCGTCTCCTTGGTGGTTTGTTGACCTTAGTGATTATAATAATTGTAGAACAACCTCTATTTTCACTCATTTTTCTATTTTTATCAATATTATTGATTTTTGCTCTATTTAATTTTGAAAATTCTTCTTATTGTAGATTTAATTGCTCTTCTTTCTCTAGTTTTTGTTTAAAGGTAGGGTATTGATGTAAGACATTTCTTGTTCCCCTAATATGTAGGTCCTATGCTAAGTATCCCCCTCTGTAAGTATTCCTTCAGCAGCATCCCACAAAATTTGACATTTTGTTTTTCCATTTTCACTCAGCTCAAAGTACTTTCTAATCTTCCTTGTGCTTGATTCTTTGAGTCAGAAGTGTGATATTTAGTATCCAGATAGTGGGGGTAATTTTCCAGATATCTTTCTGCTACAGAGTTCTAATTTAATTGTAGTAAAAGAACATGTCTTGTATGGTTTGAATGGTTTGAAATTTATTGAGGTTTGCTTAAGGGCAAATCAGTGATCTAAATTGGTAAATATACTGCGTGCATTTGAAAGTGTATTCTGTTATTGTTGGACGAAGTGTATTACAAAAGACAATGAGGTCAAGTTGGTTGGTCCTTACTAATTTTTACGTTGTTCCGTCACTATTCAGAGGGTATATTAAATTCTCTGTCTCTGACTATCATTGTATAAATGATGTTTTAGAAGCGCTCTTACTTGGTATTCAGGTGTTTAGGATTGTTAAATTATCTGAATGAATGGACTTCTTTGTTCCTGATAACATTGTTTACTCTATTACTCTAAAATCTACTCTTTTTATAAAAAAGACAAGGTCTTGCTTTTTGCCCAGGTGGCTGGAATGCAGTGGCATGATCAAAGCTCACTGCTACCTCAAAGTCCTTGATTCAAGTGATCCTCCTGCCTCAGCCTCCTGAGTAGGTAGGACTACAGTCTTATGCCTCCACACCCAGCTAAATTTTTTATAGATATGGGGTCTCAGACTGGTGTTGAATTCCTGGGCTCAAGTTACCTCACATCTCAGCCTCCCACAGTGTCAGCCATTAGATGTAGAATTTTTACCATTGACAGAGACAGAGACATCTTTTAAAGTTTTGATAGTTGTTGCAAAGTTGCATGGCTGATCTTGGCTAAATTGGCTCACATTTCTGGAAATGAATTAGCTGTTGGTTTACATAGAATGGCCTTGGTCTAGATGACTGGGACAACTCAGCTCTGGTGGACGTGTCTATCCTCCTTTAGCAGGCTGGCTGGGTTTGTTCCCATTGGTGAAGGTGCAGGTGCAGATGAGGAAACAGAAAGGTGTAAATATTTTATCAATTTCTGAGTCACATGACTTGCCCGGTATGCAGATGAGCACTGTAAGTTAGGTGGCTTCATTACAGTGAGTTACATGAAAAATTAATGCTATTTATTTGGTCAATCTACCATATTCTGTGAGGCCTATTAGTGCTCAAGGAATCTTTCTATTTTACCTTTCTTCTTTTAAGGGCATATTACTGTCAGAGATTTTGTTTTAGACCCAGTGGTCTAGTTCCATAATACTGATATTTTGAAGATATTTAAAATATCTTTATCCAAACAATCATTGAATGTTGTATTAAGTAATACTATATTCATGCTACTTTATGAGGTATGTGATACGAAAGTATAGTGGTGCAACTCCTAGAATAATTCTAAAGTAAGCCCTCTTCTGGGGCTAACATTTTACTACCTATTTGTGCAATCCTTTCTTTTTCTTTCTCTTTACTGTCCAACTTCTATATTCTTAGCTGTTCAGTTCACATTCCAACTTGTACCTGAGGAATTCTCACACCACTTGAGACTACAATTGCCTTGCTCTTGCTAAGATCGTATCACTTTTATCCAAGGGGTTATCAAGTCTGTTTCTATGAAATTTAGTTCATGTGTCTAATTAAAATTCTCAAGAAATAGTTCTATAGTGAGGAAAAAAATAAGTTGATGAAATTATGGTTTACAAATTAAAATTATTTTATTTATTTATTTATTGTTTTGCAGTTTTTGGCCAGGGCTGGGTTTGAATCCACCACCTCCAGCATATGGGGCTGGCACCCTACTCCTTTGAGCCACAGGTGCTGCTCTATTTTCTTTTAATGCTCCAAAAAGTAATGTACATTGTGAATCTATAAAGGAAAAGGGAACAGTTATTTAAAGCATTCTTCTTTTAATTTTATTAATCTAAGTAAACAGTTTGTCATAGCCTGTTTTTTTTTTTTTTTTTTGAAACAGAGTCTCACTATGTCACCTTTGGTAGAG
>NW_003852609.1:923344-948745 GCF_000181295.1 Otolemur garnettii | reverse complement strand
AGTCTATATTTGTCTTTTAAGGTAAGATGAGATTCTTGTATACAACAAATGTCTGGTCTGAGTTTCTGTATCCAGTCTGCCAATTTGTGCCTCTTTAGAGGACAATTTAAGCCATTCACATTGATTGAAATTATTGATAAGCCTGATAAAATTCTGGGCATCAAATTGTTCGAAAGTCCAGTGGACGTTTTTCATCTTTTTGCCACTGTAGAAGTTGGAGTTTGATCAAGTTTCTGAGTTAGTTTACTTTTGTGGTGGAGGATTGTACTGGTCATTGTGGAGAATAGGTCTGAGAATATCCTGGAGAGCTGGTTTAGTTATGGCAAATTTTTCAACGCATGGATGTCATTAAAGTACTTTTACATTATTTTCTCCATTATAAATGAAACTCAGTTTAGCTGGATACAGGATCCTGGGCTGAAAGTTATTTTGTTTTAAGAGATTAAATTTTGATGACCATCCTCTTCCTGCCTGAAAGGTTTCGGCAGAGAGATCTACAGTTATTCTAATATTCTTCCCCTTGTAGGTTATGGTTTTCTTACATCTTGCTTCTTTCAGGATTTTCTCTTTCATATTAACTTTAGTGAAGTTAATTATGATGTGTCTGTGGGATGTCCTATTCAGGTTGAGTTGTGCTCTGGTTTTGAAGCTGTCTGAAATCTGAATTTCAGGATCTCTTGACATATCTGGAAAGTTCTCTTTCATAATTTCATAAAGAAGAGCCCCTGAGTTTTGTCAAGCCACTTTGTCGCTTTCAGGGATTCCTATGAGGCAAATATTAGTTTTCTTCGAATTATTCCAGAGCTCTCTGAGAGAATGATCCATTTTTGCTTTCCATTTCTCATTCTCCTTGGATGTTTGGACGTATTCAGAAGCTTTGTCTTCTACGTCTTTGATCCTTTCTTCTGCTTTTTACACTCTGTTACCAAGAGATTCTACCATATTTTTCAGATCTTTGAGGGCTGCTATCTCTTTCCTTAATGTTTCAAAATCTTTGGTGGTTTTGTCTTTGAATTTGTTGAATTCTTGAGTGAACTTTTGGAATGCTCCTTGAATTTCTATTTCTCTTTGCCTCTATTCTATTAATCTTATTTGCAATCCAAATTCTGAATTCAATTTCTGACATCTAAGTTATCTGTTTATATAGGGGATCTTCAGTTTCATCTGCCACATCCTTTCTTGGGGGGGGTTGACCAACTCTGGTTATTCGTATTACCAGCCACATCCTTTCTTGGGGGGGGGGTTGATGTACTTTGGTTATTCGTATTACCAGAGTTTTTCCACTGATTCTGCCCCATGATTATTTTACCCCGTTTCTCTTTTCCCCTTCAGGTTTGTCAAGGACCCGCACGGTGTTACGGTGTGAGAGTCTGGGGATCTGCTTGGTGTGATGGGGCTAAGTGGCTCTGTCTTATTTTCAGCTGGTCTCTGTCCTACCCTAGTGATTCAGTTTCTCTTGGTTAAGTTTCAGCTGTGGAGAGCTACCAGCAATTAAATCACCCCCCCCCATAAATAACAATTTGGCAAGGAAAAACAAACATTCCCTCAACCATACACCCAGGGTGCCCCTTTGAATAGTCCCTGAGTGGTCTGCCTGGTTTAAGGGGTCCAAATCAGTTGTCCCAGTCAGCACCTGTTTCAGGTGGAAAAGTTCAAATGTTTCTTGCAGCTAGATAAGAGGGTTCTGCTCATAGCTTGGATATAACTTGCTACAGTGCTCCGTGAGGGCAAAGGGACCCACCCAGCAGATGGGTTAGTCTGGGAAGGTTAATACCTCCTTCCCCACCTTGCACCCAGTCACTCATAATCCCGCAGGTCACACCTGTTCACTCCAGTAGGCAACTGCTCCCGGGGTTTACAACTGCCAAAATCACCCGGAAATCTGCGTCCGGCATTGGGGCCTTGCGTGTTTAAATTAGGCTGTGGACGTTCTCTTAATTCCAGCCCCTCACCTTCTGTTGCGGCTAGATTCCTCTTCAAGTCAAAGGCTGCTACTGCTGCAGAGCAACTCAACCCCGGGCAGCAATTAGATTTTACACTCAGGTGTCAATCCCTGCCTCTGCCTGCCCACTGCCTTTGTCTCAGCATTACCCTGAGGGCCAGGTGCTCTTTGGGAAATCTGAGTCCAGTCCGGCAGGGGAAGAATTTGCACTTAGAAAGTTGTGGCCTGTTATAGCCTCACACCTTCTGTGCAGTCTAAATTCTTCTGGAAGTCAGAAGCTTTCTGGAGCTGGTGAATAACCCAGCTCTGACCCTGAAGCAAATTAGAGTTTACACTCAGGTGTCAATTCTAGCCTCTGCCTGCCCAATGCCTTTGTCTCAGCTAGTTCCCTGAGGGCTGGTGCTAATTGTCTTTACTTACAAAAGTTACCAATTCTGTTCCAGTGGCATCAGTTCACAGCTCAGGATGCCATGGCTGCTGTATGGCTTTCTTCTGCTCACTCCTGTGCCACAGTCAGCACAGAGCAGCACCAGCCCTTTCCCCCTCTACTTCTCTCTAGGAGATGCCCAAGAATCTGGACTCTGTAGGTAACAAACCTCCAGACCTCAGGGTTGGAGGGGGGAGTCCTCAAGAGTTCAATGTTGCAGGTGAGGACTATATACAGTTTTATACAGTTTTACAGTTTTATGCCTGGCAGGAGGGTGCCGTGGCACGCCAGCAGGGGTAGGAGGTCCAGTTTTTAGGGGGTCTCTCCTGTGGGATAGAGTGGGAGGATGTTTGAACTCTGCTCGCTTGTTTGCTTGGAATAAACTGTGAGCCCTTCTTGTGGGGTGAGGGGACTCCCCTCTGCTTGGTGGTGGATTTTATACCTTTTGATTGTATTTTGGGGGTTGCAGCTTGCCTCAGGAAGGTTGAAGTGTGCTCTTGAATCTTCTCTCTTGGCTCCGCTCCAAACCATCAACTCCTTTGCTAAACTTCTGTCCTTTAAGCCTCCTTCTGGACGGGAGCTTTTGTAAAAAGCTGGCTTCAGTCCGTCATCTTGGCTCCGCCCTTGGGGATTAATTTTTCAACATGAGTTTGGGAGGAGATAAAAACATTCAAATCACAGCCAGGTTTCTGTTTTTTCTTTTAACTATTTCATAAACTAGCATTTTAAGTAATTTATGTTGGGATACACTAATAAACAGCATGCATTATGGCATTTTAATATGTGGTTCTTTATCATTTTGGATGTATTTTATTTTTATTTGTTTATGCCTGATCTCCCCAATAATAATATTATGATGTACATTGGAATTTAAAGATCACAAAGAAGATTTTCCTAAATTATTCGATTTGATCTTCATGACAATATTCTGAGTATTTTTAGCTAGTGATATTTAAGAATGGAACCGAAGACCTCATTCAGTTTTTCAGCTGATGTTGATTGCATATGACAGGCACCGTGTTGGGCCCTGGGGATGCAGTGGTGACTAAGAGAATGGTTCGTGGCAGGGAATATTTGGGGCAGAGACTTAGCATGTGAGCAGTGTAATTCAGGAAACGAATGGTGGCCAAGGTTGCGTGGCAATGTGTACTTAATCCTATAGAAATTTACATTTAAGAATGGATCAGATGGTAACTTTTATGTTACATGTATTTTTCCACACTAAAAAATAATTAAGCTGAGCAAGGAGGTATCATAAAATGATGACAATTGTTAAGGCCAGTTGGTGGATATATAGAACTTTACATAATAGAATATCTCTATACTTTGAATTTTTTATAATAAAGTTAAAATAAATGTTAATAGTGGCATCTTCAGTCTGTAGATTTTGTGATAAGATATGTGATGTGACATTTTTGACATGAGCTATGGAGTAGATGGTGGAAAAGACCCCTGCTCTGTAAAAAATTAAAAATTAGCCAGCTGTGGTGATGTATGCCTGGAGTCCCAGCTGCTCAGGAGGTTGAAGCAGGAGGATCAGTTGACCCTAGGAGTTTGAGGTTGCAGGGAGCTATGATGATGTTACTGTATTCTAGCCTGGGTGACAGAGTAAGACTCGCCTCAGACAAACAAACAAAACTCCAAAAACACAATAACAAAAAATAAATGAGTTGTAACTCATGGGTCATAGTTTGCCAACTCCAACTTTATGCACAAGTGTAGATGTGGACTTTTCTCAGGAAAATATAGTGTAAAGGAACGGAAGAAGGAAAGTTAGTTACAGATGGAATTGTTGAAACGGGGTTGGGAGTTAAGGCATTTTTCATCTGATTCCATCTGAAAGTTAGTTACAGATGGAATTGTTGAAATGGGGTTGGGAGTTAAGGCATTTTTCATCTGATGCCTTCTATATTTCCTGTGAAAACATCATAATAGAATATAGTTAATAGTAACCTGGGTTTATGGAGGGCAGATATTGTTTTAGGAGATTTACGTGCACTGACAATATTTTAGAAGATTTACATGTACTGACTCATTTACTATTTACAAGAACTGTATGAGGCAGGAAATATTGTTTCTATTTTACCAACAAGGAACTGAGGTACAGAACTGTTAGGAGATGTATGCTTAAAGTTGCATTTATTTGAGTTGCTGGAAGCTGAATAAAACCCTGACAGTTTGCCTCAAGAGCCACAGTCTTATCTACAAGCCTGTTTACTAATGTCATCCATGGGTGGGGAAGGGGACACGGGAGGGGTTGGCCATCTAAGGAGTGTGAAGGAAGGGAAGAATGATTTGAATAACGTGATAAGATCATAGGGGATGTCCAGAACTCAGTTGAGACTGGTAATTACAAATTGCAAGTGCTGTCAATCAACTGGAGGATGTGGTTTGCTCCAGAGCATCTCTGCTACTTGAGTGCAGGCGTGCTGAGTGGACAGACTATTGGGTTTATCATTCATTGGGTGTGGATTAACATTCAGTGGGTGTGGCAAGAGGACAAAGTGAAAATTGCTGCAGTATTTTACAGATGAAAGAGGCTTTGGGGACTATATCCTGCTTATTAAAACTCTTTCTGCCAGGTAGTATTTTGTCTCTCATTGGCTTCTTTTGGCAAAGAATTTTGGTGAATAGAGCAGAACCTTGAAATGCAGCTAAATTCAATACACCAAGAATTAGCATATGCTAGATTCTCTGCTGGAAGCTAAGCATATTTTGAACTAGGACTTTTCTGTTTATCTACTATGAATGCCATTAGTTCCCGAGGTTTTTGTTTAAAAGCAATGCATCAGATTCTTAAGTGCTTTTCCTCTGACTTCTATGCTTACTCCATCTCAGTTACAAGGTCATATTAATGACGCCTTTCAGATTTCTTTTATGTCACTATGTCATTCTATAATCAAAAATGATAACGTTGTAGTAGTATGAACAGTTCTTAAATTTATACCACAAATTTTATTTTATAATCTAAAAAAGTTAAAATTTTCATCTAAGAAAAATCAAAAGCAAAGAGTCAAATAGGAAATTCTATATACATCACAATGACCCATACCAGCAACTTTTAGTAATAAAGATTTGAGTGATTTGATAGCTCTAAATGATCTGTATGGTCAATTGAAAATTAGCTGATTATCAATATACTGGGAAAATCTTATTTTTATGATGACTTTAATAGACTGAAATTGTGAACTGGATTCTGAATCACAAAATTTTGAGATAAGTTAGGTAGCAATGAGACAGATTATTAGAAGTGATTTTATTTTGAACTTTTTAATGCAATGTGTGGACCTTGAGCCCGAAGATAATTAGCCATTAGAAATCAAAATTTGGTGCCCATCCAAATCTACTGAATGAGAATCTGCATTTTAGTAAGATTTCCACAGGTTTTTATGCACATTGCAGTTTGAAAAGTACTTGTCTGTATCAACATTATAGTAATTAAGTATTGTGATGATTTGAGTGCATGTAAAGCACCTGTTGGTTTTTATATTATATATTTGGTGTAGTGATGAATTGACCACATGTAATCCCAAATATATTTTAGTTAAGCAGGTAATTTGAGAGGAAAATGGGGTAGAAAGGCCTGGGTTCTCATTTGTTTTCAACTTGCATGACTGGTTGGCAAATCATACACTCACAGTTCTGCTTTTTATTTTCTCCAGCCTTCTTTATTATTGTACTCTGACTTTCATCTTTCCTTCTGCAGTTCTCCATGCTCCTCAATTAAAAAAAACCTTGATTTGCAAAAGCAACAGTTTCTTGACTCTCAGAAGCCAGGTCTTTATCACATCAAAAAGAGTTAACAGAAAAGACACCTACAAAGTTGGGAGAATTCTCATTCTCCAGGAACTCTAATTCTTTGAGGAAATTTTGACAGTTGTCACATGGCATTCTAACTGCTGAAATGCTTGATAGTTTTCTTCAGGACAGGACTGAATGTTGACCCACAGTAATGAATGTGATGAACCTTCAGCCAAGGCATGTGCAAGGCGAAGAGGTGAGTCTGACTCATTAGTTTTGTTCTAGAGCAATGAAGAGTCATGACATTTGCCCTGATTGTCCCCTTCCAAATGGAGGTCTGCCTGAAGATATCATTTTTTGCTTTGAGGTTTTTCTTCTGCATATGTCTTTTTTTTTTTTTTTGCTTTTTAAACTAAAAATATGGAATGCTTCACAAATTTGCGTGTCAGCCTTGAGCAGGGGCCATGCTAATCTTCTCTGTATTGTTCCAATTTTAGTATATGTGTGCCGAAGCAAGCACTGCATATCTTTTTCAAAAACATACAATGCCAAGGTGAGTGACAGGAAGATAGTGACTATTCAACGTATGGCAAAGACCATGAAGCTAAGGGTTTCTTCTTGTCAAATATTTCTGTTGAGAGCACTTTTATTTCTTCATCTTTGTGCTTTCTTCTTGGAAGAAAGATAATAAATGAGAGGCCAGATCACCAAGGCAGACAATAGAAGACCTCTCAATAGCCAGGCAAAGGTGTGTTACTGCAAGATTTCCCTTTTCATCTTTAGGATTTAGGTAGATGCTTTTAGATAGACAATACTATAGAGCAAAAAGGGAGAATGTTTTATTGCTCAATTATTCTAGATATTAAAGCTGACTGTCATGATTTTGAATTAATATTAGATATTCAAGAGAACGAATTAAATCTAGGATCACTTGTGAGTGGAAAAATAAACAGAATGTCCATCTCATTGATCTGGCCAAGACAAATAGCCCAGTCTAATAATAGTAATGTCGCTTGAGGACTACTATATGCATTGTCTCATTTTATTCTTGGATTGACCCCTGTGAACATGGCATCATTATAATTCCCCTTATTCATGCCAGGAAATGGAGAGGTAGAGACATTAGGAAACTTCCTGAGGGTCACACAGTTGGCTATTGGCATAGCTGGGACTATATCCACTTTCAGGATTCCATCTCCCTCCCAAACCCTAATCTATAGGTTACAAGGGAATGTGAAGATATTTAGCCACAATTTCTCCATTCTCCCCACGTATACCTCTCACACACCCATAAAGCCCTTTACTACCTTAGGAGAAGTTTCAAAGTCATGTTCTCCTTACTTGTTAGATAAATTTTGGAATGTATTGGTAATTATGAGCAGCAGTCATTGTTTCTCTTTCTGATGGCCACAGGCAAGATATTGATTTAGAAAACATGATTGTGCTGTAAATTCATAAAGTAAGTGAATTAAAAGCAAAAATGGGCTATGAAAAGAGCCCCCAAAAGATTCCTAATGTCCTTAATACTCATACCATTAAACTGAGAAAAGCAAATACGCAATCTGTTGAGCAACGCTCTTGCTACTAATTCCTTAGAGGTGTCACTGTCTAGCATGTATCAACTGTCTCCAACTGCAGAAAGCAAGCTACAACAGATCAGCCAGTGTTAATGTGGGTTGCGTCAGGCTTCTGTCTGTCATGTTGTTCTTCTTCTTGGAGACCTTGTCCTGACAATTATTTTCTCTTTATTCTGTATCTTCAGCTCTTCCTGTTGATGTTTAACCACAACGTGCACATTAAACATGCTAAATCTCTCCTGCCTTAAACAATAATGGCAATGCTAAGCCCCCCAGGTACTGCTCTGGCTGTAGCTCTGCTCAGTTCTTGCAGCCAGGCATTACAAAAGGTTTGTCAAAAGGTTACAGTTTCTTCTTTTTACTCTCCAACCCACACTCCAACTTTACCAAACCAGCATTTCTCAAGTTCACCAATGTCTTTCTTATCTCAAGCTTTATTTGGAAAAAAATTTTTTTTCAATCTCCCTGAGCTCAGAGCAGAATCAGGTATGGCCAGCCACTGGCTCCTCCCTTCCCTGGTTTCAGGACCCTTGCAAGCTGCTGGCCCTCTTGCCTACCCAGTCCCAGTTTACAGCTCCTCTCCTGCCTGCCTCCTACAGCTTCCTTTTTGATATTGCTTGGGGCTCCACCCTTCCCTCTTTCACACCGCACCTTCTTCTGAGAGAATCTTATTTACTACTCCCCTGGTTTCAATTACAACCTACATGCCTATACCATCAATAACACTGTAATAACATTTATTGACTGATTACAACGTGTGCCATTATGCTAAGCTCTTCATGCGAAGTATCTAATCTGTTCCTCATAGCAACACTGAAATGTTTAAATTCACCGCATGCTTTCTGCTGAGTCCTAGAGCTATGTCTATGGACGTGTGCTAGACAATTCCTTTGATTCTCTTAAAGTCATCTCTAAGGCAAAATGTTCAAAATGATATTCTTCATCTTCCCCACTCCACTCTGCGTTTTCCAACCTTGTTCTTTCAACATTACTCCCCTTGTTCATGGTTTCAAGCTAGAATCCTGGGAGTGAAACGGTTTTGCTCCTTATGTCTGCCCACTCCATTTAATCACTAAATCCCACTACTTTTACCTACTAAACAGCTTTCTAATGTGTGGCTTCTTCCCATTTCCATGACCTTCATTCTACTCCATGGGTTCTCCATCCCAGCACTGTTCCAGGTAATTCTTCATTGTGGTGCTCTTTTTTTTTGTATTTTTTTTAGAGTTTCAAGCTGTTGCCCTGGGTAGAGTGGCATGGCATCACTGCTCACAGCAACCTCAAACTCTTGGGCTTATGCAATTCTCTTGCCCCCCTCCCAAATAGCTGGGACTACAGGTGCCTGCCACAACACCTGGATATTTTGGGTTATAGTTGTCATTGCTGTTTGGTGGGCCCAGGCTGGATTCGAACCCGCCAGTGCAATTGTATGTGGCTGGTACCTTAGCAGCTTGAGCTACAGGCTCTGAGCCAAAATAGGGTATTTTCTTTCTTCCTTTTTTTTTTTTTTCTTGAAACAGAATCTCACTTTGTTGCCCTCAGTAGAGGCATCACAGTTCACAGCAACCTCCTCCAGCTCTTGGGGTTAGGTGATTCTCTTGCCTCAGCCTCCTGAGGAGTTGGGACTGTGGGCATCCCCCACAATGCCTGGCTAATTTTTTTTTGTTGTTGTTGCAGTTTGGCCGGGGCCAGACTTGAACCTGCCACCTTCAGTATATAGAGGCTGGCGCCCTACTCACTGAGCCACAGGTGCTGCCCTGTGTATATACTTTCCTGTGTATTATACTATGGTTAACAGTATCCCTGTCCTCTTCCCACTAGATACCAGTAGTAACCCTCCCTCCTTTGCCCCACTGTGTGAAAATCAGAAATGTCTCAAGTCATTACCAAATATTCATTGGGAAGCAAGAACATTCTCATTCGAGAGCCACCACTTCAGTCCCAGTCAGTGTCATCTCTCTTGCTAGTTAATGCAACACATTCAGTTCATCCTAAATGATGCAAAATGTAAATCAGATTATGTCACCACTCTTTGAGATTTATTTTTAAAATTTAGCTTCTCCATGCATTTAGAATAAAATTCAAAGTTCTTAAAAGCGTTTCTAAGTTTCGACCCTTGCTTACTTACCATTTCAGTTTCTTTTGGGGCCATAGTAGATTTCCTTATTGGCATTTCCTCAATATGCCCATTTTCTATCCTGGGGCTTCACAGGGTTCTCACTGTTGCTTGGAATGTTTCCATCTGCCCCTTTTACTTTGCCTCGTTACTTGTCCATCATCCCCTCAGGTCTCAGCTCCTGTTTTGCTTCCTCAAAGAGATCCTACCCAGCAACAATCCTTCTTTCTAGCAAACTAGGATGCTATGCAAACCACATGCTTCTGTAGCTCAGTGTACTTACTGGTTACCTATTCTCTGTGTGTAATTACCTATTTAGTGCTTCTCTTTCCTGTCAAATGGAAAAATCTGTGAGAGTGGTTACCAAGTCTGTTTCGTACTCTGTTAATATTTAGTATCTGCCGTAATTCTGAGCACGTAGTACAGACTCAGTAAGTATTTGTTTGATGAATACAGTGGAGAAGCAGTCTATTAGAAGGATGCAGTGGTGCCTTATAGATGACACCAGGAAAGGAAAATAGAGAAGTCTCATTGGCACAGGAAATAGAACCTAGGAAGTCAGGGGCCCATCCTCCATCAGTGAGAGCGAAACAGTCTCTTATCTTTTTTCTTCTTTCTTCTTCCTTTACCTGCTTCTCTCTGGGATTCCCTCTCCTTTCTTATCTGTGCCGAGTCTGCCTTAAGTCCACATGACCTTCATGTTGTCTTATCTAGTGCTGAGTAGCAGTGTTACTAAGTTGTGAGTTTTCTAAGTGAAGAAGGAACATTCATGGACAATTGGACTAGAGTTGGGGAGGAAGAAGAGTAGTGAAATGCACACCCCCATTTTTATGGCTCCTCCTTTGGTTTTCCAGAAGATGAAAGAAGGAGATGTTACACTCAAATTATATGTAGGATCATTTCTGTTAAGCTCTGTTTAGGAGATCATTTGCATCAGAAACATGCCTAGTATGGCTTGGCGCCTATGGCTCAAGTGGCTAAGGCGCCAGCCATATACACCTAAGGTGGCAGGTTTGAATCCAGCCCGGGCCCGCCAAAACAACAATGACAGCTGCAACAAAAAATAGCCAGGCATTGTGGTGGGCACCTGTGGTCCCAGCTACTTGGGAAGCTGAGGCAGGAGACTCACTTGAGCCCAGGAGTTGGAGGTTGCTGTGAGCTGTGATACCACAGCACTCTACCCAGGGGGATAGCTTGAGGCCCTGTTTCAAAAAAAAAAAAAAAATAGAAACATGCCTAGTAGAAATATCCTTGGAATAGCCTTAAATATCATAGCAACAAGATGAAAACAATTCAGACAAAAAAGATAAGAATTTTCTTTTCCTGAACACCTTATGTGATCTCTGGGCCGTCTTTCACTAGAACATTAACACTTGGTTCTAAGGAAGCAAACCCAAGAAATAACATAGTTTCTGAATGCTTCCATGGACTATGGAAGCCAACCAAGTCAGACTGACCCTTTTTTTGGTAAATGGGCATCACAGAGAATGATCATCAGTAAAATCCCTGATTTGGTTTGTTTGATGTTGCCATATAAACAAGGTTTTATTTGCTTTTTAAACAGAAGTAGAGATGGTTTCTGAAATTTTCTTATTTTGCTGTGAAAGATTAGTACAGATATGAGATTGTTGGCATTGATGAGCATGTGTGGGGGAGCAGGTGCAGATACACCAAGATACATTTGGGGACAGGAAAGTGGGCAAATTATATGGGGGCATATGGGCTCTAGAGGCACACTTAGCCAACTGTCCTCACATCCCAAGAGCAAAACACGTCTTACATTTTTGAACAACTGAGATCAGACTTCTCTTTTGTGGACATAGATAGACGCTCAGAAATGTGAGACATCAGGTGCTAGAAGCTGTCGCTTGGAGCAATGCTGATTTATTTTCAGAAAGCTAAGCCAAGGGAAACCCATAATTTTCTGAGGAAGAGATTCTGCAATCATCTTTAAACTTTCAGATGCTAATTCTTATCTTATTTCTATAACCACCCGCTCTAGAGCATGTTTAATGAAAATAAGGGATGATGGCTGTCATAGCTTAAGTGAGCTAAATTTTATCTGCGCTGAAAATCGCTGTGAAATAATCTCTAATTATAAAGCTGGGAAACAGAACATTTCAGCACATGTGTGTTGAGAGAGTGAGCCTCCAGCTCTTACCACTAGAGCTATCTTGAAAATTATTCACATCTGCTAAAAGGGGAAAAGACGGAGCTTCTTCATCAGTATTTTAAAATAATTTAAATATGTAGCAACTATGGTGAAATTTGGCCTGAAGACCTATTTTTCTAAATTGGTGATTAAAGACATTTTATTGCATATGGAAAGTCCTTAATTTTTGAAATATTGAATATAGAAACCATATAGCATACCATAAATAATTCTGCAAATGTTCAGTAGAGGCTGTATGCCAGGTGTTATTCTAAACACCTCACACATTATCTTCCTTATGTTTACTTCCTAGCCAAGTTAAGCATAAAGTGGCAAAAATCAAGACAGGATTAACTCAACTAAGAAATTTCCAAACACTTCAGAAATCTACTTCAAATCTTTAGGCAACAAAATGCAACAACACAAGGATTAAAAAAAAAAAGTCCATAAAAATGCTTTGATCAGACATAGAGCTGCTTTTAATATTTTAAAGGGCTGAGATTGTCTGGACTGGAAATTATAATAATATCATTTATCTTATTCTTAAATAACAATATTTGTAGTTATTCTGAATCAATTAATCTACATATTCTATAGGCTTCCACAGGCTGAGGTATGTAAGGGAGTTTTCCACACATAATGTATACTCATAAATTCATTCCTTTGGTATTTCTTCCCTTTCCACTCAATAGTCCACTTTCAAAATTGTGTTAAGGAAGAGGCAACTTATAGCCAAAATAAGATTCTTGAAAACATCACAAATACTTGTGCTGTGTAACAAGTCATAACCTTTTCCTGGATTGTTACATACATTTTGAAAACTGCCTATTTTCCCTAAGTCTCAAAAGCCACTAGTGAATAAAATGATTTCTGTTGGGATAAAGTCTCCTGAAAGCTGAGTGCACAAATGTTCATCAACACCAGGTGGGTAAGCTTTCCTGACTGGTGTCTTTAACCTTCAAACTACATAACTTTCAATTTGTATTAAACTTAGCAATGTGTGCTGATCTTAAACCAATTGTCAAATTTTACTTTTGTTTAGAGATATACAAAATGGAAATGTTGCCGTTAGATTAAAATTCTCACTGAAGTTCATAAAAAACCAGCCCATAAACTTCAAAAATTCTAAACCACTTCAGGTTTCAGTATGTGAAAGCACATTTGGTCACATTTACCTGTGTGAGGGAATCAATGTTCATGAAGCTCTGTGATCTTTTTGATTTGTCACAGGCATTAATGGAACATTGATTAGTAACTCAAAGCCAAAGGAGACTTAGTTAATCATGGAACAAGAAAAACAAAACACTTGAAAAATGTTGATCTTATTATTTCAATTTTCCAGGCAGACCCTTAAAGACCGGGTCAGATTGATCCATCAACAATTCAGCTGAGCACTCCATCACTCTAACATTGTCAGAGGTACCCTAAATTACTCTCGCTGTGTAAGTCTCTGAAATGGAGAATGCCAGAATCTTTTGTGCTAAGAAAGAATACAATTTCATGGCTGAAGTCTGATGAATTCAGATTTCTTGTTTAAATAATGTTGTCTCTCTGCACACTTGCGTGTCTTCTGGCACAAAAGGTCAACTGTATCCTACAACTTCTGAACTAGAATGTCTATTTTATATGAAAATGATATATTTGCTATTCTGCAGGGGAGTTATAAGGGTTAGGAAGGATTCACGCATTCTAATGCAGGCTGCCTTTAACAAGCTCCTTTGACTGATAGTCGCTTTGCATTGTATATTTTCATGAAGCCACTTGGCCACAACCGTGTCTCATCATTCACCTACCATTTCAACTTGTCTTTCCAGTATAAAATCGAGCCATTCAGCTGTGAACAACATTGAATTTTAGGCTCATTTCTTTATTGAAAATGACAGGTGTCACGACCTGTCGGGCTCCTATAGCCCTGGTCTCGGTTAGTGCAGGAAGGAACCAGGCGAGAAGCGGATTAGAAGTACAAGCTTGTGGAAGGCAGGCTAGCCCTTACTTTCCGGGTAGCCCCGAGCAACCTCTGCACCAGCCTTTTATTGAGCCAGAACAACACAGGTGAGGGGAGAAATTAACAATGACTACGTGCTGAGGGCACGGGCTCCTCCCACAAGGAACTCAGTGGGGAATGGCCCGAGGTCCACGCCTCAGCTGCAGATCATCTTGCTTGGATGTTGGTGTCTCCTACAGACAGGCTCTTATATACATATCTTTGTCAAAATGAGTATTTAGTGTAAATGAAAATTAAATTCAGTAGAACTGCTGTAAGTTGACCACCCAAGGGACTGTAACAACCCAGTCAACATACAAAGGGATCAACATAAGGAATTATAATAGCCTATTGCACTGATACGTACATGTGGTGCATGTCTGGGCTATGAAAATTAGGTCAATTTAAGGTGGTGCTTAATGTAGGGAATTGGTTAATTATAGAGGTTCTGTGTAAATCTAAAATCTCTACCACAATTACCCATCTTCTACACTTATAACATTAGGTCCATCTTATATAACTTATAAGGGCCTATCTTCTATACTTACAGTAGGCCCTTAAAAATCCTAAGATGTGGTATAGCTTGAAGTCTGTGATGCCTCTCTCTTTATTCTTATTACAGAAAGTTGTAAGGTTGCATTGGCTATTTGGGGTTTTTTTTTGTTCCATATGAAGTATAGAACTATTTTTTCTAGATCTGTGAAAAATGGTGTAGGTATTTTATTGGGAATTGATGCATTGAATCTGTAAATCACTTGTTTTGATTGAGTCAAGATCATAAAGTAGACATTTCAATTTCTCTTTTCAATTACACTTTACTGAAGCATTGAAGCAGCAGTTTTCATTTAGTTGTGATGATGAGCTGCATTCACACATAGTATCAAAGTCACCGGGAGGAGTACATGTGTGTACTCCACCTGCATAAAGCCCTGGAACCTAGGTTTTCACAACATACCTGTATGTACCTAGGCATTTTAACTTATTTAAAATCCTTACTCAATTTGATAGTAATATGTGATTTAATGATGTTATCTTATTATTCTAAAGAAAGTAAATGTGCATTGCCTTCTTGTTTTAGGGCAATCAGACTGATGAAAAACTTACCTGTTAAGAAAAAGAATTCTTAGGCTATAATTAGGTTATAGCTTTCATATGAAAGCTATAAATTAGTTTCATAATAGGACTGAGTACATTGGATACTTTTTCTTCCATTCTTGAGATACTTTGCTAAGAAGAACATTTTCCAGCTCCGTCCATGTAAACATGAAGGAGGTAAGGTCTCCATCTTTCTTTAGGGCTGCATAATATTCCATGGTGTACACATACCACAATTTATTGATCCATTCATGAGTTGATGGACACTTGAGTTTCTTCCATGACCTAGCAATTATGAACTGGGCTGCAATAAACATTCTAAGACAATATCTTTATTTGTATTAGATAGGGGGGAGTGGAAGGAGGGAGGGGGACTGGAAGGGAGGAGGGTGGATGGGTGGAGGGAGGGTGATTGGTGGGATCATCTTTATGGTTTATTTTACAAGGGTATAAGTGATTCTTTCTAAAAGTAGAATATAAATGTCTTAACACAATAACTAAGAAAATGACATGAAGGCTATGTTAACCAGTTTGAAAATATTTCAAATTATATCTGAAAACACCACACTATACCCCATGATTGCATTAATGTACACAGCTATGATTTAATAAAAAAAAAAAAAGAAAGAAAAAGAATTCCTATTAGGATAGTAGGTAGCAGGTGGGGCCTTACCTGGGAAGAAAAAAATGGCCTCTAAGCATTTGCCTTGCAAACTTTTTAAGGAATACATCATTAAAACTCTGAGCAATTGTTTACTACACTCTTTTAATGCTCTCAAAAATTAAAACTAAAGACTAAAATGAGAATTGTCAATCTTGAGAGTATCAGTTACTAAGATCTTTTTAGTCACATCTGTAAGAATAAATGAGATACCATTATCAATCAAGGCTGTCTTTCTTGAGTAATCTTTTCACTTTAGGGATCTGAGGCTTAGGACCAGATAAGTCTCCAAGACCTTTGGAAAAGATACCAATTTTCTCAACCCTTCATTAAACATGTATTCATTCTTTATCTCTTTTTTAATAGGCCCTAAGTGATGAAATATTTTTTACTTTTAAACATATTTTGTAAAACATTTTATCTCTCTTTCCCAATTTCTACAGATTATAGGTAATGATCATCTTCAAATGGATTGCTACTCTTTTGATATAATATAATTCATAATAACTCCACTTCTTTGGTAACCACTATGTCTACAGTAACAGAAAGTCGCTTGTCTTTAAATCGGCTTGCCCATTGTATTGTCTGCCCCTCTATAACCTTTCTTCTTTTCAACAAAGTGTTTGATAAGATATCAATCTGTAACCGTTTAGTTCATAGAAAAATCCCCTAAAGGCTTTTCAACTTGAGTTTCTTTTTAATCTGAACAAAGGATTCCTCTCCTGTATAGTACAAATCTTTCCTCTTTTTCTGAAAATCACTTGAAAAAGTTTTTTATTTTTTATTTTTTCAGAAAACTAGTAAACCTCATTATACTCAGTTGCCATCTTGTTCAAAGCTTTTAATACTTTGTTTAAGGCCAGTTACAAAGTACTAGGATAAGACTTACCACATGTAAAGATATTTAGAGTGTATGAGTGGGCTGTGAAATCCAATAACTTTGGGTAGCATGGACAGAATGTGGAAAAAAGAATACTAAAATTAAGATACATTCTTTCTATTCCTTGACTATAGCTACCTTCACCTTCACACTTCTTGAAAAATCAAAGCTGACCATCAAAGTCATAAAGGAGTGAGTCCTCCTTTTCAAGTGTGCCTAATAACATCAGAAATAGAATTTCGTAGAAGCCCCTCAAATTAAACTCTTTGTGGTTTCATTTTTAACATTAGTAACAAAAACACTATAAAAAGGAAATCAAAATCTAAAATCCTGCACTTAATCTTCCACTGCTAAATTTAAGAAGCTTTGTGTGGTGTGGACATGAAATAAGCCTGTGTATTCATAAGATATTTTAAGCATAAAGGCAAGCCATCTGCCCGTCTTCGTGTCTCCCTACCCTTCACATTCTTCTTTCCCTTAGTAGCTTTTAGTTTGAAAGCAATAAACTGGTTTAAGAAAAAAATATATACATTTGTTACCAAAAACTTGTGTCTATATTATTTATGTTTACAAAAGTCTACTATCTCTGTATACATACCAACATATTAACATGGTTACGTAGAGAAGGGACTGGAAGGACACTGAGCAGGTTGTTTACAACAGTTACTACTGAAAAGGAGTGGGATGGGGTGAAGTGGAGTGCAGACAGGGCCCCACGTACATGGTTCATTATTCACATTACACTAACAACTCACCTATGTGTAACCTGTGGGAACATCTTAATGACAGGCACTTCCAAAGTATCAGTTGCCACTCTTAAGAGAATTTGGGGTCAAGGGTGAAATCCCAGCTTCTGGTCCATTAACTTTTTTTACCCTTTCATGGACCTGTGTGGATAGGGTGAAAAGAGATGGGTTTCAGTAAGATAAAAAAAGCAAACACATTGAAAGAAAGAGCCATAGCTTTTGTTATAAGAGATAATTGGTGACTTTTAAGAACATGTTTCAGAAAGAACAGAAATCAGAAGTTAGAGTAAGCAGGGTGGTAAAGAATTTTAAGTGTATTTACCTGAATGTGAGTTATCTTTTCAAAGCATTACTACTTCAGAGAATGAGAGAAATAGATTCATAGCTCAAAAGACTAGTAGGGAAGGAAAGATTTTTACTGTAAGAGGGAACACTTTATCATGTTGGGCCTGAGGGGAGGAACAATATGGAAAATTCATGGAAATACAAGACCTTGAGTATCTGATGTAACAAACTGTAGGAGGAAGCCTTGAAGTGACAGGGGAAATGTTTAAAACACGTCTGTCTACTTAAAAAGATGCAATGATAGCTAATTCTATTGAAGGCTGAATCTTTTCTCAGAATAAATCAGGCCAAGTGAACACTGGCCTTTCTTAAAAAAAAAAAATTACAGCATAATTTTTCTATTGAAAAGAACTCTGTTAATAAAGAAGAGCCACAATAATGATTTGTTTTTTACTTAAGAACTTAATTTGTGTCTACCTCAAGAATAATACAGCAATGATTAGCTATCCCACAAATTCTTGTAACCCAGTTAAGTTTTCAGTTCTTTTAAGCAAGTGGCTTTAAACTCTCACAGGGAGAAGTGTGCTACTTTTTAGTAAAAATTATCTGGACAGCAGTTAAATGGAGCATTAACCTGTTTTGGAGAAAAATAAATCCACTGCCACTTGCATACCTCTGGAAATCAAATGACTAGAAGAAAAATGTAAGCGACACTTCCAAATGTAGGGAGGGAGAAAAGGTGAGTTAAGGACCCAGGTAGATACGCTCATGTCAAATGGTACGCAGTCATCCCTCAGTATCTGTGCCGGGTGTGCTCCAGGACCCCTGTGGACGCCAAAATCCATGGATGCTCAAGTTCCTTATGTAAAATGATGTGGTATTTGCATGAAATCTATGCACCTCTTTTTGTATTCTTTAACTCATATTTAGATGACTTATATTACCTGTGTTGATTAGAGAAGTCACAAAGCCTATGGATTTAGAAAAGAGACTTTATTTCTTATAAAGGATTATAATATGCAGGCTGGCCATTCTGACAGGCTGGGAAGCCTTGACAGAAGTCAAGAGTCATGCTGGCCCTTCAAGGGAGGGAAAGTAAGATGGGAATTTATGCCGAACAGGTTAGCCAGGTATGCATATTAAACAGGTTGCAGGAGGATCTATGAATATTCATAAGGCATCCATGCACATGCGTAATAGGTTTACATGTATGGGACGTATGTTCTGTGATCACTGTGGGTGGAGGTTTAACATTTAATTACATTGTAATTAGTTCCTATATGTAAAAACGTAAATGTAGGGCATAAGCCCATGAGCTGTGCATCCCCAGGAGTCTGGCCAGAAGCTGTCTATGGACAGCAGTCATTTACCAAGGAGAATCTCTTTGTGGCCTGTAATAACTGTCATGGGAATCTCACAGACAGGACGATGTCGCTGGGTGGTGCCTGAAGTAACTGAAGGAATCAGCCTTTGTTCTCCCAAGTTGGCCTTGAGAAAATGTGGTAACGATTAGTATGAGGAGGGGTAGACGCAACTGGGACATGACCAGCATCTTGTCCTGCCATGGCCAGGAAGTCAAAAAATTTTGGGATCTTCTAGCCAAAGTCCTCTGGTCTGTGTAAGGCATTTAGGACTTTTGTTCAGTCTTCAGCTAACAGAATGTAAATGCTATGTAAGCTATGTAAATGCTTACAGAATGTAAATGCTATGTGTAGTTTAGGGAATAATGATAAGGAAAAAGTCTGCTGCACATGTTCTGTACAAATATAACTGTTTTTTTTTTTTTTTTTTTTTTTTTGAGATAAGGTCTTGCTCTGTCACCCAGGCTAAAGTGCAGTGACCACAGATACTGAAGGCTGACTTATACATGGAAATTTATAGGGGACTTCTAACAGGCAAGGCATTACATTGGGCATTGGGATAAATTTTTAAAAGTTAGGCATTTGAGGAATATTAACATGCATTAAACATATTCAGGATTGTATATTTTAACTCAAAAAACCCCAAAACTCCCATGTAAGTCTAAAAGCTCTATATAATACTGGTATGAAATGTTTACATGATAACTAAATAAATTTTGAAAAATACCAACAAGTATAAAATGGAAAGTTAAAATAACCTTTAATCCCTCTAATGAGAAATGGTTACTACTAATATTTTAGTATATTACAGTCAAATTTTCCCCATGCATTTTTTTAATACCCTATTATTCTAGGTGTAAAATAACCTATTATTTCTAGTGGAGAGAGTCTTAGGAGCAGAATTATTGGATTGGAGAGTATAGACATTTTTACAAGCCTTGAAACACATTTACTTAATTCAAGAAAGGTTGTATTAGTTCATATGCACTTGCCTGCATCAAATGTATATCTTTTTAAAAACTTCACTATTCTACTAGTTGAAAATGCACTCTCATTGTTTTTATTTTCTTTGTTATTTGTTTCAATATCCAACATTCATGAAAAACTACTTTGCACAGGGCACTGTTTTAGGCACTTGTTAAACATAAGTGTAAATATGACAGTGGTGAGGTCAAAATAGAGGAAGTGTTTACATAACCAAATGAATGTTCTGAAGATGCACATTGCAGACTGTCAGTGACAGGAGCAAAAAGGAAGGAATAAATACTTAGAAGGATACAGTAAATGGGTTTATTTTTTCTCTTGGAGGATGAAGAGTTAACTAAAAGTTGTAAATACACTTTAATTTGAATATGGGTCTATAAAAGAAGATTTTCACTTTCATTTTATAGGTAAGGAGAAAGACTTAAAGAGGGAATGATTTATTTGGGTGAAAGATCTGAAAACAACAAAAGACAAATGAGACTGTAATGTCTATCTTCTTCAAAGCCTCGCCGCCCTGTCTTATCTTCCTGCATCTCAGCATCTCCCAAGGTAGTTATTTGATTTATTTTATTTTATTGTTTGTTTAACCTGAGAACGTTGGCCTAATTCAGAGAGCAATTTGATTTTTAGTTCTGTTGTGCTCAGATGTTTAAGGCATTGAGTGGGCTCCAAGCTACATTGGAGTGGTTCACAGAGGCTATCAAGTTCAACCTGCTCTGATTGCAGAAGAAGAAAGCATCACAGTTACTTGTGGTGGTGCTAACACTGGAACTCACATTTCCTGATTACTAATCCAGTGGCTTTCTCCCATATCACACTATTTTCTGGGACTTAATTTTTGGTTCAGCAACATTTGAGGTTTAAACCCCACATTGAGTGCATTTTTTAAATTTGAGGGTCAGTATTCACTCTAGTTCAATTTCTTTTCTGCGTTGGTTGTCTTGGGTAGAGCTGCTTAACAGTCTGCTCTTCTCCTTGCAATAAGGGAAAGGGAGGGAAGAAACTGAACATTTCAGTGCCTACTCACTATATTCCAGAAACTTGGTTACTTTACACCATGAAATCCTCACAACAACTCTTTGGTGTAGCTATTCTAATCTCCAAGGCACAGATGGACGCATAGGGGGAAATATACAGGGAATTTAAAGAATTTGCTTAAGTTAAATTGTTCGGCTTCATCACAGAAGTGGGCAGATCAGAACTGAAATGTCTGACACCAAAGCCTCTGCCCTTCCCACTATATCCCACAGATTCCAAAGCCTCATTAAGGACTGATGAAATCTTGAATATTGGACATATAAGATTAGGATCTGGCCATACGTATTCACTTCTGATGCATTTCTTACTATTTGCTGAATCCAGTTCCTTGCTCCCACCCTTCTCAGTTCCAAGTAACTGGAACTTACTTCAGTTCCTGGGATAAGAAGGCCATTGGCCTTCTTGCCTGGGACTCAGCAAGAGTCAGGCAGAATAGTGGGTAAGCACAGGGACTCTAGATCCAGACTGGCTTGGTTCAACTCTATATTCAATTACTTACCAAGCTGTGCTACATAAACTCACTGTTCCTCAGTTTTTCTATCTGGAAAATGGAATCAGTTACAGTGCATACTTCACTGTGCTGTTGTGAGAATGAAATGAGTCTGTGTGTGCACAGCACTTAGCACAGGGCCCACGTGTTGTGAATATTCAATAAATATCAGTGGTTATTAATGTTGCCTCTGCACTTGTCCGTGTTGCATCTGCCTGGAACCTTCTTCGCCACTTCCCCTTTTGTCTGGCTAATTCCTATGCATTCTTCAAGTCTCAGTTTCAATGCCATTTCCTCAAGGGATCTTTCCCTGACCATTTAAAACTAGGTTCAGTGCTCCTCCATGAGGGTCATAGTGAAGCCTGATTTTTCCTCTCAAAGAATATGTACACTGTATCAAGATGAAATTTTGCCAGAAGTCCTATGGGTCAATATGTTCTTTGGAGGTAGAGAGCGTGTCTTTTTTTGTTCATCTTTTTATCTCCTGTACAGCCCAGAATAGTTTGCATGCTTCTGGGTAGGTAATAGAGTGGCAGGTTAGTATTTTTAGTGGTGGGCTTTGGGAGGTGTTCCCCTTCAGGGAAGACCAATGGCATAAAGAACAGGAAAGATAATTTGGCTCTCCTGCTTTCCTGAAGTCAGAGCTGTTGGGCTGAGTCAGGCTGCCTCATTGGGAGTCACTGGACCTTTGCTGCTAGTAAATTAATTGGTAATTTCTGTGCCATTGTGAGGCTCAGCAATGAATAGTTTAGAGAGTGAAAAAATAAAGAAAATAAATGGCTTCAGAGACACACACTGGGACACAGGAGAGCATTAGTAATAAGACGATCACCTGGAAGGGGCCCGTAGGGAGGTGAAGCTGCCATGCCACAGCTGACAGGGAAATCCCTATAGATTCACCCTGCAGGTTAGAGCATTCAGGTGCCTGCCTTCTCTCCCAGTGTGTGCAGCCAAGTTCACTACTTGGACAGCTAGCATATTAGTTTACTATGACTGCGGCAGAAATTACCAGAAACTTAGTGGCTTAAGGAATATACACTTACTATCTTTTAGTGCTATAGGTCAAAAGTTCACAATGGATCTCACTGGGCTAAAATTCAAGGGTACATTCCTTTATGAATGAAAAAATCCAGTTCTTTGCCCTTTTCAGCTTGTAGAAGCTGCCTGTAGTCCTTGGCTCACAGCCACATCCACCATCTACATAGCCAGTAACAGCTAGTTGAGTCCTTACACTGAAGTAACTCTGGTTCTTTGAAGCCTGGAAAGGTTCTCTGCTTTTAAGGATTCATATGATTACATGGGATCTATCTCTCTAATCCAGAATGGTACCTCATCATAAAGTACATAATGTTAATCATATCTGCAGATGCTTATCACTATATAGGGTAATATATACCTTCAGGGGATAAGGACATAGATATCTCGGGGGGGGGTGGTGGTGATTAATTTGCCACTATAAGAAGCTCCATCCTTTTAAAAAAGAATTATTTTTATTTTTTTGTTTATTTATTTATTTGTTTATTTGTTTACTTACTTATTTAAGATAGAGTCTCACTCTACCTTTCCTGGGTGGAGTGCTGTGGCATCACAGCTCACAGCAACCTCAAGCTCTTGGGGTCAAACTATCCTCTTGCCTCAGCCTTCTACATAGCTGGGACTACAGAAGCCTGCTACAAAACCTGGCTGTTTTTAGAGACAAGGTCTTGCTCTTGCTCAGGCTGGTCTCAAACTCCTGATCTCAAGCAATCTATCTGCCTCAGCCTCCCAGGGTGCTAGGATTACAGGCTTCTGTTAAACATCCTTGAGAGTGTTTCCAAATAAGTTGTTAGAAATGTCCTCTGGCTCTTAGCACAGTTTGGTGGGCGCCGGGCTGCTCTGCTCACATTGCTTTCCGGGACTCAGGCACTCCTTCTCTCAGATGGGGATGGTGACTACATACGGCGGTCTTTCTTTGGGAATTGTTGTCTTCTAAAGCAAGCCACCACATGCAAAGTCACACCTCCTTCTGGGGGACCACCTGCTTGACTCATCATGGTTGGGGAGACAGAGTGGGCATAAAACCCTAGTTCCTCTACTTCAGTGTGGGATGACTCTGAGGTGTCCTTTCAGCTCCAGCCTCTCCCCCACCCCCCGCCCTCCAATACCCTGTGTGACCTCATCTCAGTTCAATGTCCCCTCTGCCCTGTTCTGCTGCCTCCCTCTTCCCACAGGTGTAGTAGATCTCAGGAGCCTCTTACATGCAGATCACCAACTCAGATCTGTTTGATGGGAACTTGTCCGCAATATCCTGTGATTGGCTATGTTTGGAGTCCTGCAGGAAGCTGGAGCTTTCCTACAAATTAATATATACACAAATAGTAATAAAGAAAAGTTTTCCACAATACACTGTCTTGTTTAATGAAGAACGGCCTACCTGATTGGCACCCACTTGCCATGCTGACATCTGTGCCTCTTATGTACTATCCATCTTCATTATTCACACATGTCCTACTGCAAGTATGCCTTCTTACTAAAATTTATTCATAACCCCAAATCAGTATTTGTGGAACTTTCATAGCCATTTTCAGATTATGACATGCGAAGAATGGTGAAAAATTTGAGCTGGCCAATGGGCATGTGTTCAGCTGAACAAGGTGACATTCTATTTTCTGTTCCAATTGTCACACAGTAAATAAATGTCCTATTTGTGGTCTGTTTAGTGCTACTTTTTTGCATTTTTGGTCCTTTCTGTTGGTGATTTTGCTGTTTTAAATGATGGCCAAACATAGTGTAAGTGAAAGGAGTCTGTGATGTGCTTTACAGAGAAAATATTTGTATTAAATAAGCTTCATCCAAGCATGAGTTATATTGCTATTGGCTTTAAGTGTAATATTAATGAATCAATGATATATATATATACCAAACAAGGTGTTTTTAAACAGAAACATACAAAAAATAAAGTTCTGTATAGATTGGAGGGACCTAACCTTTATAGATTGGAGGGACCTAACCTTTATTTTCCTAAAAACAATAGTTTGGTATTCATTAATTATGTGTTTGTGGTGATGTCATAGAATACCATTATCATGACTAAGCAGAATCCACTGTCTGCCATCTATATAAACACGTTTTATCACATGAGTAAGAGTCTCAAACGTGTCAGTGCCCTGCACTTTCTGAAGCTTCTGGCTCCTAAGTATTGCAGGCTGGCATGCCTAGAAGCAAGAGAGGAGACCCTTTTTTCGTTTCATACCCCACCCACCCAGAGATTCTTCACTGATCTGGTTTGTGGACTAAAGGAATAAAACAATTGAATATTTGCTGGCACCTTTTATAGCCCAGAAAAGATTACCTAAGTTCATAGGTGAAGCCCTGAGCAGCTTATAGGAATAAAATGGAAAAGAATGAGGCCGATGGGTGGAGTTGAAGGACAGTAATAAACATCTCAGGGATCCCTTCTGACCAGAGTCTGTCTTCTGGACTTGCAAGTGTGATCGGGCTGAAGAGTTTTTTGACTCCTATGTTTGAGTTGTAGTTAGGAGAAATGAAATCTCTGGACCCCAGAGGGGAACCGACTCAGATCACCAGCCTGTTGACTCCTATCAATCCTCCTCCACTTCCCTCAGAATTTCCTTGCTTTTCTTTTTGTCCTACCGATGAGAGGTGTGTACGTGTCCCTACACATGTGGTTCTCACATGTTAACTGAAAAACTAATCACTCCTCATTTCCTTCCTTCCTTCCTTCCTTCCTTCCTCCCTTCCTCCCTTCCTCCCTCCCTCCCTCCCTCCCTTCTTCCTTCCCTTCCTCCCTCTTTCTCCTTTCTTTCTTTTGCTTTTTTCTTCTTATTTTAGATTAATATGAAGGTACAAAGGATTAAGTTACTTGTTTGCATTTATTAGGTAAGGACCGTGTTGTAATTGTGCCCTCACCCAGGACGTGGAC